>NW_012106252.1:3745802-3759781 GCF_000951045.1 Mandrillus leucophaeus
AGATTACAAGCGTAAGTCACCACACCTGGCCTTTTTTTTTTTTTTTTTGAGACAGGGTTGTACTTTGTCGCCCAGGTTGGAGTGCAATGGTGTGATCTTGGCTTGGCTCATTGCAACCTCCGCCTCCTGGTACCCAAGCGATCCTCCTACCTTAGCCTCATGAGCAGCTGGGACTACAGGTGTGTGCCACCACACCCAGCTAATTTTTGAATTTTTTTGTAGAGACACGGTTTTACCATGTTGCCCAGGCTGGTCCTGAACTCCTGGGTTCAAACCATCTGCCCGCCTCAGCCTCCAAAAGTGCTGGGTTTACAAGCATGAGCCACCATGCCTGGCTGCAAGTATTCTCAAGGTTCAAAGTAAGTAGCAAGTAGGATATAACCACAAGTTTACCTCTGAATGCAGACTCAATTTAATCAGGTCAATTAATTATTACAGCTATTTTATGTGTAGAAATGTGGGGGGCATTCAAAGGTTAGTATGAGGAAGTTCCTGCTCATAGGAGTTTATTATCTAGTAGGGGATGGTGGGGAAAAGGATACAGAAGATAGAAAAGACATTAAACCTAGATTCAGTGCTGGAGGATATATTATGGATTTAATATAATCCTTTCATTTTACAAATAAGGAAAGAGGCTTAAAAATGTTAAATAACCAGCCTGGGCAACATAGTGATGCCTCATCTCTACAAAAAATTTTTAAAATTAGCCAGGTGTAGTGGCACATGCCTGTAGTCCCAGCTACTCCAGAGGCTGAGGCAGGTGGATTGCTTGAGCCCAGGAGGTCAAGCCTGCAATGGACTGTGAGCATACCACTGCACTCCAGAGAATAAGATCCTGTCTCTAAAAAAAAAAGAGAGAGAAAATAAATTATAACAAAAATGTGATTTGCTAACATTAGCAGTAGCAGACAATACATTAATGGAAGAAATTGATCAGTGTGGGTAGAAGTGTTGTGAATAACGTGGAAACAAAGTTGGGAGGGCATTCTACATATGAGGAATGAGTATAGTCTGTCTAGGAGAAAGCAAGATGAGTGGTTACAGAAAAGGGTTCAAACTGAAAAGGCCTTTACATTCTTAGAGCTGGAAGAGAGCTTAAGAGATTTAGTCCAATCTGTCCCCCAGTGTAGAAATGACAGGAATCAAGGTGGAAAGGTCAATGGAAACCAGACCGTAGAAGGCTTTGGAAGCCAATTTTGGGTTTAATCTTTTATGGCAGGGGTTGCCAGCCGCTTTTCCCCTCCTTTATTGCCCTCCTTTAGGAAGCTTTTTTTTTTTTTTAAGACTTTCCCCTACAACTGCCTTCCCATGAAATTTTAATACCACAGATTAACTGTGCATCTGCTTATATAACATGTGATCCTTTTTATGTGTGTGTGACAGTCTCCCTGTTGCCCAGGCTGGAGTGCAGTGGCACAATCTCGGCTCACTGCAACCTCCACCTGCCGAGACTCTCCTGCCTCAGCCTCCTGAGTAGCTGGGATTACAGGTGTGTGCCACCATGCCCAGCTAGTTTTTGTATTTTTAGTAGAGACAGGGTTTCACCATGTTGACCAGGCTAGTTTCAAACTCCTGATCTCAGGTGATCCACCCGCCTTAGCCTCCCAAAGTGCTGCGATTACAGGTGTGAGCCATTGTGTCCAGCCGGGTGTGACCCTTTGAAGAGCCACAAACATATGAAAAAATGCTCAACGTTACTAATCATCAGGGAAACGCAAATTAAAACCACACTGAGATAACACCTTACCCCAGCCAGAATGGTCATTATTAAAAAGTCAAAAGACAATAGATGTTAGTGTGGATGTGTTGAAAAGGGAACACTTACACACCGCTGGTGGGAATGTAAATTAGTACAACCTCAATAGAAAACAATAGCAGATTTCTCAAACAATTAAAAGTAGACCTACCATTCAGTCCAGCAATCCCACTACTGGGTATCTACCCAAAGGAAAAGAAGTCATCATATCAAAAAGACACCTGCACGCATATGTTTGTTTGTTTGTTTGTTTGTTTTGAGATGAAGTCTCATTCTGTCATCCAGACTGGAGTACAGTGGCACCACAGTGGCTCACTTCAGCCTCTGCCTCCCAGGCTCAAGTGATCCTCCCACCTCAGCCCCCTTGAAGGAACTGGGACTACAGGTGTAAGCCAACAAGCCTGGATAATTTTTTGTATTTTTGGTAGAGACAGGGGTTTGCCACATTGCCCAGGCTGGTCTTGAACTCCTGAGCTCAAGCAATCCACCAGCCTTGGTCTCCCAAAGTGCTGGGATTACAGGGGTGAGCCACTGCATCCGGCCAGCATGCATATGTTTATTGCAGCGCAATTCACAATTGTGAAGATATGGAACCAACCTAAGTGCCCCTCAACTGACAAGTAAATAAATAAAATGTGGCATGTATACAGCATAGAATACTACTCAGCCATAGAAAAGAACAAAATAATGTATTTTGCAGTAAGTTGGATGGGATTGGAGGTCACTATTCTAAGTGAAGTAACTCAGAAGTGAAAAACCAGGCTGGACACAGTGGCTTACGGTTGTAATCCCAGCACTTTGGGAGGCCAAGGCAAGCGGATCACTTGAGGTCAGGAGTTTGAGACCAGCCTGGCCAACATGGCAAAACACTGTCTCTACTAAAAATACAAAAATTAGCTGGGCATGGTGGTGCGTGCCTGTAATCCCAGCTACTTCGGAGGCTGAGGCACGAGAATCACTTGAACCAGAGAGGCAGAGGTTGCAGTGAGCCGAGACTGCACTACGGCACTCCAGCCTGGGCAAGTGAGACTCTGTCTCAAAAAAAAAAAAAACACCCCAAAAACCCCCCCCAAATACTGGCTGAGTGTGGTGGCTCACACCTGTAATCCCAGCACTCTGGGAGCCCAATGTAGGCAGATCACTTGAGCTCAGAAGTTCGAGACCAGCTTGGGCAACATGGCAAAATCTGGCTCTATCAAAGAAAAAAAAAATTAGCTGGGTGTGATGGTGCATGCCTGTGGTCTCAGCTACTCAGGAGGCTGAGGTAAGAGGATTACTTGAGCCTAGGAGGTGAAGGCTGCAGTGAGCCGAGATCGTACCACTGCACTCTGGCCTAGGTAACAGAGCAAGACCCTGTCTTAAAACAAAACAAAACACCATATGTTCTCATAAGTATGAGCTAAGTTATGAGTATGCAAAGGCATACAGAGTGGTATAATGAGTATCAGTATTGGAGACTCAGAAGAAAGGAAAGTGGAAGGGGGATGAGGGATAAAAAAACTATATATTGGGTACAATGTACACTACTTGGGTGAGGGGTGCACTGAAATTTCAGACTTCACCACTATACAATTCAACCATGAAACCAAAACCACTTGTACCCCTAAACTTATTGAAATAAAATTAAAATAAAATAATGCCTAAAAGTAGCATCAACATGTCATCAGAAGTAATAAATAGCTCTATGCCAGAGTAAACTTGTCTATTTCAAGAGACAAAACTGTAAATATGTAACACACTTAGAAAACCATGGCAGGATACATAAGCAGTACAGGTAAAATTTAACCCCCAATATGTGGTGGAATTAGAACTGTTTTCTTTTGGAAAGCTACAGATTGAGTATTCCTAATTTGAAAATCTAAAATTTGAAACTTTTCTAAGTGTTGACATGATGTTCAAAGGAAATACTCATTGGAGCACTTTCGATTTTGGATTAGGGATGCATTTTTTATTTTTGCATTAGGGATGCTCAACCAGTAAATATAATGCAAATATTCCAAAATCTGAAATCTGAAACACTGCTGGTCCCAACTTTTTTTTTTTTTTTTTTTTTTTAAAGAGGGTCTTCCTGTGTCACTCAGGCTGAAGCGAAACAGAATAATCATGGCTCAGCCTCCTGAGTATCTAGGACTACAGGTACATGCGACCATACCTAGCTATTTAAAATATTTTTTTGTAGAGACGGGGTCTCACTATGTTGCTCAGGCAGGTCTCAAACTCCTGGCCTCAAATGATCCTCCTGCTTCAGCCTCCCAAAATGCTGGTACTACAGATGTTAGCCACCATGTTTGGCCCCAAGTATTCTGAATAAGGGATACTCAACCTGTATGGTGATTGGAAAAAGTAATCAGATATATTTATCAATGTTAATTAGCAATCTGTTATAGTTATGCAGGAAACAAAGACAACTGACAGTGAAAATAAAACATCACTATCTTGACAGAAAGTCCTCATTTCAGAATAGCTGATCTATTAGCAACTGGTTATCATTAGGTTAAAGGAAAAGAAAAAGTATACCATGCTAACACTAATCAAAGGAAAGCTCGAGTAGCTATATTAATTATAAAGACAAAGTAGACTTCTGAGCAAGGAAAATTATCAGGGATGAAGAATAGTATTACATAATGATAAAGGGGTCAATTCTCCAGGAAGACATAACAGTCCTTTATAGGTGCCTAACAACAGAGTGTCAAAATAGGTGAGGCAAAAACTAAAAGAACTGCAAAAGAAGCAGACAAATCCATTATTATTCTTGGAAACGTCAACACTCTTCTATCAGTGATAGACAAATGCAGCAGGCGGAAAATCAGTAAAGATACAGTTGAACTATAGCATCATCAATCAACTGGATCTAATTGACATTTACAGAATCTCCATCCAATAGCAGAATATACATTCTCCTAAAGCTCACATGAAACATTCACCAGGATAAACAACATTCTGGACGTAACAGAGCACCTGAGCAAAACATTTTTAAGAGGGGCTTATGTTGCCCAGGCTGGTCTCAAACTCCTGGCCTTAAGCAATCCTCCTACCTCAGCCTCCTAAGTACTGGTCACATTTAAAACAATAAAAGTAAGCCAGGCCTGGTGGCTCACGCCTGTAATCCCAGCACTTTGGGAGGCCGAGGCGGGCAGATCACAATGTCAGGAGTTCAAGACCAGCCTGGCCAGTATGGTGAAACCCCATCTCTACTAAAAATACATAAAAATATTAGCCAGGCATGGTGGCAGGGGCCTATTGTCCGAGCTACTTGGGAGGCTGAGGCAGGAGAATCACTCGAACCTGGGAAGTAGAGGTTGCAGTGAGCTGAGATGGCACCACTGCACTCCAGCCTGGGTGACAGAGTGAGACTCCGTCTCAAAAAAAAAAAAAAAAAAAAGCCATACACAGTATGCCTGCAGACCACAATGGAATTAGACTAAAAATCAATAACAGAAAGATAGCTGGAAAATTAAAAAATATTTGGAGGTTAAACAACAGGCGTCTAAATAACACATGGCTCAAAGAAGTCTCAAAAGAAATTTTAAAATATTTTAAACTAAACAAAAATGAAAATACAACTTATAAAAACTTGTGGGATTCAGCAAATGTTTAGAGGGAAAGTTACAGCATTGAATGCATACATCAGAAAATAAGGAAAATACAAAATCAACAATCTAAGCATGTGCCTTAGATTAGAGGTACAAGTTTCTGGAAACTAGAGGACGAAGAGCAACATAAACCTAAAGCAGGCAGAAAAAAAGAACTAATTAGAATTAGAGCAATGATCAATTAAATTGAAAGCAGGGAATCAACAGAGAGAATCAAGGAAACCAAAAGCTGGTTCTTAGAAAACATTAATAAAATTGATAAAACTCTGGCCAGGCTAACCAAGAAAAAAAAGGGGAAGACACAAATTGCTAATATCAGAAATAAAAGAGAGATTATCACTACTAAACATTAATGTCATTAATGACATTAAAAGGATAATAAAGGAATATTAGAAATAATCCTATAATTTGATCATTGAGATGAAATGAACAAATCACTTAAAGGACAAAACCTACCAAAATGTACACCAGAAGAAATAGATACTCTGAATAGGTTCAGATCTATTAAAGAAATTGAATTTTTTATTTTTTATTTTTATTTATTATTTTTGAGACAGAGTCTTGCTCTGTTGCCCAGGCTGGAGTGCAGTGGCATGATCTTGGCTCACTGCAACCTCTGCCTCCTGGGTTCAAGCAATTCTCATGCCTCAGCCTCCCAAGTGGCTGGGATTACAGGTGCATGCCACCATGCATGGCTAATTTTTGTATTTTTAGTAGAGACAGGGTTTCACCATGTTGGCCAGGCTGGTCTCCAACAACTGAGCTCAAGTGATCTGCTGGCCTCAGCCTCCCGAAGTGCTGGGATTACAGGTGTGAGCCACCATGTCCAGCCAGAAATTGAATCTATAATTAATAACCTTCCAAGACAGAAAGCATCAGGCCCAGATAGTTTTTTGTTGTTGTTGTTTTGCTTTTTAGTGGCTTAAAACAACACAAATTCCCCAGGAGTTCAAGATCAGCCTGGGCAATATAGTGAGACCCTGTCTCTAAAAAGCAAAACAAAACAAAATCACAAAATTTTGCTATCTTAACATTGTGGAGGCCAGAAATCCAATAAGAGTCTCACTGGGCTAAACACAAGGTGTTTGCGGGACTTTGTTCCTTTTTGGAGGCTCTACAGAAACCATTTCCTTGTCTTTTCCAGCTTCTAGAGGCCACCCGCACTCCTTGGCTCATGGCTGTCTTCCTCTGTGTTCAAAGCCAACAGTATAACATCTCTTTGACTCTGCTTCTGTCATCCCCATCTCTTTCTCTTTCTCATTTGTTTCCTTCTTCCTCTTTCATAGAGACCCTTGTGTTTACATTGGACCCACCAAGATAATCAAGTATAATCTCCCTATTTTAATGTTTAGCCACCTTAATTCTGCTGTAACTTTATTTAATTCACCTTTACATGTAATTTAACATATTCACAGGTTTTGTGGATGAAGATGTGGACATCCTTGAGGGGCCTTTATTCTGCCTACTACACTATCCCAGCCCCTTCACTATGATTTTTAAGTACATTCCACTATTTGTTAGAGGCCCAGACAGCTTTACTGGTGAATTCCACCAAACATTTAAGAAAGAAATGATATTCTCTATAGTCTCTTCCATAAAAACTGAAGCAAAGGGAACACTTCCTAACTCACATCCTATGAGGCCAGCATACTCTAATACTAAAACCAGATAAAGATATTACAAAAAGTAAAACTCCAGACTAATATATCTCATGAACATAAATGCAAAAATCCCTAATAGAATATTAGCAAATTAAATCCAACAATGTATAAAAATATTTATTCACATAGCCAAGAAGGATTTATTCCAAATATGCAATGCTGGTCCAACATTTAAAAATTAATTAATGTAATCCATAACATTAACAGGTTAAAGAAAAATCATATGATCATATCAATAAATGCAGAAAATGCATTTGACAAAGTCTACTACCAATTTGTGATAAAAATTCTCAGCAAACTAGGAATAGAGGGGATTTTTTAACTTAGCAAAGAAAGTCTACAAAAAGTCTATAACTAATATCACACTTAATGGCAAGAAACTAGGTGTTTTCTCTTCCTTTTAGACTGGGCATGAGGCAAGGATATCCCCTCTCACCACTCTTATTCAACATTATACTCAAAGTCCTAGCTGATGCGATAAGAAAAGAAGGAAAATAAAAGGTATACAGATTGGAAAGGAAGAAATAAAACTGTCTTTGTTCACAGATGATATGATTGTCAATGTAGAAAATCCCAAAGAATAGGCAAAAAATTCCTGGAAATAAGTAATTACAGTAAAGTCACAGGATATAAAGTCACAGGATATTTAATATACAAAAGTCAATTGCCTTTCTATATACCAGCAATGAATATTTGGACTTTGAAATTAAAAGCACAATATCATTTATATTAGCATGAAAAAATTAAATATTAAGGCATAAATACAATAATATATGTACAGGATCTATATGAGGAAAACGACAAAACTCCAATAAAAGAAATCAAAGAATATCTAAATAAATGGAGAGAGATTCTATTCATAGATGGGAAGACTTAATATTGTTAACATGTTAATTCTCCCCAACTTGACCTATAGATTCACTGTAATCCCAAACAAGCTCCCAGCAAGTTATTTTGTGGTTATCAACAACATGATTCTATGGTTTACATGCAGCAGCAAAAGACTCAGAATAACACCAAACTAAAGAACAAAGTCAGAGGACCAATGCTACTCAAATGTAAGACTTACTATATGGTAATCGAGAGAGTGTGGTATTGACAAAATAATAGACAAAATGATAATGGAGCAGAATAAAGAGCCCACACATAGACCCTTATAAATATAGTCAACTAATCTTTGACAAAGGAGAAAAGGAGCAAATGTTATTCAATGGAGGAAGAACAGTCTGTTCAGCAAATGGTGCTGGAACAATTGGATATCAATATGCAAAAAAGTGAATCTAGACATACAATTTATACTTTTCATAAAAATTAACTCCAAATGGATCTTAGAATTACATATAAAACATAAAACTATATAACTTCTAGAAGATAACAGGAATATCTAGTTACCTTAGGTTTGGCAATGAGTTTTCAGATATGACAACAAAAGCATGACCCATGAAAGAAAAATTATTAAGTTGGACTTTATTAAAATTAAAAACCTTCTCTGTGAAAGGCATTATTGAAGGAATGAAAAGCTGAAGGAATAAAGAGAAAGAATTTCTTTTGCAAATTTTCACAAAGAACGTGAAAAGATCTTTGCAAACGTGTATTTAATTAAAAATTTGGGAAAAAAGAAAAAAAAGATGCCACCTCTATCACCTTGTCAGATGTCAGTCAGCTCGAGAGGGTTGATAATGTTGTCTATGTCTTCTACATCCTTTATGGCTTTTGTACCAGCTGTTCTATCAATTATTGAAAGTAAATTATTGAAATATTCAATTATTGTTATCAAGTTATCTATTTTCCTTTTTTTAATTCTTTACATTTTGACTTGAATATTTTGAAGCTCTGTTGTTAGGTGCAGATACATTATTTCTCCTTGATGTATTTAACCTGTGTTCATTATGAAATACCCCTTTCATGCTGAGTAGTACGTGTTTTAACATCGATTTTGCCTGATACCAATATATTCACTTGAGCTATATTATGGTTACTGCTTGTATACTGTCTATATTTTTTATTTTTACTTTGGGACTATTTGTGTCTTTGAATCTAATGTATGTCTTTTGCAGTTAGTGATGATTGAATTTTTCTTTTTACTCAGTCTGTCTGACAATTTTTGCTTTTTGATTGCATTATTAGAACTATAACATTTAATACAATGATATGGTTGTACTTAAATTTATCATTTTGCTAATTGTTTTCTGTATTCTCCTGTCTTTCTGTTGTTGTTGTTGTTCTTTCTTTCATCTTTAATTGGCCTCTTTTTTCTTAAATAATATTTTCCAGTGTAGATTTTTAGTGTTTCTGTTTTCGAGTTGTATTATTTCAGTTGTTTTCTTAGTGGTAGCGCCAGTGATTGCAATATGCATATTATCCTATCACAGTCTACTTCAGATTAATACATAGACTTAATTCTAGTAAAATACAGAACCTTGCCTTCAACATTGCTTCACTTTCTTTCTTGTCTTTTGTAATTTTATTGTCATATATATTACATGCATATATGTTGCAATCTGTTAATATAGTATTTAATTTATTGTGTTAATAAACTTAATGTCTTTTAAAGTTACTAAGAAAATAAATGGGAAGATTTATTAAAAAGAATTTTTATCCAAAATATACAAAGTCCAGCCTGGGTGATGGAGCAAGACTCTGTCTCAAAAAACAAAAAAATTGTGTATTTTTTATATATATATATATATATATTCTTAAGAGTTCTTTGAGTCACTTCAATAGAAATCACTTCAATAAAAAAAACACAGATGGTAAATAACCATATGAAAAGATGTTCAACATCAGATGTCATTAGGAAAATGCAAATTAAAACAATAAAATACCACCATACACCTATTAGAATGGTCAAAATAAAAAAAACTGACAATACTAAATGCAGGGAAGGATAAGGATAACAGGAATACTTTTTCATTGCTGGTGGTAATGCAAAATGGTAAGCCACTTTGGGAGACAGTATGGCAGTTTCTCATGAAACTACACAGTCACACTCCAGCAGTCACACTCCTAGGTTATCTACACAATTGGGTTGAAAACTTATGTTCATACAAAAACCTGCACACAAATGTTTATAGCGGCTTTATTCTTAATCACCAAAAACTGGAAGCAACCAAGATTTCCTTTAATGGGCGAATGGATAAACACACTGTGCTATATCCATACAATGAACATTATTCAGCAATAAAAAATGAGCTATCAAGTCACAAAAAGACATGGAGGAAGCTTAAATGCATACTGCTAAGTGAAAGAAACCAGTCTAAAAAGTCTACATACTGTATAATTCCAACCAGCTACATGACATTTTGGAAAAAGCAAAACTGTAGAGACAGTAAAAAGATCAATGGTTACCAGGGCTCAGGGGAAGGGATAAATAAGTGAAGCAGAGAGGATTTTTAGGGTGGTGAAACTATTCTGTATGAAACTGCAATGGTGCACATATGCCATTATGAATTTGTCAAAACCCACATAAACTTACAACACAAAGAAAGAACCTTAATGTGAATTATGGACTATAATTAATAATAAATTAATATTGGTTCATCATTCGTAACAAATGTGCCACACTAATGCAAGATCTTAATAATAGGAGAAATTGTGTAAGGAGGAATGAGGGTATGGGGTACGGTGGGTGTATGGAACTCTATGTATTATCTGTTCTATTATTCTATAACCTAAACCTATACTTTAAAAAATACAGTATATTAATTTATCTTAAAAATAAAATCATAGGGACCAAAATAAATAACTTTTTTGGTTCTAATACAAAGATAATATACACGCCTTTATATCATACGAGAGCGATTCCAAACAAATAAATATATGGAGAGTATAAAATTTTTATTTTATTATACTTTGATACCTTTCTTGACCTTACTATACTCCTAGGTACAAAGCAACATACTGTTTGTAAACAATAAAATATTTCATTAAAAATCATCCATTAATACTTCAAGTTTCCTTTGTACACTGGAGATATTGGATTAAATGCCTTCTTAGAAATGCCATGTTAACCATTTATTTTAAAGTTTCTAAAATGCATGTTTTCCAGTGGTTTGGTCTTAGTGATTTTTACTTAATGGAATTATCTGTGATGCTCTGGGATGTGAAAATCATCTTGTGTCCCCCACTTCCACAAGTAAGTAACAATGCTTTCACCTCTAATCTTCATGTGGCTGATTTTTGTTTGAAGTTTATGGGCAAGATTTAGCTCCGTAGATAAGGACAGAAACGCAGGTCTGACAAGTTACATCAACATCAGGACTAAAAGTCGCAGGACTACAAACCACTGCAGAGGAAAACACAGGGAGTAATGATAATTTAGAGGTATTTTATGCCTCTACCACTTGGAGGTATTTTATGCCAACAATGTAAATCTGCCTTTAATGTCACACCATTTCAGTGCCTATATTATACCAAGTAATGTTCAGCTCATTTAAGTTGTGGAAGATTATTTACGAGTTTCAAACTTTATAATTTGATGATCTTAATAGGAGAAAGGGAGAATCCTATTTTTTCTTTTACTATCAGCATTTTACAGTATCTTCTGCAGTGCCCCATTTATGAGTTCCTATTTCTAGTTTTCTAGTTCCTATTTCCTAGTTCTCTGCTTTCTAGGTAGGACAATTCTGTTTTCCTTCATTGTACAGTAGCTTAAGACAGAACATTATAGAAATGTTTATAATACAAGAGAGTACATCAGGAAGAATTAATATACATTAAAATAGCTATATTTAAGAAATTTGGGCTTTGGCTGGGCGCAGTGACTCATGCCTGTAATCCCAGCACTTTGGGAGGCCAAGGCGGGCAGATTGCTTGAGCTCAGGAATTCAAGACCAGTTGGGGCAACAGGGCGAAACTCTGTCTCTACTAAAAATACAAAAATGTTTATGCACACCTGTAATCCCAGCTACTCGGGAAGCTGAGGTTGAAGGATGGCTTGAGCCTGGGAGGCAGAGTTGCCGTAAGCTGAGACTGCGCCACACTGCACTGCAGCGTAGGTGACAGAGCCAGACTCCGTCTCAAAAAAAAAAAAAAAAAAAAAAAGGCCAAGCATGGTAGCCCACACCTGTAATCCCAGCACTTTGGGAAGCCAAGGCAGACGGATCATTTGAGGTCAGGAGTTCAATCGAGACCAGCCTGGTCAACATGGTGAAACTCTGTCCCTACTTTTTACAAAAATTAGCCAGCTGTGGTAGCTACTGGGGAGGCTGAGGCAGAAGAATAACTTGAACCCAGGAGACAGAGGTTGTGGTGAGCTGAGATTGCGCCACTGCACTCCAGCCTGGGTGACAGAGTGAGACTCTATCTCAAAAAAAAAAAAAAAAATGGGGCTTTGAATTTTTACTTCCCTTTAGCTAAATATATATATATATATATTTTTTTTTTTTTGGTGAGAGAATCACTGTAAAGATTCTATTCAGTTATGCCAAGTGAATTACTTATATATTCTTCTGACTCTATAACCTAAATATTTAGATATTTATATTTTATAGTTACCACAACAGCTAGCGCAATTACTGTGTAGACTTTCATCTTTTCCAAAGCCTGGTCGACAGCTATCCAGACGTACTACTTGCAAACTGTGGTCCACAAAATGCATTGCTGGTAGAGTTTTATTAAAGTTATGGTAGAAAATATATGCTTGGCTCCAGAAAAATTCTTCTATTCGATCTCTTGCCTAAGGTTGAAAAATACCAGAGAAAGGTACAATTACTAAACCATGAACCAAATTTATCCTGCAGTATCACAGGCAATAATGTACTGTAAGCATGCCATACTTTACATAGAGAAATTCCTGAAAAGGTGTGTGCTAACACCAAAATTAGTCTAGCCTTGACCTTATCAATTGTTGTTAATTAATATGTGCAATGGTTAAGAAAAATTGGGCTGGGCGCGGTGTCTCATGCCTGTAAACCCAGCACTTTGGGAGACCAAGGCGGGCACATCAAGAGATCAAGAGATTGAGACCATCCTGGCCAACACGGTGAAACCCCGACTCTATTAAAAATTCAAAAATTAGCTGGGCGTGGTGTTATGTGTCTGTAGTCCCAGCTACTCAGGAGGCTGAGGCAGGAGAATCCCATGAACCCAGGAGGCAGAGGTTGCAGTGAGCCGAGATCATGCCACTGCACTCCAGCCTGGGTGACAATGCGAGACGCCATCTCAAAAAAAAAAAACCAAAATAAATAAAAATTAAAATTAAAATTAAGATTAGGCTGGGCGCGGTGGCTCATGCCTGTGATCTCAGCACTTTGGGAGGCAGAGGTGGGCGAATCACTTGAGGCCACGAGTTCAAGACCAGCCTGGCCAACATGGTGAAACCTCGTCTCTACTAAAAAATACAAAACTTAGCCAGGTGTAGTGGCAGGCACCTGTAATCCCAGCTACTCGGGAAGCTGAGGCACAAGAATCACTTGAATCCAGAGGCAGAGGCTGCAGTGAGCCGAGACTGCGCCACCGCACTGCAACTTGGGTGACAGAATGAGACTCCATCTCAAAAACAAAACAAAACAAAATGAAAAGAAAAATTAAGACAAAAAACTTGCTTTGAATTATTTGCAATGTCTATCCCATATGTAGATAATTGGGTGTTCATTATATCTAATTTCCATGATCATCAAAGAAAAAGAGTCAAGCAAAACGGAAAGTAAGACTTTTCTTGGCCGGGTGCGGTGGCTCACACCTGTGATCCCAGCACTTTGGGAGGCTGAGGTGGGCAGATCTCTGGAGGTCAGGAGTGAGACCAGCCTAGCCAACATGGTGAAACCCCGTCTCTGATAAAAGTACAAAAAATTAGCTGGGTGTGGTGGTGCACACCTTTAGTCCCAGCTACTTGGGAGGCTGAGGCAGGAGAATTGCTTGAACCTGGGAGATGGAGGTTGCAGTGAGCTGAGATGGCCGCCACTGCACTCCAGCCTGGGCAACAGAGCAAGACTGTGTCTCAAAAAAAAAAAAAAAAAAAAAAAAAAA
>NW_012106252.1:3759831-3764132 GCF_000951045.1 Mandrillus leucophaeus
AAAAAAAAAAAAAAAAAAAAGAAAAGAAAAGAAAAAAAGACTTTTCTTTAATCAGCATTATAAACTGATGATGTAAATTTTGGGTTTTTGAGCACAGAATTTAATAATAACTAATTTTAACTAAGTACTTCTCATAAGCCATGCACAGTATCAATTAAGGGTATGAGCTCAGGAACTAGACCAGAGAGTGAAGGGATTTTTAAGACTATGTCCTTAGCCTCTGAGGATGGTAGAGGGGAGAGCAACTATTATGACAAATGTAGATATAATTTTGGAAGCACCATTGGCTTAACGTAGGGTGACATGTTTGTGAAATTGTTCTTTAAGTTACTATTTAATCATCACTTGGGGAACAAAGACCAGGGATCTATCCTTCTGTAATAGATAAAATACATAATACTAACCTTGGGAACTATCTAATATTACAGATGTGCTACTCCAGAATAACACATCTTGATACTCCAGCTCTCTTTTGATAAAGAAAAAAAAACCACATATTGAAATAACTAAGAATCTCACAATCTCAGTTTAAAAAACCGAAACCAAAAATCGATACTTGAAAAATCAGTATTATTAATACTTTATATTTGTTTTTTTAAAAATAATTTATTTCCTCCTTTGAAATGTTTTTATTATTGATAAATATTCACAAGATGGAGAAATAGGTTTTTAAAGAAATGTTTCAATATAACAAAGTATTTACAAAAAATTTTAAAATAGCTTTATTGATTTTCAAATACTTCTTCCTTGGCTGAGGCAGGAAGATCACTTGAGCCCAGGAGTTTGAGTCTGCAGTGAGCTATGGTCGCACCACTACACTCCAGCCTGGGTGACACCCTGTCTCTAAAAGAAGAAAAAGACAAATACTTCTTCCTTACCATGAAATTCTCACCTGGAGGATATTACGATTAGTGATATCTTCACAGTCAACAGATCCATTGCAAGCACCTTTCCACCCTGGTGCAAAAGGATTAACTGAAGAGAAAAAAACCAATAGATTCACAAACGGATTCTGAAAAGTTCCAAACATTTCAATAAAGGTCCAAGTGCTGAATTCCTTGTGCATGCAGGCATGTGTTTAGTCCAGCTATCTAATCCTAGTAATAAAACAAGGTGCACAATTTGAATAATTTATACTTGATGGTTTCACTCCATCTGGGGGCTAATGTAAGTAACTACAAGGCTTTAAAATGAATAGAAATAAATGTGGTTTGGTTATTCACTTTTACTAAGTTTTCAAAAATGCAATTTAAAATTCTATAAGAAGTTATAAGTGAAATATTAGCTGCATAAAGGCTGTATTAATAAAACATTGATTTTAAAGAAGCAACAATATGTCATTTGAAAGTAATTACTTGGTGTGTTAAGTTTTAAAACCATCAACAGGCTAAGGTCAACTACATACTTTAGTGCTTAACAAACATTTAAGACCTATTACTTTAAAAATATCTTATATTAATACGGTAATTAATTTTGCAATCTATTGTGGTTCAGGACTAAATTCAAAATTAAAGAAATTTTTAAAATTTTACCTTGAAATGCTATAAATAGCTCATGTATGAGGCCATGTTCTGGAATTTCAACAGAATGGCATTTATATGATGGCTCTATGACATGGCATGACAAATCAGACATTAGATTATCCAAGATTTTCTTCAGCACTCTAAAGAACACATCATTGTATCTCCCTATGCAAGACTTTGTGGTAAAACGTACAGCCATCTGATATGAATAATCAGGTTCCCGATAGGCTTTAAAAACAGAAAGATGAGAGTAAAAGCAATGGTGCCTAGCATTAATTTCCTCTACCAAACAATTTTCAAACACTATGTAATACTCAATCCCACCAATCTTGCAATCAGCATAGAAACTTATCTAATAACATGTTTTATCAGTTAGTCCTCACAAAAATACACAAAACTGTTAACTTTAATGAAAAATGTTGTTTTCATCTGATATATTATCTACTTGGTACATCATGAGAAATGGCTTCTGTGGGTTGGCTATATAGATAACAGTATCAAGAAAAAGAAAGACTTTTTGGGGAGGGCCTTAATTCACAGAAATTATTATTGCTGTCAGCACAGCCCAGTGAAAGGATCATTAACTTGCTTTTATAGAATTAAAGATCAGTTTTAAAATTACCTGCTAAATTGTGATAAAGTAGATGTGCTTGCATATCTAGACAGAGGCAAGTAGGGAGCTGAAAGAAGATTATTTAGGATAAACTATCTTGATGTCAACTTAAGAGTTTGCTTAGTCAAATACATCCCGAAATATTTTGTAAGTCGTAATTGGTGATAGTCACCTATTACAGACTCTTTTTCATTAAACGGAGAAACCATACACTTAATTATGATCTGAACTAAATGTACAAGTTAAAAGGTGCCTAAATTCTTACCAAAGACCATAAAGTCATATCTCTTTTTGACTGTCTTTTCTTCTTGGGTTTCTGCTTTAACAGTCTTATAAGAAAGAGTACATGTGTAAAGTCCAGACAAAGGCTCCAAAAAATCTTTCACCATCAGCTGTCCAGTTTTAGTTATATTTATTCTATTATTTCCTAAACAGAATAGTAAATTACTTATTTAACATATAACATATCAAGCATTATTTAGTACACTTGGAGTTACAAATAGATACAAAATTTTAAAAAATTAATGAACTATCTCAACTTTAAGAATCCCACAAAATCTTAATTCTGTCATATTACTCTATGGAAGACTACATAAGTACACTTTTGAAATATATTTTGGTTTTCTTTGTTTCTTGGCATCTAGTTTCAATTGGCTCATACCAGTAATTCAGAAAAAGAGTTTACATTGCTCTGTAGTACTATACAATTTCTTCAGACAAGTTGGAAACTAATTAATAATATTTATGTTCCAAGGCACTCTTAACATCATGAAAAATTATATATTAGATATTTCATCTCCTATTACTGGTGCTACAATGATAAATTTTAGGTTTTATAAAGATCTTTGAATTAATACAGCTCTGAGAAGTAGGGCACAAAAATTACCGCTTCAGTTTTTGCATAAGGAGAAAATAAGGAAGTGGCCAAAATATAACATGATTTTTCTAAGTAGGGAGCAAGAGAAACTGCCATTAAAATTAAATTTCAATTTGTTCTTTCCAATAAGCAATAGTGATTTTCTAAAAATATGTTCACATCATTAAAAAAGTACATATTAAAATCAAATTTACCTGTTAACGTCTTTTCATTAGGCCCAATCCATAAGTAGGTGGGGTCCACTATTTCTTTTTTAGAAAGCTTAAAATCCATACAGATAAGGACTGGGCTATTTTGATGTAACTTTACATATATTTTGCCTGTGATGAAATAAAATAATGTATAACTACATTATATAGCAAAATTAAATTAAGAAATATACTCCTACCATTTTGTCCTGAAGACATGAATTAGTTCTTGCTGGATTTCACTATTTTAAAAATCAATATATAACATTTAGAACGCTAGTCTGAAGTCCTTTTTGCTTCTCATAGTAAGCTTTTTAAAACTCTACACTATTAGTCATGAGTCATGACATTTTTCCATATTACAGTTTTGTTTATAAAAATATGCATTATACATTTAAAGTTCATTTTAATGTACAGATTTAGAACTCACTCAAATCATAATTTTTTGGAGGGTTGGTGGAAGCAATTCAAAGTTCAGAAAAGGCCTGGGCACGGTGGCTCATGGCTGTAATCCCAGCATTTTGGAAGGCCAAGGCAGCGGATTGCTTGAGTCCAGGAGTTTGAGACCAGCCTGAGGAAAATGGCAAAACCCCATATCTACTAAAAATACAAAATTTAGCTTGGCGTGGTGATGCAGGCCTATAATCCCAGCTACCCGGGAGGCTGATGGAGGAGACTCGCTTGAACCCGGGAGGCAGAGGCTGCAGTGAGCCGAGACTGCACCACTGCACTCCCGCCTGGGCAACAGAGCGAGACTCCCTCTCAAAAAGAGTTCAGAAAAACACTTCAGCAACACTATTTTAAAGATGATCAGTCGGGAGTGGTGGCTCACGCCTGTAATCCCAGCACTTTGGGAGGATCACCTAGGTCAGGAGTTCAAGACCAGCTTGGCCAACATAGTGAAACCCCGTCTCTACTAAAAATACACAAAAATTTGCTGGGCATAGTGGTGGGCGCCTGTAATCCCAGCTACTTGGGAGGCTGAGGCAGAAGAATTGCTTGAATCCAGGAGGCGGAGGTTGCAGTGAGCCGAGATCACACCACTGCACTCCAGCCTGGGTGATGGAGAGAGACCCTGTCTTTAACAAAAAACCTTGCAG
>NW_012106252.1:3764182-3780701 GCF_000951045.1 Mandrillus leucophaeus
AAAAATATATATATATATATATATGTACATACACACACACATACACACATATATATATGCTGGGTGCTGTGGCTCATGCCTGTAATCCCAGCATTTCGGGAGGCTGAGGCGTGCAGATCACCTGAGGTCAGAAGTTCAATACCAGCCTGACCAACATGGTGAAACCCCATCTCTAACTGCAGATTTTCTCCATTAGGAACAATAATTAAGCCTATCTGGGGCATATAGGAAGATGTGCGATTACTCCTTGTTTCTGGTTGGGTGGACAGAACGACGGTATGCTTGGAATCACTGCAACCCGGAAAGATATTAATTTTAAAGCCTACTGAATGCCAGCCAGGCTCTGAGCACATAAAGACAACGTCCTACAATTTGGTTGGGGGTCAGGGAGAGAACCCAAACATACAAGGAGTCTAAACATGACACGTGCTATCAACTGGCTCAATTTATCTAAAATTAGCTATGTAACTAATTTTCCTCGGGAAAGTTTCACTGCAGAGATAAAGGACATTTGAGCTGAGCCCTGAAGGATGCGTGTGAGTTTTCCAGTTAATAAGGAGAGGATTAAAGATATTCCAAACAGAAGGCCTTGGAAATCACTCCTCTGCGTGGCTTTCCCGCGTTGCAAAGCAGCAGAGACACCTGGAAGTGAGATGGCATCAGAGAAAGAGATCTGGAATAAATCCCAGCCCCTTGTGAGCTGCAAGGCTTTAGAGCAAGGTGACACAATAGGGGTCGCTGTAAGGATGAAAAGATGCGACCGTCCTGAACTGCCAAGCAGATGCTTGGTATAATAGATGCTCAATAAAGGCTGGCTCGTTCCCCTTCCCTCCAGGTAAGGGAAGCTCTTCCGGGAAGAGTTTCGCAGTTCCGGCCCCTCCAATGGGCCCGCGTGTGTAGAGGTCCTTATTACCTGGCTGTCCTGTCTTGCCATAAATGAAGCCCTTCGTATTGAATAACGTAGAACGCGGGCATCGGACTGCGGAGGAAAGAAACCACTGACTTTTACTTAGAAGAGGAGCGGGGTTCAGAGTCGGGCAGGGCAGGGCAGGGCAAGGCGAAGGAGGCAGGACCGGGAAGCTCGGGCAGAGGGAGAGGACTGGGCACCGGGCGGAGGGAGCCCCACCTCCTGTGAGGCACCAGAGAACCGCGGAGAGTAGGACCCACGTTCGCATCACACTTCAGGGGCTGGCGTTGCAGGAGGCGTCGAGGGACAGATCCCTTCCTACCTCAGCCCCGGCCCAACACCTCCGCACCCCCCCACCTCCTACACAGTGCGGAGCAGAACGCCGGGGTCGCCTCCCCTACCCGTCCGTCGCCACCGCGGGAGCGGACGCGCAGGAGAGCGCGTGCGTGCTTCGATTCTCGCGCGCTGGGGCTGGGCGACGGCGAGGGAGGCGAGGCGAACGTCAGTTCCCCTCGCGCCCACAGGGCAGCAGGCCTGCGAATCTTCGCGCCTCGCTTCCGGCGCCATTTTCTCGCGCTCCTGGCCCCTTGTTCTCTGAGTGGAGCGGAAGGGAGGAAGAGAGTAAAGGAAAAGAAGCCACAGCGTCGCGTTCCGGGGATTCCCCAGACTAGGGGCTGAAGGGATCAAGGAGAGAACACCGCGAGTCACAAGGACCGTGGTGGGGTAGGGCGGCTAGGGGATGCGATGAGGAATCCCCTAGGAAGGGGACCTGAGGAAGGCAGAGACTTGTGACAATTTCCCCCTCACGTGAAGCAGAGAGGCCCGTGTGGGGATTTCCTGCGCCTCTCTTCTCATGAACACTGAAACTGTGTGTCCAATCTCTTTCAAACTGACACGCGATTTTTACCTAATTGCATTCTTTACCCGCAAGACCAAGACCCAGAAGAGCCACTACTGAGCCAAGAAGGCGCCTCTGGGCCTTCCCACTCGAGAGGAACGTTGAATCTTCATTTTCACTTCAAGTATGAGGCGATGTGAGAGACCTCCCCCAGTGCAAAGGTATCTAGGTTGATGAAGTGACCTTGCTTTAAAAATGGGCCCAGTTGTAAGGCAAGAGCCAGATTGGCTTTTTCTGTAGGGATGAATGATTAGTCAAGATCAGGGAGCTCCAAAGGGGATCATGCCCTCGTCTTTGATGGTTCCTTCTTGGCTACTAGTTTGGTGACCCGAAAGGCCCTGTGCGTTGTCTGTTTCTTAGCAGCGGGACACCACCCTCAGTAGTGGTTTTGAGTAGGCTGGTTAGTAGAGAGAGCCCAAGGTTCAGACAGGGTGCAGAATGGTTATTTTGGGTGAGATCAAGAGTTTTCGGTTTTATTTCCTTTGAGCCGAGTCAGTACTTGGACTATCTCATATGGTCCAGGAGCAACCTTTGTCAGTAATTTCATTTTTAGTCACTGTTAATTTTACCTATATAGCATAAGCCATGAAATGTGACTCAGTGAGTCAGATCCACCCATTGTCAGTTACCATGTCTGGATTCATGGTCTGGTCTCAACTGCTCTCTTCTTAAGGTGATGATAATGAAGACAGATTTAGGCATTATCTTGATTCCCTACAAGTTCGTCATTCCAGTTTTTGTCAAAGTACATTATAAATCCACAGTGTGTTTTATTGGCTTCTCGGTTTTTGGTAAGTAATTGATCCTTGTAAATCCTATGTGATAAACTAAATCCTATGAGAGGAGACTTAACCAAATGAGTAATAGTTGTCTGTCAGAAGTACCCATCCACTCTTTTTATATAAACTTTTTATTTTAGAAGAGTTTTATATTTACAGAAAAATTGCAGAAACAGTACAGGGAGTTTTTACATACTCCCTCCCGATTTTCCCTATTACTGACATCTTACATTGGTATGGTACATTTCTTACAATTAATGAACCAATATTGATACATTACTATTAACTGAAGTCCAAACTTTATTCAGATTTCCTTACTTTTTTATTCAATGTCCTCTCCACCCCGTTTCTTTTTGTTTGTTTGTTTGTTTGTTTTTGCTCCAGGATCTCATGCGGGATCCCACATTACCTATAGTCATTGTATCTCCTTAGATTCCCCTTGGCTGGGTCAGACTTCTCTTGTTTTTGAAGGTCTTGACCTGGCTTTAACTGGTGAGGTATTTTGTAGAATGCCTCTCTACTGGAATTTTGTCTTTCTGCATATTAGACTGGAACTATGGGTTCTTAGGATGAAGATTACAGAGATAAAATGACATTCTCATCACATCATATCAAGGAGACATACTATCAACATGCCTTATCACTTGATGTTAACCTTGGTCTGCTGGCTGAGGTACTGTTTGTTAGGTTTCTCCACTGTCAGTTTATTCCCCCGCTTTCATACTATACTCTTCAGAATGAAGTCACTTTGTGCACCCACACTTAAACAGTGGGGATTTATGCTACATCTCCTTGAAGATGGAGTAGCTACATAAGTTATTTTACCAATCCACTTTCAATCCACTTAGGTATCACTCTCAGGAGTCTGAAATACTCAGTATTGAACTATTTACAGAATACTAACACATTCTACTGTCAAATATACAGAGAACATTGTAATGGAAAATCATAAAGTTTCCTTACAACTTTTTTTTTTTTTTTTTTTGAGATGAAGTCTCACTCTGTTGCCCAGGCTGGGGTGCAGTGTTATGATCTTGGCTCCCTTCAACCTTCGCTTGCAGGGTTCAAGCGATTCTCCTGCCTCAGCCTCCTGAGTAGCTGGGATTACAGGCGTGCGCCACCACAGCCAGCTAATTTTTGTGTTTTTAGTAGAGACAGTATTTCGCTATGTTGGCCAGGCTGGTCTTGAACTCCTGACCTCGTGATCCACCTGCCTTGGCCTCCCAAAGTGCTGGGATTATAGGTGTGAGCCACTGCGCCTGGCCCACAGCTTTTTAATAACCAAATAAGTTTTCATCCTCATACCATCCTTGTGAAATTTTACAGTTCCTCTTCTGCTACTTTTGATGTGCTATTTTTGCTTCTAGAAACTAACAAACAACAAATTTCCCCTTTCAGTACTAAAATTAGACCTAGTGTTTAGAGTATTTCTCCAAAATTGATATCCTGCAGAACTCCCAACTCATGCAGTTATAGAGATGCTACTGTGGTGCTTAAAGCCAGTGTAGTTTTTCACCCACTTAAATATATTTATATATACAGACATCACATAGACTGCCTATACCAACGACGTACTATTGTTTAAAACTACAATTCATAAAATTACAGCATGTATACTTTAACTTGTAAGTGTGGGTTTCTTCTGATATGGTCAGCTGATGCACAAACCCTCAACCTTAAGTTTCAAATATATTTGTATACACTCATATAATTTTCTAATAGCGGAGATGGTGGCCTTTTGAGACTCATTCATATATTGTCCAACACTCTGGGCATCTTTAGAAGGGCTCACCTGAACAATGTCACTTAAACCTCAATGTGAAGAAAAGTTCTGCTTTGAAAAACAGTTTTGTGGTCACTTCCCCTTTCCTCTCTCTGCAGTCAAATGTGTGCTTTACCTCTGGACAGTAGGGAGGATGTTGGGAGAAGATGTTGACTGATACATATCTGTATACTAACATCTTTAAGTTAATTTTACTATCTTACTGCCCCCACCTTCAACCCTTAGCTCTACTTTCTTTGATTAATTTTCTGGTACATCCTGTACGTATTTTTGTAAGGTGTCTATCTGGAAGAAGGCAGGCTGGGAGAAAATCAACACACTCTATAAAACACTCACTCTATTTATATAGAGTGGGTAGTATTGTGTGAGTGGTGGCAAATAAACCAAGCAGTTCCCAGAGGGAAAATAAAAGTGAGATAATTGCTTCCAAAAATTAAAAAGTTGAATTGATAAAAGTGCCAAAATCCAACTGTCTTTCTGAAAACTTGGATCAAAAACTTTTACTATGTGAAATGAAAAAGTGAGGAAGCAAAAAAAAAAAATACTTTGAAAGAAGGGAGTTCTCATTGATACTTTCCACGGCTGTTATCACCGAATCTAGACAAAAAGTTCCAGATCTCCCTCAATTTAAGATAAACGTCTTTGAACTTGAGCTTGCCAAGAAAGCAAGGCTGACCCCCCACCCTCCGTGTGATATTACTTTTCTCATCCATTATCCTTCTAAAATAGACATTTTGAGACAATTTAGTGATGCGCCATTTCCATCCTGTCGGGGTTCCTTGGGTTTGACATTCAAAAGGGGGCTGGAGGTGCGGAACCCGCCGCACTCCACGGCCAGCGTCCTTTAAAGCCGCCGCCAGCCAGCGCCGCTGTAACCCCGCGCACCGGCAGGTCGCCGGCTCCTGCCCCTTTCAGTCTGCGCCGACGCGGCGGCCGGATCCCGGGGACTCCCCGTGCCGGGAATCTCCCGCCAGCTGCGCGCTGAGTCCAGGCGACGGCAGGAGCACGTGGAGAGGCCGGGTAGCCACAGCGGCAGCTCCAGCCGGGCCCGGCAGCGACATGGAAGGTGAGCCTCCAGCGCGCTTCTTTTCTCCGGGGTCTTTGAGAAGCTTGGCCTGTGCAAGCAGCAGAAAGAGTTTCTTATGAATCTCGGTTTTGCTTCTATTTATTTCTTTTGTCAAAAGTAAATATGAGGTATTTCAGAGGACAAAGCGCGTCGGTTCTCGTACGTCTCTCACTTGTCCTTCCCCCGCCCTTTGGAAAGTGATAACTTCTTTGCAATTTTATTTCTAAAGGGTTGTCAGACATGGGGGGTCTACCCTACATCTGCAGAGGAAGAGCACTTAAGGGGTGTCCCTGAAACGGCTGCAAATCTGGGGGTGGAATAACCAACACTTTTGGATATTTTTTCCTTCGTGGCCTCAGTGTTCATTGGAATTAGGCTAATCTGAGTAACTTGTTTTCTTACAAGGGTAAATGGTGTCATCTGGGAAAGGTACATTTTAAAGCGGTTGGCACTTGCAGTTCCCTTAGGATTCGATCTTCTAATGAGTCTTCTTTACCCAACGCAAAAATCAGGTTTACTTTAGGAGTTTCATGTTAATTAATTTTGAAAGTCGTAACGCTATCCTCGCTTCTCAAACATTTTTCATTCTATACTTCCTTGGGATACCTAAAATTTCACACTGCTACTGTAAACTCTTCAGTGGTCTTTTCAACAAGTGTTTCTAAAACCTTGAAAATGGCAAATGCATCTCAACTGGGAGGATGGTGGGATTATGAAATTCAGAATTTCATTCTATTAAAAATGAGATATTGACACCTAACTAAAATGTTACTTTGATAAATATGAAGATTGTGAATATTTTCTTCATAATAATGGGAGGATCTCTAATTAACAATGAACTGATCTTTGGCAGCTTTATTTCTAGAGTATATTAAGTTATTAAAATATCAAAAATTTATGCTTTTAATTTTTTAAATTAGGGATTGAAAACTTAAAAAATTTTGCATTTTTAACATTTAAATAATGGTCTATTGAAGTGTAATTTTTAACAAAGGTTTTATTGGCCAATAACAAGGAAAAAAAGTCGGGCTGTTGTATACTATGGGAAAAATAATTTTTAAAAAGCTCTTATGCTTTAATTATTACAAATGATTAATTTGTTTTTATGAAATTATAAATCAGTACTCCGACACTATTTTTCCTAGCCTTAACCATACCACATATCAAGGATAATGTACAGAATCATGTAAATCCATAGAAACTGGAGTATTTCTCTATAAATGTTAATACTTCCAAATTCATTTATTTAATGTGAAATAAAGAAACTAATCTTATTATATAGAATAAAGAAACATATCTTAGGTTATTGGTGTACTAACCCAGATATTTAATAAGCCTGGATGAAGACTCGCTTAAGAAGAAAAGAATGAAAACTTGTGTAGAATTTAATTTACAATGTGTAGACTATAAATGGAAAGAGAATATAGATCAATAATTTTTAAAAGTTGTGTTTACATGATTAGATTAAATTTATAGGTCCATGGAGATAGTGTAGATTATGCTTAATGCAAAAACTTTAACATTTAAATTTTAAAAAGAGGTTAATTATGTGAATTTGGCTATATTAATGTCAGGTCCTTGAGGATAGAGTGTTTGATGTGGTAAAATACCTAGTTCATTATGGCTACCCAAAATTGACTAATCTGGCCCATGTTTTTGATATTTAAAATATTTTTATATCATCTTGTGGTTTTGATTTAAGTCTAGAATAAAGATTTGGTCTGTAGTGTATACCTGTCTTGGCAATGTAAGAAAGTAGAATACTTCATGGAATGCTTTTATTTTCTGCCCAATTTGGGGGTCACATTGATTCATAACAGTTTATTTTACAATGCAATACTGAATATAATTCATTCAACATATAAAGTCATTTAGCAAATTCATTTATCTTTTAATGTATTGAGACTTTCTGTGTATGAAGATGTCAGATGAATAAACTTTTGAAATTGAAATCTTGTAGAAATGAAGATTTGATGCATATACTAAATCAGAAGCTATAGCTTTTTAATTTTCTCACAATCTGTGACCTTAAATATTTTCTACCCAAAGACTCTTTATGAATCACTAAATTTTATTATTTGTACTATAACATCTCTTCTGTCTGCTATGGTCAGGAAATGAGGTGGTTCACAAACATGAATTTCACAGGTAATAGCAGACTTCTTATTTAATGTGAAACATTTTTATTTTTAACAATATTGAGTAAAAATTTTTCTAAGTATATTTATTACACAGCCCCCTGCTTTATAAGCAAGGTACACAAGAGATAAGTTTATCTCCGCAACTCTGAGTTACTGTTCTGACCATCAGATCATGTATTATTCCATAATATATTCTCACAGGGGTTTTGAGTGATGTAAAGCTGAATGCCCCTACACCAAATATACCCAGGATATTGTACAATTTTTGTCTCCTTCTTGATGTTAGCTTATATTTCTTACCACATAGATTGTTTGGTAGTAGTTTTTTGTTTCAGGTCCCTTTCCATGTTCTGGATGGCTGAGATTAACGGACATAAAGCCTGTAGTTGATGGAATCTGTTTGTCCTCAGTTGTGAGCCTATGGAGGATGAAATACAAAGGTTTTAAGAAACAAAAGCCAGAGAAAGGCCATGGCGTCCTGGTAGAACATATTTTTTCAAAATTCCTGTTTGTGCTTCCTATAATCCAGTATGCTATTTCACGCTTCCATGTCTTTACTATTATGTTCACCCATTCTCTACTTGGTTATGCCTGCTCATCTTTCAAGACTCTGTTCAGGCATCATCGCCATGAAGGCTCTACGATGACCTTCTTCTGATGACCTCCTCCTAGTGCCTTCTGGTGATCACCCCTACCCACTCTCTCATGTTCCTTCACCTTGGCCAAGGGCCTCTCCTTTCTGTGTATACTTCTACCACATTGTGTTGAAATTATTTATTGATTTAGGTGTTTATTGCGCCTCTGGTCTTTAAGCTTCTGGAGAGCAGAGACTGTGTCTTGTTTTTGTACACTGAGTGCCAAGGACAGTTTCCAGTTCATAGAAGGCCCTCAGAATTTGTTGCAGTCAATTAAAATAGTGCTGAAAAAGTACTTTTTATTATGTTTATTGTGATGCATTTTATTTAAATAAATTTTTAAAGTAGGAGATTGGGGCTAGTAATTATTTGATAAAACTCAGTAATTTTTTAACACTTAAGCTGTATAATTGAAAAAGAAAGCTTGGAAAACAAAAATGTTATTGGATATTTTTTGCTACACTGTCACTTAAAGCCAATTTTAACAAAATTAGATTTAGGGGGTACATGTGCAGGTTTCTTACATAAGTATATTATGTGATGCTGAGGTTTGGGCTTCTATTGATCCTGTCACCCAAATAACAACCATAGTATCCTATAGATAGTTTTTCAGCCCTTGCCCTCCTCCCACCCTTCCCCATTTTAGGGTTCCCAGTGTCTAATTTGGGGGTCACATTAACTCATAACAGTCTATGTGTACCCAGTATTTAGCTCCCACTCGTAAGTGAGGACATGCGGTATTTGGTTTTCTGTTTCTGTGTTAATTCACTAATAATAATGGCCTCCAGCTGCATCCATGTTGTTGCAAAGGATATGATTTCATTCTTTTTTGTGTTAAGTCAGATTTTAACTGTTAAATTTACATAAGCAGATTTCAGGATCACAATTAGTCTATTAAAATATCCATTGAATATGAGTAGAAATTTGTTTTCTCAGTTAGTAAGATATAGATGATGCCATAAAATTGGCATACATTTTCAAATGATACTTTTAAAATATATTGTTATAAACTTTTCATTCATATAAATGTATGTACTTACAGTTTTTTAGGACTAAAAGATTGTTGGTAGATCTTTTATCAGACATCCAGTTGTTTTTTTGTTTTTTGTTTTTTTTTAGAGACAGGCCTCGCTCTGTTGCCCAGGCTACCACAAACTCCTAGGCTCAGACGATCCTCCTACCTCAGCCTTCTGAGTAGCTAGGACTACAGGCATGCACCACCATAACCTGCTGATTTATTGTACAAACCACCATGACCTGCTAATTTAGTATCTTTTATTTTTTGTAGAAATGGGGGTCTCGTCATGTTGCTCAGGTTGGTTTTGAACTCCTAGCCACAAGTGATCCTTCCGCCTCAACCTTCCCAAGTGCTGGGATTACAGGAGTGAGCCACTGCACCTGGCCTAGATAGATGTCTGACGATAACTGGCTCATATGTCAAGCTATAGTTCCAGAACATGTATGAGAAGAACTGAGTGATTAACACAGAAACTTGCCTGTAGTAGGTGCTCAATAAATGTTTTTTGTCCTAAGGATTCATTAATTAATTTGAAAAGAGACCCTACACATCACAAGGCCATAGAATGTACTCTGCTATTTAGCCTTTATTAAATTTAGCGCCATATTAACTGGTACATTTATGATAATTAGAAATCATAAGGATGAGGCCAGGAGTGGTGGCTCACGCCTGTAATCCTAGCACTTTGGGAGGCTGAGGCGGGTAGATTGCTTGAGCCTGGGACTTCAAGACCATCCTGGGCAATGTGATAAAACCCTGACTCTACAAAAACTACAAAAATTAGCCAGGAGTGGTAGCACATGCCTATAGTAACAGCTACTTGGGAGGCTGAGGTAGGAAGATGGCTTGAGCCTGGGAGGTTGAGGCTACCGTGAGCCATGAGCATGCCTCTGCACTCCAGCCTGGGCAACAGAGCAAGACCATGTTTCAAAAAAAAAAAAAAAAAATCATAAGGATGACACCAAGGCCTTTTGGATCACTAAAAAAAGATTCAATAACGAAGCAATACTTATAATTTATTTATAATATATGTAGATTGAAAAGTAATCTGTGTATAACTTTATTAATTAATATTACTATATAACTCATCAAAATACTTTTATCCCTAGTGATTCTGAATGGGATTATTTTTTCAGCCTAATTGAAATCTGGTTTTTGCATCCGAAATTAAAAGTTTTTTTTTTTTAGTTAAAAAGTTATTTAAAAAATTTAAGGAATGGGCACAGTGGCTCACACCTGTAATCCCAGAACTTTGGGAGGCAAAGGTGGGAGGATTTCTTGAGGCCAGGAACTTGAGACCAGCCTGGGCAACATGGTGAGGCCCTATTTCATAAAAAATAATAATAAAATAAAAATAAATTGGCCTGGTGTGGTGGTGTGCACCTGTAGTCCCAGCTACTTGGGAGGCTGAGGTGGGAGGATGGCTTGACCTGGGAGTTTGAGGCTTCAGTTAGCTGTAATGACGCCACTGCACTCCAGCATGGGCAACAGAGTGAGAACCTGTCTCAACAACAACAAAAAATTTAAGTCCAAAGTGGTATAGAGTAAATGAAAATAATATGGAATTACCGTATTATATTAGATACCAATACCATATGACAATATTATGTTAGATATTTGTCCAATCCAGGAGATAGTTAATAGCTAGGTACTTGATGGTTGCAGGCGCCTGTAGTCCAGTTACTCGGGTGGCTGAGACAGGATAATTGGTTGAACCCAGGAGGCGGAGATTTTGGTGAGCCAAGATCGCGCCACTGCACTCCAGCCTGGGCGACAGAGCGAGACTCCATCTCAAAAACAAACAAACAAACAAAAAAACAAAAAAAGCAAACAAACAAACTAGGTGCTTGATAATGGATATGAAACAAAGTACATTACTCTTTGCTTATCATCAGTACTTAAAATCAGCTTACTGCGTGATTTTTTGTAACAGTGGAATTGGCAATATGTCACAAATTGTACTTAGTAGTATTCTTACAGATGAAATTTTTGGCACATTAGGTTATTGTGGGTTTACAAAGGAAAGTTTTCTTTCTTTCTTTTTTCTTTAAATAGAGACAAGGTCTTGCTGTGTTACCCAGGCTGGTCTTGAACTCCTGAGCACAAAAGATTCTCCTGCCTTGGCCTCCCAAAGTGCTAGGATTACAGGTGTGAGCCACCAATGCCCAGCCAATGAAGGAAACTTTTAAAATAAGAAATGGAGAACATTTCAATACTGTCACTCGTGAAACAGTACAAAGCTATTATTTTTCTACTCTGAATTATCTAAGGATTATTCAACTAGGTTTGTTGTTTATTTTGTTGATTAATACACCTATAGCCCCTTCTAGACTATTAATTTCCAAAGTTTAGGGGTCTCTCTTTTTTTTTTTTAATTTTTGAGATGGGATCTCTCTATATTGTAGGCTGGTCTCAAACTCCTGGGCTCAAGCAATCCTCCCACCTCATCCTCTTGAGTAGCTGGGACTAGAGGCATATGCCACCATGCGTAACTAGGGATCTTTTCATAACTGATGGTAACTAGTACCCAGCCCAGTCCCCAGCACATAGTAGGCCTGTAGTCATATTTGTTTAATAAATTAATGAATGAGTTGCCTGTGTGTTTGGTCACTTGACTCTTTACTTGCCCAGCTTTTATAGTAAAAGGGAGGAAGGAAAATAGAGACATTCAAACTGGTAAATTTTGCTGGCTAATTTTTAAAGGTACTGTTAAAGGTTTAGTAGAAGAGATTGAAGTATTGGCTAAATCCAATGTGTGAATACTGCCATTTTTCTAATCCACACCCCCCACAAAATACAATGCCTTCTAGCTTTTGGCTTTATTTAATAATTTTGGTACATTTTTTATTTCAGTGAAGCACTGCAGTTTCCACAATAAACCATTTCTTCACAATAGATGTTTTGATTCTTAAAATTGTTGAACATAACTTCACTTAATTTGAATACTCTATCACAGCAACATCAGTTCATTTAAGAAGTACTGTCTATTAGAGAGACTATTAATTTGCCAGAATGTTTGGCACATCAGAACAATTTCCTGTTTCCTAGAGGAGTCTGTGGGTATGAGAAAAAGATCACTCTCACAAACCTATAACATTTTTATGGATATAGAATTACATCATAACTGATGGAAAATATTGTCCAGTATGAAAACTGGAAGTAACTAATTTTATTTATTTAACAACTAGTCATTTTTGCTGTCATCTACCTCTATTTCTTAGTTAAGAAATCCCTTAACCTAGACTGCTAAGAATCACTAATAGTTGATTTATATGCTCGCATACTGTGTAGGCAGTTCCACACATGTGCTTCACGGGCCAACTTGATTTAAATTTCATTTGAATTTCACATAAAATTCCAGACTTTAAAGTATTGAAGATGATCAGTGTATAAATTTATCCTCTGACCTCAGAATGAGACTTTTTTTTCCAAATATTAAAATTTTATAAATGTGATGAGTAAAATCATGGTGCTGCTGGTCTTTTTTCTCCTGTGCATATTTTCACATGTAAAATTATTATTATTATTATTATTATTATTATTATTATTATTTTGAGACAGAGTCTGGCTCTTGTTGCCCAGGCTGGAATGCAGTGGTACGATCTCGGCTCAGTGCAACCTCTGCCTCCCAGGTTCAAGCAATTCTCCTGCCTCAGTCTCCCGAGTAGCTGGGATTACAGGTGCCTGCTACCGTGCCCGGCTAATTTTTGTACTTTTAGTAGAGACAGTATGTCACCATGATGGCCAGGCTGGTCTTGAACTCCTGATCTCAGATGATCTGCCCTTCTTGGCATTCCAAAGTGTTGGGATTACAGGCGTGAGCCACCATGCTGTAAGTTATTTAAGTAAGAATATTATTAACAGTTTGTGACCAGCCTGGCCAACATGGTGAAACCACAGTGAAATCTACTAAAAATACAAAAATTAGCTGGGTGTGGTGGCACGTGCCTGTAATCCCAGCTACTCGGGAGGCTGAGTCAGGAGAATTGCTTGAACCCGTGAGGCCTAGGTTGCAGTGAGTGGAGATTGCACCACTGCACTCCAGCCTGGGTGACAGAGCCAGACTCCGTCTCAAAAAATAAATAAATTAATTAATTAAAAAGAATATTACTAACTGTCTTATTCCCTGTACTTCATTAAGTGCTTGTAAAGGCTAAGGCTCAGGTGCTTGGGGCATGTTTCTGTCACAGTATAGTAATCAATTACTCACTAACAAGGACACGTAACATGTAACCTTACAAGCATTTAAAAGATTTATAATATACATTTATAAATATATATAAATGTATATGTACATTTATATTGTACATATACAATATATATTGTATATTAGAATACATGTTACATCATCATTGTATACTAGAAATCTTAAATGCTTATAATAAGGTTAGGGCAATTCTTGTTTGATTTTTATGTTCAGAATTAAATAAAATGAATGTTAAATATTTTTGCGATTCAACTTTGAGGCAAAGCTTACTTATATCCTTTCTCAAGTTTCTGGGAATAGTTTAATTAAAAACTGTTCTGAAATAATAAGGTGAAGCACTCCTGCCTCAGCCTCCTGAGTAGCTGGGATTACAGGCGTGTGCCAATACTGCCAGACTAATTTTTCAGATTTGAATTAGTAGGGCTAGGAGACCAGAATGCACAAGCAAGTACATAGCTTCTAAGTGTGCCAAGTCAATAGCACACTTCTCAATAGCTTCTCAATAGCACAATTCTCAATAAAAGGAATTTGGAGATTCTCAAAGGACTCTACAGATATCCATTACAAACATCAATGACCTAGCATGGACTTAGTTGCCCCAGACCTAAACAACTAGAACATGTTTACACATAATCCAATTTGGAGAGGGAGATCCAATCTATATAATAGGACAGATAATGATTGAACAAGTCGATATTAGGAATTCATGTAGTGCTTATAGGTTTTATAACTACTGTAACTCTACACGGTGATACTTGATGATTATATGATGACCTTGAGGTGTTTCACCATTAGTCTCACATTTCAACAAGAATTAGGATTAGACACAAAAACAAGACAAAAACTTGTTTTTTTTGCAACAGAACACGGTTTATAACAAAATTTTATGTGGGATCAGATGCAAGTGTAATGTTCCAAATGAGAGATTGGAGAAGGAGCAAGAGACCACTGTTAAGCCCATCTTCCTCTTGCCATAGATCAGCACCTGTGGCAGCCCTCTGCAACCCTGGATTCCATAAAACACATTTTGAAAATGACTGATTTAGACCGTCACATGTTTTTCCTACTAGTAACCCTGTATCTAGACTTGCCTCTTTTAATCTGTTTTGAGGATTGCTGCCAGAATGATCTTCCTAAAATATAAAGTTATCCTCCTACTCAAACACCATTTAAAATATTTTTCAGTTGGACATTTAAGATACTCCACAACGTAGCTTCAGTACCTTTCCAGCGGTATCTTCTGTCCTCTAATGTGACTCTGGACTGCTTAGTATTCCCTGTTCAGGCATTGCTTTCCCTCACTCCCCATTTTTCTAATGCTGTTCTTCCAACTCAACAAGTCCAAAAATGAACTAATTTTCTCTCCATTACAAACCAACTTCTTCTGACTTCCCAGCACTGTGAATAGCACCACAATCATGCCAACTGAAATCCTCACTCATCCATTATGGTCTATTCCAAATGCCGTCTCCTTTAGGAAGCCATCCCTCATTCTAAGAGGAATCCTCCCTTTTCTGAAACATAGTGACATTTTGTGCTATCTAATGACTTCAAGGCTCTAACTCTGTTTTATGTTCAAACATGACGCATTTTTGCATGGTTTTAGTATGCTGTAATTTGTCTAGGATTGCAATTACCATGTACATTGAGGGAGGATTTTTTTTGTTTAGTTTAGAGCTTAGCCTCTTTTACCGTTTTATTATTATTTTTTATTTAATCCATGGTTTTATTTCCTTGTTTTTAAAATTTTATTTCCTTGGTTTTTTTTTTTGAAATTGATGCAGCATGCATCCTTCTGCATTTAGCTATGGCATTCATGGTGATTCTATAAATATGTCTATCTACCTTATTCTGTCTTCTGGAATAATTGTGCTGGTGCATTTGCATTTTGAAATATAGAGTATTATTTACTCTTACTTATTTCACCTTTATATTACAATTGGGACTTTGTTTTTCTGATTTTTGTTTTTATTGTTTGAGACAGTCTTGCTCTGTCACCCAGGCTGGAATGCTGTGACGTGATCTAGGCTCGCTGCAACCTCCGCCTCTCGGGTTCAAGCGATTCTCCTGCCTCAGCCTCCTGAGTAGATGGGATTACAGGCATGCGCCACCACGCCCAGCTAATTTTGTATTTTTAGTAGAGACAGGGTTTCACCATATTGGCCAGGCTGGTCTCGAACTCCAGACCTCGTGATCCACCTGCCTCGGCCTCCCCAAAGTTCTGGGATTACAAGCGTGAGCCACCATGCTCGGCCTACTTTTTTTTGACAGAGTTTCGCTCTTGTTGCCCAGGATGGAGGGGAATGGCACGATCTCAGCTCACTGCAACCTTCACCTCCCAGGTTCAAGCAGTTCTTCTGCCCCAGCCTCCCGAGTAGCTGGGATTACAGGCATGCGCCACCACACCCGGCTAATTTGTATTTTTAGTAGAGACAGGGTTTCTCCATGTTGGTCAGGCTAGCCTCAAACTCCTGACCTCAGGTGATCCACCTGCCTTGGCTTCCCAAAGTGCTGGAATTACAGGTGTGAGCCACCGCTCCTGGCCTGTTATTTTTTTTAAATAAAAAAAATTTTGACCAGCATTGCTTACAGTTTAAACAGTATCAGCAAAACCTATCATCACTCTGATAGCATACATTGCATCAGTGGTGGGTCGTCTTCGCATATGTACTTAACATATGTTTTTTATTGTTTAAAAGATTTTAAAAGATAGTTGAAGAACGACAGTTTTATAACATTTAATTTTGAGGAATCTTGTAATACAACATTTATTATACAATATAATTCAAAAGTCAGAAATCTTCATTCTTCATTCTAAAACTATTTATTGAATACCTGTTTTGTGCCACATATGCAAAATACTGGCAATACAGTGGTGAACAAGGCAGGCAAAGCTTTGGCCCTTACAGACCAAAGAACAAGTAATAACAATTGAAATAATTAAATTTATGCTAAGTGCTATGAAGGAAATAAAAAGAATGCTAATATGGAGAGTAATGGTAGGAGGCAGGCTCAGGAACCTCTCCTCTAAAGAAGAGGTCTGGCTAGTGATAGGAATTTGGCTTTGGCTGTCTTCTTCAGCAAA
>NW_012106252.1:3784996-3786480 GCF_000951045.1 Mandrillus leucophaeus
ACACACACACACACACACACACACACACACACACCAGGACTACCATTTCTGGGTTCTAATGTAGGTGTATATTTAGCTTTGATACATATTGCCAAAGAGTTTCCAAAGTGGTTGGATCAGTTTACCCTCCCACTAGCAATGTCTGAGAGTTACACTTGTTCCACATCTTTTTGTTAACACTTGCTATTATCAGTCTTTTTAATTTTTGCCATTCTTATGGGTGTGTAGGGAGTGGTATTTCATTGTGGTTTTAATTTGCATTTTCCTGATGAGTAATTACATTGAATGTCTTTTCTTACATTTATCGGCCATTTGGATCCTCTTTCCTGAAGTGTCTAAGGTCTTCTGGTCATTTAGGTTTTTTTTTTTTTTTCTTCTTTTTTTCTCTTGAGACGGAGTCTCCCTCTGTCGCCCAGGCTAGAGTTCAGTGGCGCAATCTTGATTTACGGCAGCCTTCACCTCCCAGCGATTCTCCTGCCTCAGCCTCCTGAGTGAGTAGCTGGGATTACAGGTGCCCACCACCATGCCTGGCTAAATTTTGTATTTTTAGTAGAGATGGGGTTTCACCATATTGGCCAGGCTGGTCTCAAACTCCTGACCTCAGGTGATCCGCCTGCCTTGGCCTCCCAAAGTGCTGGGATTACAGGCATGAGCCACTGCACCCAGCCAGGAATCTGTACTTTGTCAAATGTGTAATACAAAGACTTTCTCCCAGTCTTTAACTTGTTTATTTTTCTTAATCTATTTGATGAACAGAATTCATAATTTTAATGAAGATTAATTGATCAGTTTCTTTTTTGTGACTAAGTGCTGCTTATATCTTGCTAAAGAATTCTTTGTGGGGCACATTGGCTCCCGCCTGTAATCCTAGCACTTTGGGAGGGTGAGGTGGGAGGATCATTCAAGGCCAAGAGTTTAAGACCAGCCTGGGCAACATAACGAGACCCCATCTCTCCAAACATTTTTTAAAACATTAGCTGAGGATGGTGATGCACACCTGTAGTCCCAGCTACTCAGGAAGCTGAGGTGGGCAGATTGCTTAAGCCCAGGAGTTCGGGGCTGCAGTGAGCTACGTCATGTCACTGCATTCCAGCCTGTGCAACAGAGTGAGACCCTGTCTCTAAGAAAAAAAGAAAATTCTTTACCTACTCCAGAGTCATGAAAATATTCTGTTTTCCTCTAGAAGTTTGATTGTTTCAACTTTCATATTTGGCTCTGTTACCCACTTCAAATTAATGATTTTATTTTTGGCTCCAGCTTTTTTACAGTTATAAAACTAGGCTTCATTTCAATATGTTGGATTCAATCATTTTACCAGAAACATCTTTTTAAAGTAGTAATGACTGGCCTGGTGCGGTGGCTCACGCCTGTAATCCCAGCACTTTGGGAAGCCGAGACGGGTGGATCACGAGGTCAGGAGATCGAGACCATCCTGGCTAACACGGTGAAACCCCATCTCTACTAAAAATACAAAAAATTAGCCA
>NW_012106252.1:3789900-3791702 GCF_000951045.1 Mandrillus leucophaeus
AGTAGCTAGGATTACAGGTGCACACCACCACGCCCGGCTAGTTTTTGTATTTTTAGTAGAGAACAGGGTTTCACCTTGATGGTCAGGTTGGTCTAGAACTCCTGACCTCTTGATCCGCCTGCCCCGGCCTCCCAAAGTGCTGGGGATTATGGGCGTGAGCCACCGCACCCAGTCAATGATATTTAAAGCCAAGGGAATGAATGGGATCACCTAAACAGAGAATATATTGAGAGAAGTGCTCTCAGGATAGTGCCTGGAGACATACCTCATTTGGTCAGGTAGAGGAGAAGCCAGCAAAAGAGAAAGAGCAGCCAGTGAGACAGGAAGAAAACCATCAGAGTGTGGTGTAACGGAATTCAAGAAAGGAGAGTATTTCATGAAGGAGTGGGTGGTCAGCTATGTTGAATGTGGCTGAGAAATCAAGCAAGATAAGGACAAAGAGTGTGGTTGGTTTTGGCAACATAACACTTGCTAGTGACCTTGACAAAAGTGGTTTCTGTGGAGTGGTGGGGATGGAAACCAAATCGAAGTGGTTAAAGTGGGAATGGGAATAGAGGAAGTAGAAACGTTGATTACAAACCATTTTTTCCAGAAGTTTAGCTATGAGGGTGAAGAAGAGAAATCAGTGGGATGTTGCTGGAGGGAAATGTGGATTAAGAGAGGTTTTTTGTTTGTTTTTGTTTTTCAAAGATAAGTGACATTTACACTATCTGTAGCTTAAGTTTATTGAAAGAAAAATACCGATATTGAAACATTTGAAATCCCAATTTGCAGAGAAGTTTGGGGAATTAGTGATCACTGAAAACATCTTCATATTTAGTTTATGCATGACATGTAAATCAATTTGATTTTTAAGCTATATATGGAACCCATTCAGTGAGTGGTTGGTGTAGATGCAACTTATAAAAATTCTGTAACAGAATCTTGAGAAACTCTTGAAATTCAAAGTTTTTTTCAAAAGCAAGAAGATACTGTTATAATTGCATTTCTTAGGTTTAGGATTTAGATATTTGGAGATGTGTCGGTGTTCAATGGATTTTCTTTAAATCAAGGAATAACATACAATTAAAGTGCACATATCTTTTGTATGTAGTTTGATTATTTTTCATCTATATACAACCTTGCAGATCAACATATGGAACATTTGCATCATCTCAGAAGGTTTCCTTGTGTCCATTTATTGTTAATTTCTCCCTTTGCCCGAAATTAATCACTATTCAGACTTCTATCCTCATAAGTAGTTTTCCTGTTGTTGAATTTCATATAAATTAATTGTACAGTATATGCTTTTCTGGGGTCTAGCTTCTTTTCCTCAGTAGATTTTTGAGATCCATCCAAGTCATTATATTTATTAGTAGTTCACTCTCTTTTATTATTGAGTAGTATGGATATATGACAATTTATACCTTCTGCTGTTGGTGGACAATTGATTGTTTCCAGTGTTTGGCTGTATTACAAACATTCTTTTGCATGTCTTTTGGTGGACATATATATATTCATGTCTCTTGAATATATACCTAGGTGGCCAGGCACGGTGGCTCACGCCTGTAATTCCCCCACTTTGGGAGACCGAGGTGGACAGATCACTTGAGCCCAGGAGTTCAACACCACCCTGAGCAACATGGTGAAATCCTGTCTCTACAAGAAAAAGTACAAAAATTAGCCAGGCCTAGTGGTGTGCGCCTGTAGTCCCAGTACTGGGAGGTCAAGGCTGCAATGAGCCATGATCACACTACTCCAGCCTGACTGACAGAGCAACTCTCTCTATATATATAAATATATATATAAAAAAACATATATAT
>NW_012106252.1:3793227-3852710 GCF_000951045.1 Mandrillus leucophaeus
CACCACTGCACTCCAGTCTGGGCCACACAGCGAGACTCTGTCTCAAAAATAAATAAATAAATAAATAAAGTAGCAATGACATGAAATGCCCATTTTTCCTTTTCTCTCTGCATGTTCATTTGGTAGCATGTGATATACAAGGTAAAATTGGAATATACATTTTTGTCTACAACTTAAGGGTAACTGACCTTTTCAGGAAAATAACACTAGACACTGACTTTGTTGTTTTAACTACAGTTGTCAGCAATTCCCCTGCGCCCCACGGTCTACGATTTCCTTATTAAACACATAATCTAGTAGAAAAAATGGAATGCATTATTTTTTTAAAGGGGAAGGGTAGGAAGAACTGAAATAGTAACATGGTTATATTTGATCTGGTGTTTTTAAACAAGCAGTCTTGATGTTTCTTAACATTTACCTTAGCTCAAGGAAATAGGGAAGGAAGTATTTCATGATTGGAGGGATTACTCTCACTTTAACGCATGTCTTTGTTTTTGTTATCTTCCTTTCCCCCCAGTCAGCAATAGTGCACAGTCAGTTGAGGTGTTTGAAATTAACTGGATCCAAAAATCTCTTCTAGTTCTGGCCTTCTAAAATCTATAATCTGTATAGGAAGGCATTTAAAACACGATTTAAATTCTCTGAAGCAACAGTAAAACTCAAGAGACAAATCCTGCTTCTCTTCTTAATGTGTCACTGACTTTGTGCCCTTGGGCAATTACTGGCCTTTATGTTTTTTGGCATTATTTGTATCTTGGATTTTGTCTGTAAAATGGAGAAAATAATAAATGCCATTGCCCCTATTTATCTTCCAGAAATGTTATGAGAAAAAAAGAAATCTCATTGCACTATTAAGCTGAGTGCTTGATGCCACGTTTTTGGAGAGCCACAGGCAAACAAAAACGGGTTCAGAAGACAGCTCTCACCATGGTCAAGAAACTGAGTGGTAGCATCTGAGCTATCCTGTTGTACTTATCCTGTATGTTATACTTATCCTGTATGTTCCCAGAAAGCTGAACTAGGACCTGAAATAGACATTTCGGAAATTTGAGTTCAGCTACATTTAAGAAAGAATACTTTTAACTACTAGAGTTTTTCTGAAATGGAAAGGAATAACTTCTGTATTATTCTAAGGATTCAAGCAGAGGCTGTATAACCCAAGTAGGGGGATATTAGGGGACATTCAAACATCAGATGGCAGAGGAAGGAGAGGTAAGCTAGTTACGATAATAATTTCAATTCTAATATGCTAATTTCATCAGTGATAGAGATCATTTTTCATCCTACAGAACTGTTCTTGTACTGATGGAATTTGAGGAATGATTATATATGATGGTGATAAGGAGAACTGGTAAAGGATTTTGCAGAAATGACAACTAACACTTCTCTGCCACATTTATGGACCCAGGTGTTAATGTTGCAATTGTGAAAACATTCTAGTAATCAGTGCCTCAATTTCTGAAACTTTTACTTAAAAAGTAAAAGTGAACATTTTAGATAAGATAAACTTTTTCTTTTTTAAAAAGAGGTATGGGTATAAAGGACTTCACTTACTATTATAAAGAAGGAATGGAATATCAACATTCAGAGACAGCTTTCTGGCAGCTGTCAGGCACCAGAGGTGGCTGGCGGCTGGCAAACTCAATACAGGCTTCTTTCTGAGATTTGACATTTTGCTTTCCTTTAGTGCTTATACTTCCTACTGGGAAAACAGACCATGGAGTAGAAATATGATCTCTGAAATTAAGAGGAAAATTTTGTTAGCTAATATTCTTAATTGAATGGTAATTATTTAATAGTACAGTATTAGAAATAAAGGCAAGTTTATAACCATTAGAATCAAAAACATGATTGCACATTTTTGTTGCAAAGGTAATTATTTGGTTTTGTTCATAGATAATTTATATTTGAACTAATAGGTAACGCATTCATATGTGAACTTCCATGAAATCTCAGTTAACTAGACTCCTGCCATTTCCAAGTTTAAATTTTATTTATAATCTGCCCCTTTTCATTTTATAGCACATGAAATGTTAGAAACTCTGAAAAAAAAAAAGAACCTTGGTATCTTAAAAAAACTAACTGGTGAAAAGATTTATATAGTATCATTGTCAATGAAAAGAGAATCTAAAAGACTAAAAACAAATTTGAAATTGTCATCCCTCAGTAAGCATATGATGAAGTCTCATTTTCTATACTGGCAGAAAACAATTTGAGATTGCTAGAATGGCTATGAAGAGCTATGAATGGGAGAGTGCTGTGGAACACTGCAAAAGAAATAAGCTTTAACTTTTACAGTCTAATATATATGTCAGTATCTCAGTAATAGAATAGTTGTGTCCGTTAGAAGATGTGTTATTTAAGAGATAAGGTGTTAATGGAAAACACTTATGTTTTAATTAAACCTTAAAACATATCAGGAGATTGGTTATTTAGTTGTGGAAAGAGCAAAAAGACAAATGAAATAGGTATTAACTAAAGTTTTCTGCTAGATTACAACTCTGGCTTTTAAATGAGATAAGAAAATGGTTTTATCTAATGATACCAAAAAATCCTGATGAAAACATGATGCTAAGTGTATATTTGTATACATACATGTATGTTCATTTTAAAATATTTTATCTGGATATTTGGCATCCTGAGGTGGATATTTTTACCCTCTGAAAAGTCACATTAATTTTTCAATCACTGACATTTGTAAAGTGCTTTGTATGAAAGGTGCTGTCTAAATGTTTTATTTCTTTGATTACTGCATCAATGAAAACCACAACTTTCTCTTCAAATTCCAATTGCAGGGTTTTGAAAGTAACCATAGAAGTATTAGTAATAGACCTAGAACAGGGCTCCATACACTGTTTCTGTAAAGGACCAGATAGCAAATGTTTTAGGCTTTGCGGGTCATATGGTCTCTGTCACACTACTTAGTTGGACTGGTGGAGTACAAAAGCAGCCACAGACAATATACAAATGAATGGGTTTAGCTGTGTTCCAATAAAACCTTTTTTTTTTTTTTTTTTTTGGAGACAGAGTCTCGGCCTGTTGCCCAAGGCTGGAATGCAATGGGGCAATCTCGGCTCATTGAAACTTCTGCCTGTCAGGTTCAAGCGATTCTCCTGCCTCCCCTTCCTGAGTAGTTGGGATTATGGGCACCTGCCACCAAGCCTGGCTAATTTTTTTTGTATTTTTAGTAAAGACGGGGTTTCCCCATGTTGGCCAGGCTGGTCTCAAACTCCTGACCTCAAGTGATCACCTGCCTTGGCCTCCCAAAGTGCTGGGATTACAGGTGTGAGCCACTGCACCTGGCCTCTGATAAAACTTTATTGATGAACACTGCAATTTGAATTTTATAAAATGTTCAAGTGTATTCTTCTGATTTTTAAAAACCACTTAAAAATGTAAAAACCATTCTTAGCTCACAGGCAGTACACTAACTGGCAGTGAGCCATAGTTTGCAAAAACCTTGATCTAGTGTGTTTGTAGGGATCAACAATAGAGATATAAAACTTCACTTGTTCATTCAACAAATATTTATTCAGTGTCCATCATGACCTGACACTAGTGTGGGGGCTGAAGATACAGCAATACAAAACAGACAACATCCCTGTTCTCATGGAGCTTACATTCTTGTGGGGAAAGACAGATTTTAAAAAATGAGTGATGATGATCTGGGAGGCCGAGGCGGGCGGATCACCTGAGGTCAGGAGTTCGAGACCAGCCTGACCAACATGGAGAAACCCCGTCTCTACTAAAAATACAAAATTAGCTGAGCGTGGTAGTGCATGCCTGTAATCCCAGCTACTCAGGAGGCTGAGGCAGGAGTATCGCTTGAACTGGGGAGGCGGAGGTTGCGGTGAGCTGAGATCATGCCATTGCACTGTAGCCTGGACAACAAGAGCAAAAAAAAAAAAAAAAAAACACTCCGTCTCAAAAAAAAAGAATGATGGTGATTAGGAAGAAATTTTATAAAGAAAAATAAAGCAAGGTAAGAGGAAAGAAAATGACAATGGAGGATGACATTTTACATAGGGTAATAGGTAAACCTTGTTTGAAAAGGTGACTTTTAAGCAGATACCTGAACGAAAAGAGAAATTGAGCCAAGTGGCTTCTAGGAGGAAAGCATTATAGTCAGGGGGAAGGGTAAATGCAAAGGCCTTGCGGCAGGAGCATGCTTTCCCTGTTCAAATAACAGGAGAAATGTAGACAATTGATGAGATTTATATTTCAACGAAATTAACCCACTCCAAGATTCTTCCATCATTTGCACCAGCTATGTATAAACATCAGTACAGGAAACTATATTTCTATCAAAAGCAACATAGGGACTCTTCCTACTTAACTTTGTAGAGCATTCTTTTGGAAAATATTTCAAAGCTATGTTGACTGCCTACACATTAAAAAGACCACAGTAGACCCCATCAAATGGAAACTTTTTGTGGGTTTGTTAGGGGGGACTGAAGTGTAAAGAAGTTACAAAATGATCAATTAAAAACTAAGATGTTTTTGCTGCATTTAGAAATATTTAACAAGTTTCTGGTCTTCAACTGGGAGTTCCTTCACCATCTGTCCACTACTGTCTTTGAATGGGCTTCATGCCCCTATAAATAGCTTGAAGTTTAGGAAGGGAAATGTACTTCAATCTATCTTGTTGTTGTGTTTTAATTTAGTAGTTAAGAAGAACATTCATGTGGCCCGATCATAGACCGTTTTCCTATCTCTTTTAAGTTATGAATGCTAAGGTAGTTAGAATCTCATTTTTGTCTTAGAAACTACACTCAGTTACTTCTGGTGTTATTTACAGTACACAAAGGACACTTTAAAAACATTGAGAGCTATTTAAATGTCAGGGGGTTTAAAATGTTCAGGGGACCAAGACCTTTTGCCTTTAGTTCACCAAATCAAAAGCCATCTTTCTGTGTAGTGACTAAAAGATGTTCCCACACGAAGGTTGCTCATGCAAAAGCTTTGAGCTAGTTTTCGGTCTTTCTTTTTTTCCCCTCCGTTAAGAATCCTTTCAGCATGCAGTTGAAAGTTTCATAGTTAGCGTTTTTAAAAAACACTATCAAACTTACAGAAAAGTTGCAATACAGCACAAAAAAGCTTTTTTTTCCTGCAAGTTTTGAAAGTAATGTTGCTGACACGGTGTTCTATCCCTCCCCTATGCTTTAGTGTATGTGCCCTGCCCTCACAATAAAATCATCAAAACCAGGAAATCAACATTGATACATTACTACCATTCAATCCTCAGACCCCATTCAGGTTTCTCCAATTGCTTCTATGATGTTCTTTACCACAAGAGATTTCGGTTCAGAATCACACATTGCTTGTCGTGTCATGTCTCTTTCCTCTCCTTCAGTATGGAACAGTTCCTCAGTCTTTCATGACCTTGAAACTTTTGAGGATTATAAGCCAGCTGCTTTGTAAACTATCCCTGCAAATTTGAGTTTGGTTGTTTCTTTATGATTTGATTCGTGTTTTGCATATTTGGCAGGAATATCACAGAAGTGATGCTGTGTTCTACTCACTATCCCAAGGCACATAATTTTTGTTTGTCCCATTACTGATGATGATCACATGTAACTTTGCTCAGTTACAGTGATATCAAACAGGCTTTTCCATTATATAGGTGCTCTTTTCTTTCAACCTTGTAATTAATAAGTATTTTTGGAGAGAAGCACTTTGAAACTATATAAATATCCCATTTGTCATCAGACTTTTAATTTATTCATTTATTAATATCAGAATGTACTCATGAATTTCTGTTTTTTTTAATGGGTTATAATCTAATACTATTATTATCTTTATGCTCCCTTGTCCCAGATTTGGCCAATGAAAACCCCTTCAAGATGACTGCTCTGTCCTTTTAAGATATCCTCTTCATTCTGTGAGCACTTCCTTGCTTTCTGGCACAGCGAAATGTTCCAGACTCATGTTTTCAATTCTCATGTCTTAGCCACCCCAGTAGCTGGTACTAAGGTATGCGCCACCATACCTAGCTAATTTTTGTATTTCTAGTAAAGATGGGGTTTCGCCACGTTGGCCAGTCTTTTCTCAAACACTTGAGGCTGAGGCAGGCCTCAAATGAGCCACCCAAAATGCTGGGATTATGGGAGTGAGCCACTATGCCCAGCTTGGAGTAAACCATTTCCTCAGGGAGCCTCATTCCTTTAAATGAAGAATAATATTTAGAAGTTAATATCTTGAAGCTATTGTAGTTTCACTGTTCCTAGATGCTCTCAGTGAACAGGGAAAGGGACTGTATTTATGTATACCCATGTACACACATTTACATCTATATTTTGTATCTTTTTTTTTTTTTTGCTTTGTTGTCATCCAGGCTGGAGTGCAGTGGCACCATCATTTCTCACTGCAGCCTCGAACTTGTGAGTTCAAGTGATTCTCCTGCTTCAGCCTCCTGAGTAGCTAGGACTACAGGTGCACTTCACCACACCCTTCTAATTTTAATATTTTTTTGTAGAGATAGGGTCTCACTATGTTGCCCAGGCTAGTCTTAAACTCCTGGTGTCAAGCAATCCTCCTGCCTTGGCCTCCCAAAGTGCTGGGATTACAGGCATAAGCCACCTTGCCTGGCCTATCTTTTTATATATAGTAGAAGCCATGAGTTCATGCCGGTACATCCACTTCCAATACAGTACCACAGGCTTCCATATTTGTAACTCCCTTCTCTGACAGAAAAACCTGGCTGTCATTATCCTTATTATGTTTACTTATTTGACCAGTCCTCCATTATGTAATACAACCAGAACTATTGTTCTTGTATAAGACCTTTCATTTCAAAAAATACGAGAAAAAAAAAAAAAAGGAAAGAAAATTAAAACAAAAAGGGCTGGGCATGGTGGCTCGTGTGTATAATCCCAGCCCTTTGGGAAGCTAAGGCAAGAGGATCCCTTGAGGCCAGGAGTTCAAGACAAGCCTGGGCAACATAGTGAGACTCTGTCACTACAAAAAACTTTAAGAGCCAGATGTGGTGGCACACACCTGTAGTCCTAGGTACTCAGTAGACTCAGGCAGGAGGACTGCTTGAGCCCAGGAGTTTAAGATCACAGTGAGCTGTGATCATGCCACTGCTCTCAAGCCTGGGCAACAGAGCAAAATCCTATCTCTTAAAAAAAAAGTAAAACAAGCAAAGAAAAATTCCTACATGCTTCAGAGGAACACATAGAATTCAGAATTTATGTAATATATCATTCACAATGTCCAGCATACAATCCAAAATTATGTGGTCATATGAAGAAGCAGGAAAATGTGACCCATACTCAAGAGAAAAGGAAATCAATGGTAACTGACCTCAAAATGGCATACATAATGGAACTGGCAGATAAGAATTTTTATAAACCATAATAATTACACTTCTATAATTGAAGTTATAGAAGGAAAAGGGTGGGAGAATGGAACAGAAAAAATATTTGAAAGCATTTAGAGAAAAATGAAAAGGAAGTAAAGGAAAATATGCTTTTAATTAACAAATAGAAAACCTCAGCAGATGAATTAAAATGAACTAAATGGAAATCCTAGAACTAAAAGTTACAATATCTGAAAAAGAAAACTCATTAGATAGGCTTAACAGCAAATTAAGATGACAGAAGAAAGAGTAAATGAACTTGAAAATATGAAAATAGAAATTATTCATTCTGAATATCAGAGGAAAAATGGCGTTTTCGGGAGATAAAGCAACAATGTCTCAGGGAACTGTGGGAAAATGTGAAAAGATCTAACACATATAATTGAAGTTATATAAGGAAAAGTGGGGGGAAAGGAACAGAAAAAATATTTGAAGAAATAATGGCTGAAAATTTCTTAAGTTTGGTGAAAAACATAACTTTACAGATTTAAGAAGTTCCATGAACCCAAGTGGGATGTATGCAAATAAAATTACAGCTAGGAATATTATGGTCAAACTGCTGAAAGCCAAAAGTAAAGAGAAAAATCTTGAAAGCACTTAGAGAAAAGGAACACATTACCTATAGGAAAGCAACAATGCAAGATATCACTGATTTCTCATCAGAAACAATAGAAGACAGAAGACAGTGGAATGCCATCTTCAAAGAGCTGGAAGAAAAAAAAAAACTGGGCCAGGTATGGTGGTTCATGCCTCTAATACCATTTTGGGAGGCTGAGATGAGAGGATGGCTTGAGGCCAGGAGTTCAAGATCAGCCTTGTCATCAAAGCAAGTCCCTGTCTCTAGAAAAAAAAAAAAAATTAAGAAAAAAACCCTGTAAACCCAGAATTCTATATCTAGTAAAAATATCCTGTAAGATTGAAGACAAAGTAAAGACATTTTCAAATAAATGAAAACTAGGAAAAGTCCCTCAGATAATTGCACTACTAAAAATGCTAAAGTTCTTTAGACTGTAGGGAAGTGATACCAGATCAGAACTCAAATGTTTATGAAAAAATGAAAAGCACCAGGCCAGGCACAGTGGCTCTCACCTGTAATCCTAACACTTTGGGAGACCAGGGTAGGAGGATCACTTCAGCCCAGGAGTTTGAGACCAACTTGGGCAACATAGTGAGACCCCCTCCCTACAAAAAAAAATTTTTTTTTAATTAGCCAGGCATGGTGGTGCTTCTATAGTCCCAGCTACTTGGGAGGCTGAGGTAGGAGGATTGCTTGAGCCCAGGAGGTTGAGGCTGCAGTGAACCATGATTGTGCCACTGCACTCCAGCCTGGGCAACACAGTGAGATCCTATCTGAAAAAAAGAAAAAAGGCACCAGAAATGTTAAATATATGGGTAAATAGAAACTACTATTTTTTCATCTTAATCTTTAAAATACAATATGACTATTCAAAGCAAGAATTAGCATTGTATTGTAAGGTTTAAAGTATATGCAGATGTGATACATATGACAACTATAGTATAAAGCTTGGAGGGTAGGAAATGGGCCTAAATGGTTGCAGGCTTTCTACATTTTATGTGAAATGTATGATTTTAACTCTAAGAAGACTGGAAAATTAAAGATGTATTTTATAGTCCCTAGAACAGGGAGAAATAGACAAATCAACAGTCATATTTGGAGATTTTAATATTCCTTTTTCAGCAACTAAACAACTAGTCAAAAATTAGTATATCCATAGATCTGAATGACATTGTCAACTACCTTGATTTAATTAACATTTATTAAACAGTACACTTGAGAACTGCAGAATACCTAGAAGCAGCTTTTCCACTCCTTATTGAATCTCCCCCTGGTTCTGCTCACCTGCCTTCACTCCTGCCTCCACCACGTCCATCAGGGTGACCCAGAAGTTCTACAGGGTGTCCACCTCTGGCCCCGGGACCTTCAGCAGCCACTCCTATGTGAGTAGGCCCAGTGTCTGCATCAGTTCCTCAAGCTTGTGAGCTTCTCCCAAGTAGGCAGCAGCATCAGTGTCCAGGGTGTCCTGGGTGCCAACGTGGGTCTGGGTGGAGGCTATGGCCGAGATGGTGGTTGTAGGAGGCATCATAGCCATCATGGTCAACCAGAGCCTGCTGAGCCCCCTTAAGCTGGAGTTGGACCCCAACATCCAGGCTGTGTGCACTCAGGAGAAGGAGCAGATCAAGACCCTCAACAAGTTTGCCTCCTTCATCGCGGTTCCTGAAGCAGCAGAACAAGATGCTGGGGACCAGATAGAGCCTCCTGCAGCAGCAGAAGATGACTTGGAGCAGCAAGGACAACATGTCCAAGAGCTACATCAACAACCTTTCGTGGCAGCCAGACACTCTGGGCCAGGAGAAGCTGAAGCTGGAGGCAGATCTTGGCAACATGCAGGGGCTGGTAGAGGATTTCAAGAACAAGTACGAGGATGAGTTCAGTAAGCGTACAGAGATGGAGAATAAAATTGTCCTTATCAAGAAGGATGTGGATGAGGCCTACATGAACAGCGTAGAGCTGGAGTCTCACCTGGATGGCAAGCTGGTAAGATCAGCTTCCTCAGGCAGCTGTATGAAGAGGAGATCCGGGAGCTGCAGTCCCAGATCTCGGACACATCTGTGGGACTGTCCATGGACAACACCCACTCCCTGGACACGGATGGCATCATTGCTGAGGTCGAGGCCCGGTATGAGGAGATCACCAACTGCAGCTGGGCCCAGGCTGACAGCATGCACCAGATCAAATATGAGGAGCTGCAGACCCTGGCTGGGAAGCACCAGGATGACCTGCGTTGTACAAAGACAGAGATCTCCAAGATAAACTGGAACATCAGCCGGCTCCAATCTGAGACTGAGGGCCTCAAAGGCCACAGGGCTTCCCTGGAGGCCGCCATTGTGGATGTGTGGGGAGCGGTCCGTTAAGGATGCCAATGTCAAGGGGTCCAAGCTGGAGGCTGCCCTGTAGCTGGCCAAACAGGACGTGGCGCGTCAGCTGCACAAGTATCAGGACACTGACCCTGGACATTGAGATCACCTCCTATAGGAAGCTGCTGGAGGGTGAGAAGAGCCAGCTGAAGTCTGGGATGCAGAGCATGAGTATCCATATGAAGACCACCAGGGTGGTCTGAGCTCAGCCTACAGGGGCCTTACAAGCCCTGGCCTCAGCTACAGCTTGGGATCCAGCTTTGGCTATGGCAGGGGCTCCAGCTCCTTCAGCTGCGCCCACTTCTTCAGGGCTGTGGTTGTGAAGAAGATCGAGATCGCGATGGGAAGCTGGTGTCCCAGTCCTCTGAAGTCCTGCCCAGGTGAATGGCCACAGCAGCCCCACCTAGCCTACCCCCTCCTGTGGCTGCCCCAGAGCCTGTGGAGGAGGCCGCTGTGCAGGGGAGTATAGGGAACAGGAGACCCACCTGAGGCTCAGCCCTAACCCTCAGCGCATGGGGAGTTTACTGCCTGGCAAGTAACTCCCTTGCCCATGACTCCAGTTACAAAACAATTAATCACTTTTTCTTCCTCCTAAATAAAGCCTGAGCTAGATCTGCAAAACAAAACAGAACAAACAAAACCAACAAAAAACAACACACATACATCTCAACTACACATGGCACATTCACCGAGGACACAAGTCTTAATCCTTTTAAAGGGATTACAGTCATACAGACTGTGTTCTCTGACTGACTGAAGTGCAATGGAATTTGACTTCAATAACAAGTTAGCTAAAGAATTCCTGAATTCCCCCAAATATCTGGAAATTAAACACTTATAAATCACCAGTGGATCAAAGAAGTCACGAGGGAAATTATAACTGAATTATAATTAAAATAAAACATCAGCATTTACGAGATGCAGCTAAAGCAATGCTTGCAGGAAAACTTATAGCTTTAAATGTTTATAATTAGAAAAGAAGAAAGGAATAAAGTCAGTCACTAAAATTTCACCTTAAGAGGGCAGAAACAGAGCAAGTTAAGCCCAAAGTAGAAGGAAGAAGCACTTTTGAACAAGTTCTAGTTTCACTGTGTTGAAACTAGATGTCTGCCTCCTACCCTATAACCCAGTAATTCCATACCTAGGTATGGATTCAAGAGACATGAAAGCACATGACCACAGAAATACTTGTGCAAGGATGATCATACTGCAGTCTAATCATGAGAAAAACAAACACATCCCAGTTGAGGGACATTCTACAAAATACCTGACCAGTACTTAAAACTGTCAAGATCATCAAAACAAGGAAAGCCTGAGAAACTGTCCCAACCAAGAGGAGCCTAAGGAGACAAGATGACTAAATGTAATATGGGATCCTGGAAGGGATCTTGCAACAGAAAAAGGACATTAGATGAAAACTAAGGAAATCTGAATACTTAGATAGTAATAATGTATGAATATATGTTCATTAATTATAACAGATGTACCATACTAATATAAGATGTTAATAATAGGGGAAATTGGGTGTGGGGTATATGGGAACTCTCTGTGCTATCTTTGCAATTTTTCCATAAGTTTAAAACTACTCTAAAATTTAAAAGTTTATTATTTTAAAAAAGAATATCATAGTAGTTTGACTTATAAATAGCCCAAACTGGAAACAGTCTAGGTGTCCATCAACAGGAGAATGGATAAACAAACTGGGATATTCATATGGAATACTACTTAGTAATAAAAAAGAATGAACTACTGATAAACACCACAGAATGGATGTATCTCAAAACATTATGTTGAGTGAAAGAAGCCTCAGGCAAAATAATGTATACCATATGTCTGTGTGATTCTGTTTTTATGAAGTTCTAAAATAGGCTAAACTAATCTATGGTGGAAAAAGTCAAAACAGTAGTTGTCTCTGGAGTATGTGGGTGGGAATTGACTAGTAAGAGATGTGAGGGAGCTTTTCTGGGATGATGGTAATGTTCTGTATCTTGATGCATGAGGAAAATGCATGAGGATGCATAAGGATGCATGAGGATATGCATGAGGATATGCATTTTTAAAAACTTATAGAATGTTACACCTAAGATCTGTGCTTATCACTGTATGTAAAATTTACCTTTTAAAATCTTGTAAACAGATATTGAATTTTAGTTAATAATAATCATGCTGAAATGTTAGGACTGAGGTAGACTGATATCTGCAACTTATTTTGAAATGCATCAAAAAAGCTGGATCGATGAATGGATTGAGTGGTGAAAGGGTGGAAAGATATGTGATATTGCTGCAAATGACATGATTTTATTCTTTTTAATGACTGATTAGTATTTCATTTTATATATATTTACCACTTTTAACTGTTTTTTTCTATGTGTTCAACAGTGTTCATAATAAAATATTGAGGGAAGAATAAAGAATATATGAAATTATTTCTAATGGGACCCACTTTTTGCGTATTGTTCTTGGTGTAAGTAGATCTCTGGCAGAAGGTTTTTAGAGTAACGTTGCTGCGTCAATATTTTTTTTTCATTCTCCTTGAAAGGCTTTTAAGCAGAGTATAGAGAAAGAGCAGTCTTGCTCTGAAAGAGGGATTCTGCTGCTAAGTTTTCTGAAATGGTATCCCTTATTAAATTTGAAATGCTCAAACCTGTAGAAATGTGCCCTAAGTAGCTAATATTTATAACCTCTTTCTTTTCAGATATACAAACAAATGTGGAACTCAAAAGCACTCAGGAGCAGTCTGTGCCCACAGGTAACATCAGGTCTTTTCTCTCTGGAAATATGCCTTTGCTAAAAATACCAAAGTAAGAAGATCATGCTTATTCTGGTTACAGTAAAAATGCTATGGAAATGTGTGTGTGTGTGTTTTTTTAATATGGTTGTCTCTTGCTGATGAAAAAATAACTCATCCGTTTAGATCATGTAAGTTCTTTAGCATCTTAAGGCCAAACATACGCTACCTAATGTTGATCACTGTTTGTTTGTTTGTTTTTAATTTTTCAGCTGATTGCTCTGAAGACAGTTTTTGTTGAATAACATAGTAGCTTGTATTTGAACGACTTGCGATTTTTACTCTAGAAGAGTAGTCTGCAAACTTTTTTGTAAAGGGCCAGATAGTAAATATTTAGATTTTTCAGGCCACATATGGTCTCTGTCACATATTATTTTTTGTATGTCTTACAACTCTTAAAAAATGGAACAACCATTCCTACCTCCTGGGCTCACACAGAGGCAGGCTATGGTCAGACTTGTGTCTCAGGCCATAGTTTACTGATCCCTGCTCTAGAATAAATTATAAACATTTATAATAATTTATTTCCTGAAAATAACTTCTGTGTTCCCTCATTGATGAACTCACTGTGTGAATCAAAGCTTACATTATATTACAAAATTTAATTTATCACTGAAATGCCTTTTTGTGTTACTGTAAGTTGTAATCACATGTTTTTTTTTTTTTTTTTTTTTTTTTGAGATGGAATTTCACTCTTGTTGCCTAGGCTGGAGTGCAATGGTGTGATCGTGGCTCACCACAACCTCCGCCTTCCGGGTTCAAGTGATTCTCCTGCCTCAGCCTCCCAAGTAGCTGAGATTACAGGCATGCGCCACCATGCCTGGCTACTTTTGTATTTTTAGTAGAGACTGGGTTTCACTGTGTTGGTCAGGCTGGTCTCGAACTCCCAACCTCAGGTGATCCACCCGCCTTGGCCTCCCAAAGTGCTGGGATTATAGGCATGAGCCATTGCGCCCGGCCAATCACATCTTTTAATTGAACCTAAACCTCATATTAATTGTTTAGGTGTCCACTATATTTTAGTCATTTCAGGCTCGAGAAAAGTGAACCATTGTTTAGAATGGTGTCTTAGAGTTCACAGAGTATACATTATAATATGCAGAAATTAGAAACTTTAGATATTCATAAATCAAACACTGAGTCCATGGTGATCACATTTTCAGGGGCTCTTAGTGATGGGTTTTGTGAAACGTGTTTCTCTTTCGCTCCCGCCTGTTTGGTCGTGGCTCTGCAGAAAGGAGTATCACTGCAGAGCTTCTAGTTACCTCCTTATTTCAACCCAGCCTCAGTGCCACGGGAGTCAGTGTCTTTGACTATTTTTTGTGTTAATGGGAACTCAGCAAATATTTTGTTGAAGATTGGGAAGGAGTTAGATAAAAAGAGGGTAACTTTTTAGTTCATTTCTTCTGCTATCCTCTTTGTTAAGCTACTATGTTTGTATGTGAAACTAATTCCAGTTACATCGTTCCTTTTTCTTCTAGTATTATCAATATTTATTATACATTTCTGTTAAACTTATTTTGTAACAAGTTTGCTATTTATTTAAGCATGCTTTTATTATGTCTGCTCCCTTTCACTTATGAACTTTCATAACACTTTGTATTTCCTTTATTTAATCCCTTGTCTGAGCCTACTGTGCATTAGAGTTGTGGACTTCTCTTATCTGTATCTCAAAGTATGAGCTCCTTGAAGACATAATGACTTATTCATATCTGTAGCCTTGTCAACATTTAGTAAATGTTCAAACAAATAAAGAAACTTGGGGTCCAATATGTTTTCCACAGAATCACATTTATAATGTGAACAGAAGGGAAAAACAGAATTTGGCATACAGAAAGCTTACAGATCTTCCTCCTAGGAAAGCATCTTTCCCAAATTAGGTTATACCAGTGTTTGCAGGCTTAGTATTTCTGGTCACTGCTTTGTCATAAATAGCAATGGCATCCTACTGAATATCGTGAGATATACCAGTGGAGAGAGAATTTTTCTCCAGAAGGAACCAGAGTGCCCTTTAACTCAGATGAAAGAAATATTCAAGAAAGTTGTGTGTATTCAGAGGGTACATGAACCCTGGGCATATTTCTTTTTCTTTTCTTTTTTTTTTTTTGAGACGAAGTCTTACTCTGTCATCCAGGCTGGAGTGCAGTGGCGCTATCTTGGCTCTCTGCAACCTCCACCTCCCAAGTTCAAGTGATTCTCCTGCCTCAGCCTCCCGAGTAGCTGGGATTACAGGCACACACCTCCATGCCCGACTAATTTTTGTATTTTTAGTAGAGATGGGGTTTCACCATGTTGGCCAGGCTGGTCTCGAACTCCTGACCTCAGGTGATCTGCCCACCTCGGCCTCCCAAAGTGCTGGGATTACAGGTGTGAGCCACTGTGAACCCTGGGCATATTTCTAAACTTCAAGAGTTTTCATGTATATATCCCTTTTGGGTATGTGTGAGGGGGTACTGTCACTAAAGGATTGTGTGAAGCTGAAAGTTAATTGGAGGTCTACTTAATACATATTTATAAAAATCCTTTAACATTGAACCACATACTTAAAACTCCTTTTATCTTTTAGAAAGTCCAGCAGTTTTGAATGACTACAGTTTAACCAAATCTCATGAAATGGAAAATGTGGACAGTGGAGAAGGCCCAGCCAATGAAGACGAAGACATAGGAGGTGAGCCGTAGTGTGCAGACTAAATACTGATGGCTGTAGATATTGCTAAGGCTTAGTGTGGAGAGGAAATCAGCTCTCTAGGGAAAACTTGCATTTGTGGGTTTGGTTAGGAGTGATTCTGTTTTGCTAATTTCACAAATATTTGCATTTCATAGTTGTACGTTATCAGCAAATTTTGAGAATTTAAGGTGCTTATCCAGAGTTCCAATTATATTAACTTTACTTAAAATATAATGTTTATTTTACTATTTTCCATTATTAAAGTAATACATGTTTATTGTAGAAAGTTTGGGGTGTTTTCTGACACCAACAAACCAGTTTTCCAGTTCTCCAGACAATGACTTGGTGTCCAACAATTCAATTCAATTTTTTTTTTTTTTGAGATGGAGTCTCACTGTCACCCAGGTCAGAGTGTGGTGGCGCAATCTCTGCTCACTGCAACCTCCACCTCCCACGTTTTAGTGAGTCTCCTGCCTCAGCCTCCCAAATAGCTGAGATTACAGGCGCCCACCACCACGCCCAGCTAATTTTTGAATTTTTTAAATAGAGACAGGGTTTTACCATGTTGGCCAGGCTGGCCAGGAGCTCCTGACCTCAAGTGATCACCAAACTTAGCCTTCCAAAGTACTGGGATTATAGGCATGAACCACCATGCCCAGCCCAATTCAATTCAATTCTGATTCTAATTCCTGATGTTTGCGTAGACCCCACAGGTTACAGGCTCAGTTCCACAATACTGCACAGTACTCTCTCCACTTCAGACACCAGTCTCAAGTACCAGGTCCCCAGATTACCTGCACTTCTGTCTGGCTTAGCTACAAAATCGGGGACTCCCCTCCACATGTTTAATAATTTGCTAGGATGACTCACAGGACTTGTTACATAACTCATTTATTCATTCCTTTACTCTCAGCTACTCTTCCTCCTTCTTACTGTCTATGCCCAAACTTTCCCACCTTTGGGAGGAACATTAGGTTTAGCCACTGCACTGGTCTAGATCATAGGCAGCAATACTAGTCTAGCAAGTACCTCTCCCTCAGTCAACTCCCATACATACAGGGTAGGGTTACAAAGGTACAGAACTAGTGGGCTATTTCTACCACTGGCCAATATATCTGCATTCAATATTAACCCCAATTTTGCCAGATGGAGTAAAGGCACAGCCTGCCTCATCAGGCCCTTAGGAATTCTGACATAAAGGTTTAAAGCTATGGTTACAGTTTCTTGCTTTAGGAATCATCTCTGTTTCTGGCACTTGTAGGTTACAGTGCTGGTCTTGCAACCACTGCCTCTGATAGGAGAGAGAAAACTGATGTGACGACGTAGGGAAGGAAAAAAAGAATAGTCATCACACCAATATCCTCCTCTTTGGCAAGAATTGTATAGTCATATCAGCATCCTCCCCCACCTCCTCTTCCCAATCTACCAGAAAAACAGAGGAATCTACCTAGTGGGAACACTCCCTTAGCTCATGTGAGAGTGACCTCACACTTGTGCAAATGCATAAACCAACCCTTCATGCCTATGCCTCACCCTATTTTAGACAGTGTTTCAGTTGGTCCAATTCTCTATCAAACTATTACTCTGAGGAGGATAGCTCTTTGCCCATTGTTTGACATTATGGGCTGTAAGTAGAGTGCTGCTGAGTATGAAGAAATGTGGCCCAGCCGTTCAAATTGGTGCAATATCTTCTGTTCCGGTTCTTTGATGGTACTGACCATTTTTGTCTACCACCAGATAAGCAAAGCCCCATCCAGAGTCAGTGTTTATCCCTGTCAAAACCAATCTGTAGGATGGGTGCAGTGGCTCACACCTGTAATCCCAGCACTTTGAGAGACTGAAGCAGGAGGATCTCTTGAGCTCAGGAATTCGGCCCAGCCTGGGCAACATGGTGAAGCCCCATCTCTATTAAAAAAAAAATAATTATAATAATAATACAAATAAATTAGCCGGGGGTGGTGGTGTGTACCTATAGTTCCAGCTACTTGGGAGACTAAGGCTGGAGGATCACTTGAGCCTGGGAGGTTGAGGCTGCAGTGAGCTGTGATCCCGCCACTGCACTCCAGCCTGGGCAATAGAATGAGATCCTGTCTCAAAAGAACAACAACAGGCAGGCCATAGTGACTCACACCTGTAATCCCAGCACTTTGGGAGGCTGAGGCGAGTGGATCGTTTGAGGTTGGGAGTTCGAGACCAGTCTGACCAACTGGTGAAACCCCGTCTCTGCTAAAAATACAAAAATTAGCCAGGTGTGGTGGTACTCACCTGTAATCCCAGCTACTGGGGAGGCTGAGGCAGGAGAATTGCTTGAACCTGGGAGGTGGAAGTTGCAGTGAGCTGAGATTGCACCAGTGTGCTCCAGCTTGGGCAACACAGTGAGACTCCATTTCAGAAAAAGAACAAAAACAAAAATGATTTGTAGCCTTTGGGACTACCAGCATTGGCTCTTCAATGTAATCCACTTGCCAACTATGTGTGGGGTCTTTCCTCTGGGGAATCTTCCCCATAGTCATCTACAGTAGCTGTCTCTCTTATTGGCAGACAGAATAGTTTGTTGCTATTTTGTGCCTCAGGGGGTCCTAGAGAAATATGTCCAGATTCAACCCATCTTCTACAGTGGCTGTAGCACCCTGCAACCTGTCTACTCATTTCATGGACCCACATGCTTACCTCAAACAAGCACACTATGATACTTACTAATTGGTTCTGATCAGCTTCCAAATCTGGAAGGGGGGTCTTTTGCTGAGCATTGATATGTCCTACTTTAATGCACCCCTCAAATTCCTATAGTGATTTCCATAGGGCTTTGTCCCATATGAGAGTCCCTTTAATATGCCAAGTTTCCGTTGCACTCTTGCCTTACCACATGGACAGGCTGTTGGCCATTGCCCATGAATCAGAAACTGAAACATATGGGCATGTATCACTGCTCAGTTCTTCCATCACTTCTAGGAAAACAACAGATTATTCAGCTCACCGAGCTGATTTGTTTTTACCTTCTTTAATTACAGTTGTGGTGTTCCAAACAGGATGTTGTCCATTTACCTTAAAACTACCATCCACAGCCAGGCATGGTGGCTCATGCCTGTAATCCTAACACTTTGGGAGGCCAAGGCAGGAGGATTGCTTGCGCTCAGGAGTTCAAGACCAGCCTGGGCAATATAGTGAGACCTCGTCTCTACAAAACACTTAAAAATTAGCTAGGCATGGTGGCACATGCCTGAGGTCCCAGCTACTTGGGGGACTAGGGTGGGAGGATCTTTTGAGCCTGGGAGGTTGAGGCTGCAGTGAGCCCTGATCGTGTCACTGCACTCTAGGCTAGATGATAGAATAAGACCCTGTCTCAAAAAGCAAACAAAAAAACCTCCATTCACAAATCAAGCATCTCTCTGTTGGTCAAAGACTACTTTACAGGGCACTGTTTAAGTGATGATAGAATCCAGTAGCTCCTCATATAGTTCCAAAGTCAGTTGTAGAAGAAAAGAGGACCCCTACTCCCGAGTATATCGTCTTCATTCCCCAGGTAGCTTGATTCTCTATAAACTATTTCTATGTTACTATAGAACTCTTCTGGGCACTGCCCTCCCCATTAGAACACTTCTCTGACATCACCCAAGACTTCATTCATATTTTAGGTTTTAAAATTATTTTTGTCCTTTAATCATAAGGACAATTTCAATTAATGTCCAAGAGCAGGCTAATAATTGCCCCTCAAATGGAAATTCTCTGGTCCAAAATCCAATTGTTGTCATCGCTGGGAAGCACTCACAAGTTTTTGCCATAAGTCATTATCCAACTCTCACACACCAAGCCTAAATTTCCCCTACCCTAAGTCATCCCAGGGCCAGATACCAGTCAACCAGAGACCATCCCTATGCCCTAAAGCCTACCAGAATTATTCAGACTAGCCAATCCTAAACTGTTTACCCAGCCCTGCCTTGCCTTTTCCACAGAAACCCCAATTAAGGCTCTGACCTAAGATTTTTCCTCATTCCTCTTTTCCGTCTCCTGACCAACACTGGTGCTTTCTCCTGTGACCTTGTATAGCACATAATAACCATCTCTCTGGGATCTGTAAATGTGACAAACTTCTTTCCAGGCCTTGTTCTTATTTTCTTTGTGTCCATACTGACTTTACCCTATCATATCTGACATGTACATTCTTAGACATCACTTAACCGAGGCATTTACCATGACCTGGTGTATTAGTCTGTTCTCATGCTGCTATGAAGAAATACCCAAGACTGGGCAATTTATAAAGAAAAGAGGTTTAATTGACTCACAGTTCCACATAGATGGGGAGGCCTCAGAAAACTTACAATCATAGCAGAAGGCATCTCTTCACAGGGCAGCAGGAGATAATGAGTGCCAGCAGGGGAAATGCCAGACACTTATAAAACTATCAGATCTTGGTCGGGCACAGTGGCTCATGCCTGTAATCCCAGCACTTTGGGAGGCTGAGGCGGGAGGATCACAAAATCAGGAGATTGAGACCATCCTGGCTAACATGGTGAAATCCCATCTCTACTAAAAATACAAAAAAATAGCTGGGGGTGGTGGCAGGTGCCTGTAGTCCCAGCTACTTGGGAGGCTGAGGCAGGAGAATGGCTTGAACCCTGGAGGCGGAGCTTTCAGTGAGCCGAGATCACGCCACTACACTCCAGCCTGGGTGACAGAGCAAGACTCCGTCTCAAAAGGAAAAACAAAACAAAACAAAACCATCAGATCTTGTGAGAACTCAGTATCATGAGACCAACATGGTGGAAACCACCTCCATAATTCAATTACCCCATGATTCAATCCCACCGGGTCCCTCTCACAGCATATAGGGATAATGGGGGTTACAATTCAAGATGAGATTTGGGTAGGGACATAGTTAAACCATATCATTCTGCCCTAGCTCCCACCCAAATTGCATTTCCTCACATTTCAAAACACAATCATGCCTTCCCAACAGTCCTCCAAGTCTTAACTCACTTCAACATTAACCCAAACATTAACCCAAAAGTCCAAGTCTGAGACAAGGCAAACCCCTTCTGCTTATAAGTCTGTAAAATCAAAAGCAAGGTAGTTACTTCCCAGATACAATGGGGGTACAGGCACTGGGTAAATATACTGGTTCCAAATGGGAGATATTGGCCAAAGCAAAGGGGATACGGGCCCCGTGTAAGTCCGAAATCCAATAGGGCAGTCATTAAACCTTGAAGTTCCAAAATGATCCCCTTTGACTCCATGTCTCATATCCACATCATGCTGATGCAAGAGGTGGGCTCCCATGGCCTTGGGCAGCTCTGCCCCTATGGCTTTGCAGGGTATTGCCCCCTTCCCAGCTGCTTTCACAGGCTGGCGTCAAGTGTCTGTGGCTTTTCCAGGTGCACGACACAAGCCATCAATGGATCTACCATTCTGGGGTCTGGAATACGGTGGCCCTCTTCTCACAGCTCCACTAGAGAGTGCCCCAGTGGAGACTCTGTGTGGGGGCTCTGACCCCACATTTCCCTTTTGCATGAAGTCCTGCATGAGGGCTCCACCCCTGTAGCAAACTTCTGCCTGGACATCCAGATGTTTTCATACATCCTCTGAAATCTAGGCAGAGGTTCCCAAACCTCAGTTCTTGAATTCTATGAACCCATAGGCTCAACATCACATGGAAGATGCCAAGGCTTGGGGCTTGTATTCTGTGAAGCAACAGCCTGAGCTGTACCTTTGCCCCTTTTAGCCACAGCTGGAGCAGCTGGGACACAGGGCACCATGTCCTAAGCCTGCACAGAACAGGGGGACCCTGGACCCAGCCCAGGAAACCATTTTTTCCTCCTAGACCTCTGGGCCTGTGATGGGAGGGGCTGCTGTGAAGGTCTCTGATATGCCCTGGAGACATTTTCCCCATTGTCTTTGTAATTAACATTAGGCACCTCGTTACTTATGCAAATTTCTGCAGCTGGTTTGAATTTCTCCTCAAAATGGGTTTTTCTTTTCTATCACATTTTCAGGCTGCAAATTTTCCAAACTTTTATGCTCTGCTTCCTCTTGAACGCTTTGCTGCTTAGAAATTTCTTCCACCAGATACCTTAAATCATCTCTCTCAAGTTCAAAGTTCCACAGATCTCTAGGGCAGGGGCAAAATACTGCCAGTCTCTTTACTGAAGCATAGCAAACATTACCTTTGCTCCAGTTCCCAAGAAGTTCCTCATCTCCATCTGAGACCACCTCAGCCTGGACTTCATTGTCCATATCACTGTCAGCATTTTGGTCAAAACCATTCAATAAGTCTCTAGGAAGTTCCAAGCTTTCCCACATCTTCCTGTCTTCTGAGCCCTCCAGGTCTCTAGGAAGTTCCAAACTTTCCCACATTTTTCTGTCTTCTTCTGAGCCCTCCAAGCTGTTCCAGCCTCTGTCTTTTACCCAGATCCAAAGTTGCTTCCACATTTTTTGGTATCTTTGTAGCAGTACCCCACTCTCTCTGGTACCAATTTACTGTATTAGTCCACTCTCACACTGCTATGAAGACATACCCAAGACTGGGTAATTTATAAAGAAAAGATGTTTAATTGACTCACAGTTCTGCATGGCTGGGGAGGCCTCAGGAAACTTACAATCATGGCAGAAGGTACCTCTTCACAGGATGGCAGAAGAGAGAGTGAGTGCCAGCAGGGGAAATATCGGATGCTTATAAAACCATCAGATCTTGTGAGAACTCACTCACTATCACGAGAACAGCATGGGGGAAACCACTCCCATGATTCAGTTACCTCCCACTGGTTCCCTCCCATGACATGGGATTATGGGGCTTACAATTCAAGATGAGATTTGGGTGGGGACACAGCCAAGCCATATCACCTGGGTAATGGGCATATTTAGTGTGTGAATCCTGATTATCACAAAGCCAGTTCCACATGGCTTGCATATGAAGCATATCAGCTGCTTCATCTGGGGATCTGGGGTTGGCATTGAAAGGGGAAGTCAGATAGTTCCCCTTCTCAAGGTAAATAGACCTTATAATGGCTCTTATCTGGTCCACCAGGTCAGCTGTTCCCTTAGGAATGACCTGCTGTGTGTCTGGATCATGTGTAGCCATCTGTGATTGTTCCATAGTGAGCTGTGGATCCTGTATCAACCCAAACATGCTCTTCCGCTCTGAAGCATTTAAATGCCAATATACTGCCCCTAAATTATTTATTCTTGCAATTCATTTTAGTCAAAATTCTTTAGGAAGCTGATGGTACTGACCTACAAAATAAAGTAACTCTTTTACACTCTACCCCCTGGTTTCAGTAGTTTCTTGGTTTTTCCCTCCCCTACCTGGACTCTCTGTTTGGTGACCAGAGATCTTAGAGATATTTTCTGCTTTTCTTACATATTTTTTCCCATTAGAGGCAACTTTGAGTCTAGCATCCAAAGTTCAGGGCCACCGGAATCTGAGCGTGGTTCAACATCTTTTTAACTTGCATTTCACCAACCCAACACTCTTTTTAACTTTCATTTTAGCTGTTACAGATAACAATAACCATTGGATTGTATATTTCACTTTTTTCTTATTAGTTTGCATTTCCTTAAGTATTCAGTGAACCAACTCCCCAGGAGTTGGGTTCATCTTTAAATTTCACTGGTAACTTTTACCTTTAGTAACTGATCACAGCCCAGTTGCTGCTCCATAGGTGACGATATGGCCACTCAGGAATCAAAATTTCCTCATTCCCTACCCTTTTATTTTTATCCTTCCAAACCACATGTTTCTGTGAGCCAGGGCTGATCTAGCAAATCCTACTCCTGACACCAATTCTGGGGTGTTTTCCATCCACAACCAAGTCTCTAGGCAATTCATTTGTTGGGTGTCCAACAATTCAATTCAATTCTGATACTAACTCTGAGAATTAGTACAGACCACACAGGTTAAGGGCTCAGTCCCACAGACTGCCCCTGCTTCAGACACCAGTCTCAAATACCAGGCCCTCAGGTGACCCACACTTCTTCCAACTTGGGCAAATTTGAGTGTTCCCACTTCCTTCCTCAGGTTTGATAATTTTCTGGAATGACCCACAGAGCTCAAAAAATGTCTTTACTTATCATTACCAGTTTATTATAAAAGATACAACTCAGGAACAGCCAAATGGTAGGGAGGCACAGAGCAAGGAAGGGGTGACATGAAGCTTCCACACTTTCTCTGGGCATGCCATACCCCCAGCTCCTCTCTGTATTCACCAACCTGGAAGCTGTCTGAATCTTGTTCAAGGACGTTTACAGGACTCAATCTCCAGCCCCCTTTCCTCCTTCTTCTTCCCTGAGGTCACTGGGTGGGGCTGAAAGGTCCAGCTCTCTAATTACCAGGTCCTTCTGGTAAATAGCTCTATCCTGAGGCTGTCTAGTGGCCCATGCCTCAGCTACCTCATTAGCATAATCTAAGGTGCTGTTGAAAGGGGCTCTTTATGAATACATAAGACACTCCTGTCCCTGCTACTTGGAAGCTGAGGCAGGAGGATCTAGTGAGAAAAACAAAGCAAAACAAAGCAAAAAACACAAAAAAACACTTCTATCACTTAGGAAATTCCAAGGGCTTTAAAAGTTCTGTGCCTGATCCTGGGAGCAGGAACAAAGACCAAATATGTTTTTGTATTATACCACAGTTTGGAAAGTTCATTGAAATAGAAAGAGAAAAGAAAACCGCACCTCTATCCTACCACCCAAAGATAGTCTCTAATAACATTACAGAGTACTTACTTCCAGGCTTTTTTGTGAGTTTTGAGCCTTATATTTCTATTAATATTGCTCACATTTTATGGTAACATTTATGTTGATAAATCTAATCACTTTTACTTTATGAATGTTACTCTGTTACTCAGATCTCATCTTAAATGTCATTTCTTCAGAAAAGCTTTTCCTGACAATTCAGTCACTATTTTAACACAGTCCTATTTTAATTCATCACACGACACTGAACACAGATAACTTTGGAGTTTTGTTTAGTGTCTACTCTCCTTCCAGTCTTCATTAACCTGGATCTTGGGCTATTCTTTTCCTTGCTAGATATTTACAGCACCTAGAACAGTACCTGGACCTACTGTGGTAGGTGTGCAATAAATTTTGTTGAGTAAGTAACTAAATGAAAGCCCTAGGTCAGTTATATGTGTGTGTATATGAGTTTCTTAAAGGAAGAAAAGAAAATAGGCCGGGTGCGGTGGCTTGGCTCATGCTTGTAATCCTAATACTTTGGGAGGCCAAGGTGGGTGGATTACTTGAGGTCAGGAGTTCGAGACCAGCCTGGGCAATATGGCAAAACTCCATCTCTACAGAAAAAAAATTTTTTTTTTAAATTAGTCGTGTGTGTGCCTGTAGTCCCAGCTACTTAGGAGGCCGAAGTGGGAGGATCACTTGAGCCCAGGAGGCAGAGGTTGCAGTGAGCCAAGATCACTCTGTGCACTCCAGCCTGGACAGTAGAGTGAGACCCTGTCTCAAGAAAAGAAAATCATTGCTCAGAGTCTTCTTCTTTTGCCTTAAATGTCTTAAGAGATCAGGAAATGGAGTTATTTGTCTAAAACTTCTGAGATTCAAATCACAGCTTCAACTAACATTCCAGCTGTGCCGAACTATACATTAATTTGTACCAGTTTTTAACCACAGAGACAGAAAAATGCTGCCTGGCACAGGATGTGGTCATTTGTGCTGAGGAAAGGCATATGATGTATCAGCTTCATGCAACTTCTTGAAGGTGACATCCATGGAGTCTCACTCAGAATGAGGCAAATGATAGCTGTGCTTGTGGCTTGTTTTTTTTCTGAGTTATGGTTTCTGAGTTCTGGTAGGTAATACCATTAAGTCTGTAGTTGAAATAGTGATCCCTATGCCACTGTTGGTTTGGGAATTTATAATTTATGTTACAAATTTACTTTGGGTTCAGGAGTAGCCTATGAGTTTTATATTTTCAGGTAGTTTGGGATTAAAAAAAAACAGATTAAATACTGAAACATAAACAAGAAGCCAATAATTTCCATTCAATAATAGGAATTTAAAACAAATATTGTAAAAACCCAAGTGGTGAAGCACCTTGTTAGGAACCCATACAATAGTATCACCTTACCTCCAACTACATGTCAATGGGTTAATAGGATGTCTGTGTAGAGAAATTATTTTTCTCAGTTGCTCAGGGTCTAGGAGTATCATGCAGTTCTTGATAGAGAATAGAAGATATGATCAATCCCTCTAAATAATTTGGGAAAGAGAAAAGAAACAGTTATTTACTTTAAGCTTCATTCAGAAAGAAATGAATAAGCCAATTTTGTTATTGTTGTTGTTTTAGTTGTTGCTTTGTTGCCCAGGCTGGAGTGCAGTGGTACAATCTCAGCTCACTGCAACCTCTGCCTCCTAATTTCAAGTGACCTCTCGTGCCTCAGCCTCCTGAGTAGCTGGGACTACAGGCATGTGCCATCATGCCTGGCTAATTTTTATATTTTTAGGAGAGACGGGGTTTTACCATCTCTACTGGATGGCCAGACTGGTCTCGAACTCGTGACCTCAAGTGATCCGCCCGCCTTGGCCTCCCAAAGTTCTAGGATTACACCACTCCTGCCTGAATAGGTTAATTATAATGTTGAAAGATCATTCCATTATTTTGTGATTAATCTGCAAACAGATTATAGTAGTCCCCCTTCTATGCGGTTTCACTTTCTGCAGTTTCAGTTCCATGGTCAACCATGATCCCAAAATAGGTGAGTTCAGTACAATAAAATATTTTGAGAGACAGTCAATAATCACATACCTTTTATTATAGTATAGTGTTATAATTGTTCTATTTTGTTGTAATTATTACTAATCTCTTACTGTGCCAGATTTATAAATTAAAACTTTATCATAGGTGTGTATGTATAGGAAAAAACACAGTATTCAGTCATATACCACATAACGTTTTGGTCAATGATAGACTGCAAAAACAGTGGTGGTCTCTTAAGTTAAGACCTATTTTTACTGTATCTTTTCTATGTTTAGATATACGAATACTTACCATTGTGTTACAGTTGCCTACAGTATTCAGTACAGTAACATGCTGTACAGTCTAAGAGCAGTAGGCTGTACCATATACCTGAGATCTGTAGTAGGCCATACTGTTTAGGTTTCTATAAATAAAGTGTGCTCTATAATGTTTGCATAATGATGAAATCACCTAATGATCCATTTCTTAGAATGCATCCCATCGTTAAGGAGCATGTGACTGTATATAGGATTTGGTACTATCTGCAATTTCAGACATCCACTGGGGGTCTTGGAAAGTATCCTCTGTGAATAAGGGGGGACTACTCTACTGTACTATTAACACTGGCACTTAATCTGGGTCATATATGTTTGGAAAAGGTGGTTACCAGGACCCTGCTTTTATAAAATATATAATATGATCAGTATGTATAAATTATACATACTAAATTATAAAAGTAATAGAATGTAAAAACAGCATTGCCCAATAGAAGTTATACCTATTGCATAATAAGGTACCACTGCCATATGCAGCACAGGAAAACATTAAGACTAGAGTTAGGCCCGGTGCTGTGACACAAGCCTGTAGTCCCAGCTACTCAGGAGGCTGAGGCAAGAGGAGCACTTGATCCCAGGAGGTTGAGGCTGGAGTGCGTCATGATCGCACCTATGAATAGCCACTGCACTCCAGCCTGGGCAATATAGCAAGACTCCATCTATAAAAAAAGAAAAGACTAGAATTAGAATTATACTTTTAAAGGTAATTAGGGGAACTTAGCTATAATGTAATAACTATTTAAAAACGTGCTTTAGAGAATTCTATTATGTTTAAGTTTAATGGAAGCATTTATTTTTTAATGTCATTTGAAAGATTTTAGGAACCAAAGACTTGTCTGGAGTGTTTAAAATTCAGAATAATTGCAGTTATGTTTAATTTATATGTTAAAAAATGAAATATCATGTGCATCTTTATAAGTTTCCAGCTCTTAGAAAATGGTTTTATAGAAAATTTCACACCCTGACAGAAACACTCACTTTATTTTTTCTCTTGTGGAAAGACAGACTAATTTCTAGGGGAAAAGTTTTTACCCAACTAGGGTTGTTTGGAAAACAAAACAAAAATACTTGGAAAAAACTTTTAAAAAATGTTAACAGTGGCCGGGCACAGTGGCGCACGCCTGTAATCCCAGCACTTTGGGAGGCCCAGGCAGGCAGATCACCTGAGGTCAGGAGTTCAAGACCAGCCTGGCCAACATGGTGAAACCCCATCTCTACTAAAAACACAAAAATTAGCTGGGCATGGTGGCGCATGTCTGTAATCCCAACTACTCGGGAGGCTGAGGCGGGAGAATCTTCTGAGCCTGGGAGGCCAAGGTTCCAGCAATGAGCTGAGATCCAAAGTGCTGGGATTACAGGCGTGAACCACCGCGCCTGGCCTATATTTACATCTTTCTAAGCATACTTACCTTTGAAGTGGTATAATCCAACCAGACTGGAAAGCACAAGAAATGAAGAAATTCAGAGTTCTTTTTCTAACCGGCTCATTCACTCTTATGAACAATTATTATTTCTCTTCTTCTTAGTGACCAACCGTAACTATCTTCAGACTAATCTTGAGCCATAGGAAATAACCCAGAGATCCCCAAGTCTTTATTTTTGTTTAGCATGCAATGAGTGCTGGGATATCACAGGCACTTTACTAAATACAAAAGATTTGGGACCTTCTACTTGGATCTAAAATGTCAGCGAGATGCTGTGATGTCAAAAGCAAGAGTTAAAACAATTTTCTAATGTATCATGAGAAAGAATATTCTTGTTGCTTATATCTTGGCCTGTGATCACAAGCAACTAACAATAAAATAAAAACCTCTGAGTATCAAGGCTAGAGGGAAGGTGTGTTTCATGCTAGTGTACTGAGGGATATTAACTAGGTAGAGATAAAACTCGAGATGGTGGAATGTCATCCCAGCAAGGCAATTGTCATGCACAAACAATTTCAGATAGAATGTAATTAGGTGCTTCAATTAGTGGAAAAGACACGGCCTTAAGGCCTGAATGACTGAAATAGAACTCTTGCGGCTTTTTGTTTCAGTCCTTCTTCCTCTGAGATTAGATTCCTGTCTTTGCCATTTCCCACTTAGAAAATGGAAGTAGCCGGGCGCGGTGGCTCACGCCTGTAATCCCAGCACTTTGGGAGGCCGAGGCGGGCGGATCACTAGGTTAGGAGATCGAGACCATCCTGGCAAACACGGTGAAACCCCGTCTCTACTAAAAATACAAAAAAATTAGCCGGGCGTGGTGGTGGGCGCCTGTAGTCCCAGCTACTCGGGAGGCTGAGGCAGAATGGCATGAACCCAGGGGGCCAGAGCTTGCAGTGAGCGGATATCATGCCACTGCGCTCCAGCCTGGGCGACAAAGTAAGACTCTGTCTCAAAAAAAAAAGAAAATGAAAGGAAAGATTCTGTCATGAGCATGTATGTTATGAGGGTATGATGCATTTGCCGATAGTATTTTTTCCTCTTTGAATAGTTGAGGAATAAAAGTTGGGCTACTGAGCCCCTGTATTTAACACTCCACTGTCCCCCCAGTTTTCAGTAGCTCCCATCAGCCACTATCTCTATTTACACAAGCCATTTGTTCTGGAGCTGCTGTAGGGGTAAAAAGTACACAATATACCTCGATACCCATAAACTCTAGCTATTTCCCTGCCTGAGCTGCACATTGACCCCTTGTCTTAGTTTTCCAGTGCTCTCATAATAAATTACCACAAACTGGGTGACAAAACACCAGTTTGTCACAAAACAACAGAAATTTTTTATCTCACTGTTCTTGAGGGTAGAAGTTCAAAATTAAGGTGTCAGCAGGACCATGGGAAGGGCCTAGGGAAGAATTCTTTTTTGCCTCTTTCTGGCTTCTGGTGGCTTCCAACAGTGCCTGATGTTCCTTGGTAGTGGCAGCATAACTGTAATCTCTGCCTCCGTTGTCACGTGGGCTTCTTCTCTGTGAGCATCTTGTTTCTCTCCTCCTTTAGGTAGACTAGTCATTGGATTTAGGGCCTACCCTAATCCAGTGTGACCTCATCTTAACTAATTACATCTACTTTGACAATATTTTCAAATAAAGTCACATTCTGAGGTTCCAGGAGGACATGAATTTAGGAGGGACACTATTCAACACAGTACACCCTTCATCTCCTGACTCTACAACTAAATATCAAATAGACCAGGTACCCATCATGAAATCGATTTCTTTTTTAATTAATCGTACAGTGATGATCAATCGGTGTATTTAATTACTTCTGTCCTGTACAAGCTATGAGTCTTGCCTGATTCCATGTGAAAAGTTGAATTTGATCATTTTTGAAAGGCCTTACATTTTCTCTATTGTGACATCTTGTGCAGTGTAGATGCTTAGATCAAAGATAAGAACTTTAATTAGAAAGTTTGCTGAAAAAAATAATTCTTCTCCCCCTTAGGAGACATAGCTCCCATCTTCAGTAGCTTTCCATGGCATAGTCTCAGTCCCTTTTGAGGTGTACAACTCTTTGGTACTTGTAAGAAGTACAAACTACTTTGATGCTTCTGAAAGGTGAAAAAAAAAAAAAAACTAAGCCACATGTGTGGTTTATGGATGTTAATTACCGCCACATTTAGATGTGTGAAGAAAGGTGGCTGGAGCGAGCTGGGAGAGACCGCGTCAGCCTCGCTTAGGCACTCGCTGAGGCTCCCGCGGTACTGCTCAGCACACGCAAATATATGCTTCAAAAGGAAGTGCCATTTTTTATCAAAATATTACATCTCTCAAGCCCAGATCAAGACCTGTCACTCATGGGATGCAGGGGTTATCTTACAAAATCAGCAGTGCTCTGCTGCAGAAGTTCACTCACAGGGGATTTCTGTAAGTGCTTACCATGGGCCGAGCTTTACAGCTTGTACTGTGTCAAACGGGTAAGTTCTGTTGGTGATAAAACCAAAACATCTCTCCCTGAATCTTTTTTTTTTTTTTTAATCACGCTGTCACCCAGGCTGGAGTGCAGTGGCATGATCTCGGCTCACTGCACCCCCAACCTCCCAGGCTCAAGTGATCTTCTCACCCCAGCCTCCAGAGTAGCTGTGACTACAGCTGCATGCCACCACGCATGGCTAATTTTTTTTTTCTGTAGATACAGGGTCTCGCTATGTTGCCCAGGCTGGTCTCAAACTTTTGGATTCAATCCATCCTCCTGCCTTGGCTTCCCAAAGTGCTGGGATTACAAGCGTGAGCCACTGTGCCTGGCCCTTGAAACTTTTTAACAGAAAACATCTCTGGATTTTTTTATATATGTATATAACTAAGCTGCGTATCACAGCAAACTAAAAGGAATGTGTAGGAAGACATTTGACATCTGCAAAAGAGCCATAGACAATTGCAGTGGGTCACAGAAAAATGGGGCTGCCCACTGTCCTTAGTGGATCCTCTGGAGAGTTTTCTCCCTTCTTTTTGCTTTTTTTTTTTTTTTTTTTTGAGACGAGGTCTCACTCTGGTCACCCAGGCTGGAGTGCAGTGGTGCGAACTCAACTCACTGCAAGCTCCACTCCCTGGGCTCACACCATTCTCCCACCTCAGCCTCCAGAGTAGCTGGGACTACAGGCGCCCTCCACCACGCCCGGCTAATTCTGTTTTTGTAATTTTAGTAGACACGGGGTTTCACCGTGTTAGCCAAGATGGTCTTGATCTCCTGACCTCGTGTTTCACCCTCCTTAGCCTCCCAAAGTGCTGGGATTACAGGCGTGAAGCCACTGCACCCGGGCTCTTTTTGCATTCTTTGTCCATCAAGCAGTAGTGTTGGTGCCTCCTTCCAGCTGGGTTAAGAGAACGCATGAAACACCCTTATGTGCCTGCTGACTTTCATAGCAGATTTTCTTGCCAAGTGAGTTCTGCTTCTCAAATAAACTTTGGCACCAGGCACGGTGACCCAAGCCATTGTGTACCTTGGTGCCCTTTGATAGCTACAGGAAGGTACCTTGCTGGGGGATAAATGAGGAGTCCCAGTGGTGTGTCAAAATCAGCTCATAGCTGCTTGTTAAATTTTCAGGAATTTTGTATGCTGGCTGACTCCATGTCGGTAGCTTGAAATTGGCCATGGTGGAGTATTTATACCACTGAAATCAGCAAATGCCACAAATAAGCCCTTCCCCCGTCCTGAGCTGGCTTTTAAGCAATTACCAGCACACCACTGGACTGAAGACAACAAAATCCTGTCCTGGCTCATGAGAACTATCAATTTTTTTGTAATTTGTCAGCCCAAAGGGATTTTGGGTTTTGGGTGTTCTGTTTTGTTATTGTGTTGTAGTTTGCATGAAAGAGAATAGTGTTAGAGACAGAAGAGTACATGAGCTCCCCCCACTTCATGTTCACAAAAATAACTATATTAAAAATTCAGCTCTGAGACCACACTGTGGGAGGTGGGATAGTATAAAAAGGTCTCCTGGAGGAAATAAACTTGAGTTGATGTAAATATTTGCCAGTGCATTAGCTTGTTAGATTTAAATTTTCAGGAATAAAGGAGAAAAGGCAGGGAGAGAAAGAAAAAGAGGGAGAGAGGGAGGAAGGGAAAGAAAGAGAAAGAGAGAAAGAGAGAGAGAAAGAGAAAAGGAGGGAGAGAAAGAAAAAGAGGGAGAGAGGGAGGAAGGGAAAGAAAGAGAAAGAGAGAGAGAGACCTGGAAATTGATTCTTTTAAAATTATCTACTCCCATTCAATCCTTGGAAAGTTTTCACAGCATTTGAAGAACACTACTAAAGTAAAAGACCCCAATGCCAAAATGTACTCACATGCTGTTCTTCACTTTAGTTAATGAACCAATAATTTTATTTAGTGAGCACTTGTGAACACTGCAGAGGATAAATGGATGAATGGATGGTTGGATGGAAAGGCAGAAAGAAAAATGGATAAACACTAAGCATTTACTATATTCCCAGAACTTTGGCATAAAAGAATACAACTATAAAAGACTGTCCTTGCCATGTCTTTGGGACACAATCAAGTACAATAACACCCTGCCACAATACAATGTGTACAATTGGATGTAACAGGATTGCTGATTGCCTCCAGTTGTCTACCCTTGCCCACTTCTTAGACAAGAGCAAGCCAAAGTTCTTACCGTAATGGATAGGAAGTAACTGCCTCATGATCATTTGGGTCTTTTAAGGTTTAATGTATGGTCAACTGTGTACAGTTTAAGCTTCACTGTCATTGCTTTGTACTTTTTGTAACAGTATATTAAAAAAAAAAACCCACCTACTATATTTCATTTTCTTGCAATAATGTGACCCCCATATTTTACAAGATAAAATTTCAGGATCCCATCTACTATGTTGTGGAGGGAGCTCATGTACTCTTCTGTCTCTTTCTCTTTCTCTCTCTCTCTTTCTCTCCCTTTCTTCCTTTCTTCCTTTCTTCCTCTCTTCCTCTCTTCCTCTCTTTCTCTCTTTCTCTCTTTCTCTCTCCCTCTCTCTCTCTCTTTCTCTCTTTCTCTCTTTCTTTCTTTCCTTTCTTTCTTTCTGGGTCTTGCTCTGTTGTCCAGGCTGGAGTGCAGTGGTGTCATCATGGTTCACTGTAGCCTTGACCTCTTGGGCTCAAGCAATACTTCCACCTCAGCCTCCTGAGTAACTAGGACTACAGGCATGCACCATCATGCCTTGCTAATTTTTTAACTTTTTGTAGAGGGGTCTCACTGTGTTTCCCAGGCTGGTCTTGAACTCCTGGGCTCAAGTGATCTTCTCGCCTTGGTCTCCCAAATTGCTGAGATTACAGGCATGAGCCGCCATGCCTGAGCTTCCTTCTTCACTTTATGAAAGAAAAGAACATTTCTCACCCACCTCTAAGGTGTAAGTACTTCCAAGATGCCAAACAAAAGATCAATTAGATAATTTCTTCTATCAAATTTTCATAAATTATTTCCTCTCTATCCTTCTCATTAGGAGATACATTCCCAATAAATTTTACTTTTTGTATTTGGTAATTATTGATCAAAAATCATAATATACCTATATTGTTTTACTCAATTGTATGTTAATAATTGTAATGCTAATTCAATCCAGAAGAAAACACTTTGACACATAACACTTCATGTTCACAAAAATAACTATATTTTATTGGGGTTTTTTTTTTGGTGCAGATACATATAATGGGATGAACAATAGATGACTCAAGCATACAAGAGTACTACATTAGGATAAAATTCCATGGGGGGAGTGAAATGGAAATAGAAGTTCAAAGAGAAATTTCCTGATTTTCTTGAAAAGCTTATTTATATATTTTTAAATTTATGATGGAGTAAATTAAATCACAAATATGTATATATTCCTAAGTAGATACATTTGAAAGGGTGTGGTAACAGCTTAAACTATCATTATTTACAATATACAAACTGTATTCTTTTGTTTAAAAATAGTTAAACTCATGATGAAAAGTTATAGATATCAACTTAGTGTGTACTTAACGTCCACTATGTATAAGAGAGATATATAATTTTTCAAAATTCTTTTGAGGGTGCTTGAGCAAAAAATTTGAAAAATGCCAACCACTATTATATGAAGTCTACAAAATACAGCACAGAGGTGTCTTTAAGCCTGAGCCTGTTTGAAGGCCTACAGCAGAGATTTTCAACCTGAGATCTCAGGGTTTGAGAAATCAATCAATAGTATGTGAAATTTTGTGTTTATGGGCATGTGTACCTTTTTCTGGGCAAAGAGTACAGTTCTCAAAGATGTTCACAACCTAGAAAAGATTAAAAAGATCTGACCAAAGCATGTAAAGTGTTAAGACACTTGACTTTGCTGTTTTCATAATAGTTTCATATGCACTGGCATGTGGAATTGCTTCCAACATAAACAATTTTGGTTCAGTTGTTTGTATATAAAATAATACTAATTATGAAAAATAATGAAATAGATTAAATTCTGCTTCCTTCATCATCATCCTGAAATCTATCCTATGTCAATCTGTTAATTTTATTCTTTGCTTATTCAGGGGCCTTTTCTTTTTCTTAATTTTGATGGAAAAAATTACAGGTGCTTCATCCATAGAAAAATGCTAAATGGAAATGTGGAAAACAGTTTTTAAAAGAATAAACATCATCTGCCCTGACAGTTCTGTTCTGTGGTTTCTTCCAGGATCTAATCAGCAGTCTAGCAATAGGTTGACATAGTATTCAGGCTTAGAATTAGGAAAACTACATTTGGAAGTGACTAATAACACAGTACTTTCAAAGCTTTGGATTTTAAAGTGTCACACACACACAGCAGGTGAATGAAGATGTCAGAGCTGGGCCTAAAGGAGGACCCTGGTAATCCAGCCCTTGGTGTATAACCTTCAAACACCAATAAACAAGATTATCTGGATTTAACATGTGACCTTTCTCATTTTGACTGGTAGGTCCAGATGTTTTCTTATTTAGCTGCCTGGTTGAAATCTGCTTTAACTGACTGCATTTGGATCTAGATTTGAGGTTGCAGGAATGACAGTCTTGAAAACTACATTCTGCACTGGGTGAGGCTGTCTAAACAGTAACATATGGAGACCTATGGTTTAATAATTAAAAATAATTTGTGACCTTACCCTTAAAATAGATTTGCTGATTATGTCAACTGAATAAGTAAAAATGGGATCACAATAGATATTTCACTATATTCATCAGTCTGGTGGCATTAAAGACATTGACAAGATGTGTTAGAACCAGCCTTTTCTGCACCTGCGTCTACAGAACCAGAAATCTCAGCCAGGGCCTTTGTTATCCTTTCTTACTCCTCAAGTAATTTCATAGCAGCCCTTGAGAAAATAGGAAAGGCTCTTTGTTAACTTCTGTTAAGTCAGCCTAGGCTGTGGTCATACCTCCCATCCACCAGCATTTGAACAAACACTGCTTAATGGTCCATTATTACTCTCTTTAGTACTTGGAGCCCAGAATGCTCTCTGGCATTTTTATATGACCTATTCCTTACTTACCATCAGCTTGATTTTCTGGTTCTAGTCCTTCAGGTTGTACTAGTTCTCTCTCTCTCTGAGACTGTATAGAAAAGATAGTTCTTTCTTTTCTTATTTTGTCTCATGAGAGAACTCACATTCCTGAATGAACCGTCAGTGAACTTCCCCAAGTGCATTTATACCACTGCTGCTTTGCAGTCCAAAGATAGTGCTGATTAACTGATCAATAACCATAGCCTAGTAAAGCACACTAAATTATTAACAATAGAAAGTGAGACAGTATGGTCCATAAAAGCACAAAATATGACAAAGAAGTAATATATCCTCATGTATCTGGATCCTTATGGATTTTAGCCCGATTTAGAAAGAGCAAAAATCAGTAGTTAGGTATTTGTCTTAAACTGATAATAAAATAACTAAGTGTGGAAAATGTCCAATCAGGCCAACTCTTTTATACTTGATTTTTTAACCCTCCTTTCCTACTGTCAAGTAGCAGGTGCCCTTGTGTTTTTCAACAAGCTAATTCTTGTTAATTTTGTTGAAAGGGAATGAAATCAGTTGCACAGGCACAAAAGGAGTTAAAAATAGTTAAATAGTTAAAAATAGTCTTCTGAGCATTTGTCATATGGAAGTAATCATAGCTCAGAAACTATACTTATCACGATGCTTCTTGTAATCGTTGGTGAATGGGTAGCTAAAGATTGCCATTTTGAGACAGAGTCAGTATCAGAGTCAGTATCAGAGCTATCAATTTTATTTTGTTTTGTTTATCTGTATAGACTTATTTTTAAAATAGCTTTAATGTGGTTATAATGTACATACTTTAAGTGTTCAATTCAATGACTTTTCTAGTAAATTTACAGAGCTGTACAGCTACCACCATGTTTTAGAACATTTCCATCACCCTAAAAAACCCTTTATACTTGTTTGTAGTTGATCCCCATTCCTGCCTGCAGCCTCAGGCAACCACTAATATTATTTCTGTCTCTAAAGATTTACTGTTTCTGGGTATTTCATATAAATGGAATAATACAATATGTAATATTTTGTTTCTGCCTTCTTTTACTTAACACAATGTTTTTGAAGTTCATCTGTGTTGCTGCATGTATCAATAGTTTGTTTATTTCTTCTTTCTTAAAGTTTTTGATATGGGATCTCACTACGTTGCCTAGGCTGGTCTCCAACTCCTGAGCTCAAGTGATCCTCCCACCTCAGCCTCCTGAGTAGCTGGAAACATAGAGAGGCCCCATCTCTACAAAAAAATAAAAAAAGAGTTTTAGTCCCAGCTACTCAGGAGGCTGAGGTGGGAGGATTGCTTGAGCCCAGGAGGTCAAAGCTGCCTAGTGAGCCATGATCATGCCACTGCACTCCAGCCTGGGCAACAGTGAGACACTGTCAAGAAAAGAAAAAAAAAGAATGCCATTGTATTCATGTAGTACATTTTGATTATCAATTCACTGTTTGATGGACATTCAACTGTTTGCATTTTTTACCTTCTATGAACATTTATGTACAAGTCTTTATGTGGACATAGGTTTTCACTGCTTTTGAGCAGATACCTAGAACTGTTGGCTTGTATGGTAAATTTAAGTTTAATTTTATAAGAAACTTGCCCCTATATTAGTTACTGATTGCTGTGTGACAAATTACCCCAAACCATAGCAACTTAAAACATATTATCTCAGGAATACAGGCACAGCATATCCAGGTTCTCTGCTTCAGTCTCTCCCAAGGCTGCTAACAAGATATTGACCTGAACTGTGGTCTCATCTGAAGACTTGACTAGGGAAGGATCAGCTTTCAAGCTCACTCATGTGGTTGTTGTCAGGATTCAGTTCCTGAAGGCTGTTAGACTGAAGGCCTCATTTCTTCACTGGAGGTTGGCCAGACGCTACCTTCAGTTCCTTGCTCTCCAGCTTACTTCATCTGAGAAGCTTGCGAGAAGCACCAGAGAGAGAAAGAGAGAGAACGATGGAAGTCACAGTCTTTTATAACCTAAACCCAAAAGGGACACCTTCCATCACTTTTCCATGTTTTTTTCATTAGAAGCAGTCACCTAGGTCCAAACCACACTGGAGGGGAGTATTACACAAGGGTGTGAATGCTAGGAGCTGTTTTAGAAGGCTGCCCACCATACTGCGAAACTGTTTTCCAAATGACTGTATCATTTTACACTCCCACCAGCAACGAATGAGGGTTCCATTTTCTTCACATCCTTGCCAACGCTCTTTATCATGTCTTTCTTATAGTAGCCATTCTAGCAGGTGTGAAGTGGCATCTCATTATGGGTTTAGTTCACAGTTCTCTAATGACTGATGATGATGAGCATCTTTTCATTGGTCTGTCGTCCATTCATATAATTTCCTTGGTGAAATGTTAATTCACATCTTTTGTGCATTTAAAAAATTTTATTTATTACCTTAGAAAAGCTAAAGACTACTGTTGTGCATTTTAAAATTGGATTATTTGTCTTATTATTGAGTTGTAGGATATTTTCATTTATGAATCATGTTTTCAGTGTTATATCTAAGAAATCTTTGCCTATCTCAAGGTCATGAACATGTTATGTGCCAGCTACTATGCTACGCCTGTATATACATTATTTTGCTTGATTTCATTCCTGTAATAGCCCTATTAGGTATAGATATTATCATTACTGCAACACAAATGAGAAAATTCACAGAAGTCAGATTACTTGCTGCGGTCACACAGCTAGTTAGTACAACTTGAACCTGGGTTCTGTCTTACACCAAAGCCCATGCTCTTTTATCAGAAACTTTAAAAAAAAAAAAAAAAAAAAAAAGGCCAGGCACAGTGGCTCATGCCCGTAATCCCAGCACTTTGGGAGGCTGAGGTGGGTGGATTGCCTGAGCACAGGAGTTTGAGACCAGCCTGGCCAACATGGTGAAACCCCGTCTCTAATAAAAAAAAAATACAAAAAAGTTAGCCGGGTATGGTGGCGTGCGCCTGTAATCCCAGCTATTCAGGAGGCTGAGGCAGGGGAATTGCTTGAAGCAGGGAGGTGGAGGTTGCAGTGAGCCAAGATTGAGTCACTGCACTCCAGCCTGGGTAACAGAGTGAGACTCCATCTCAAAAAAAAAAAAAAAGGCATTCAACTCTATTTTCAGTGGAAAAAGTAAGTTACATACTATATTGTTCCTTCCCTGTAATTACCAATACCCATCCAATATTACTTGAATATTGTTAGTAGAAACCTCTCTGTGATCATTAGAAGTTGCTGTTTGAAATAGAAAGGACATAGATTCCAGTTTGTTGGCCAGATTCCATTCTAGTTTTGTTCTGCCAGACAATATTCCCTCTGCAGTTTCCGGCAGAGCTAGGATGCATCTTTGCTTGCAGCCTTGAAGTATGTTACTGGGCAGCTGTTAAGCAGTTGTTACACTTCACCCCCAGGGATAAACATGTTCCAGTGACAAGATAGCTTATTCCCTTGTGTGCTTTTCATGTTGTACATTCACCCAGGAGAAGTCAGTGCTGAGTTTCTTCTATTATTTCTCAGTGCTCTAATTCCATTATTTGAGAACCAGGGAAGAAGGAAGGGAAGAACCAGAGAAGGGTAAAAGTCTAAATAATATGTTACAGATGGGAAATGTTAATTTTTTTAATGTTTTGTATTTTAATGTAATGCTAAAAAGCACAAGAATCTTCTAATTCTTAATCCTTATACTCATTTCCTTCTCCTCCAAGAATCCTTTATACCCTTTGGGTCTGATTGTTATATCTTAAGTTAGAAATACAATTTATTGTTTCCCTCTATCCTGGGCCAATATGCTAGCTTTAGGCAAAATTGCAATCTGTACAATTTTTAAAAACACTGTCAACCCTAATTTTGTACTTGAATGAAACAATAGTATAGTTGTTCATGCTTTCCTTTCTTCCTCCTTATATTCTTTCCTTCCTTCCTTCCTTGTTTGTTTGGTAAGTAGTCACTGAGCTCTGTATCAGGCACGTGCTAAATGTTGATAGAAGCAGCATAATATACAGACATTGACATCAAACAGTCACTATGGAGAGAGGACAATGGGGAATATTATAGGAAGAGCAGATTTGGAAAGAGAGAAGAAATGGCAGAGATAATGAGCTTGTTTGCAACTTGTTGAGTGTGAGATAAGTGTTGTATATGTCTGCGGCTTTCCAGGTCTACTGGAAATACAAATTTGAGAGTCAACAGCAATGAAAACTTGGATCAGAAGACAGAGTATGTAAAGTGAAAAGGCAAAAGTTTCAAGAAATAGGCCCCAGGAAATCATTCACATCTAGGAGACAGAGAAAGAGGAATAAACAGGATATAAATAAATAAGTGAGGTAGGAGTGGAACCAGCAAAGAATAAGCTAAGGAAAGAGGTTTAAAAAGCAGGGACTGGCCAGTGGCAACCTATTGCAAAATGGTGGAGTAGGACGGGCAGAAGCCAGACCACAGTGGGCAAAGAAGTCAACTAGAGGACGGGCTAGCACTGTGGGGCATGGGCCTTATTCTGATGCATCAAGAGAAACTACATACTGCATGACAGCATCAGAATCTTGTAGACAAGTTAGGGGTATACTGTGATTTACTACTTCTTCTCTGCCTGGCCTGGTTATTATCACTAAATTGGTTCAGGCTGCCCAAGGAGTTCATGCATTCATTCATTCAATTTCTTTTTTTTTTTTTTTTTTTTTTTGAGACGGAATCTCATCACCCAGGCTGGAGTGCAGTGGAGCTATCTCGGCTCATTGCAACCTCTGCCTCCCGGGTTCAAGCGATTTTCCTGCCTTAGCCTCCTGAGTAGCTGGGACTACAGGTGCATGCCACCATGCCCAGCTATTGTTTGGATATTTTTAGTAGAGACGGGGATTCACCATGTCAGCCAGGCTGGTATCGAACTCCTGGCCTCAAGTGATCTACCCGCCTTGGCCTCCCAAAGTGCTGGAGTGCTGGGATTACAGGCATGAGCCACTGCACCTGGCCCATTCATTCAATTTCTAAAGTAACTAGGCCCTTGTTAGGTTCTGGGGACACGAATATTATTTAAACCTGGTCCCCACCTTGAAAATACTCCTAGTCTATATGGGAAATAGATACACTAATTGTGATATAACACAAAACATGCTGTATACAACAAGAACTACTTATGCTCTGGACATAGAAGACTTTTTCATTCCTTCCTTTACCTGTGACCCTGAGTTTGGTATTGTAACAGTCAGAATGTTTTTTAGCCAATTTAATTGTATTTGGATGACAGTTTTTGAATTTTACTAAGAATTGTATTTTAATATGTTTTAAACTTTTTCATTCCTGTTTTAAAAAAAGATAGAGTGAATATTCTATGCAAGGGAATTCTGAATGAAAAGGAAGTTTTTTTTTCTTTTGGATTTATAAATGAAGTTTCTACCAGGTGCCTACTTTCGTCTATGCTTGTTTAGGCACCATCTAAAACTTCAACCTCTTTAAATGTATTTTCATCCATTATTTTTTGATGGGTAGCAGTTATTTCTCAAAAATATAAATACAAAAGAGTTTAATATGTAGATGAAAATAATCAATAGAAACAATATACTTGTAGACTCTTTGTAGTTTAGAAAGACATTTCATACATCATGGCCTTCAGTCCTCACAATTCTAAAGAATTATACCTGGCCCCATGACATTTGAAGAGCTTAGCCCAGCTGAGCAGCTGGAACCTTACCTACTGCTGATGTGTAGTGTATTTCTGTTGTAAAAGTAGTAAATCTCCTCTTGTTCTAATGGGGAAGCAAAGGATTGCAATGAAATTATTAAACAAAATTATTTTTATTATTATGCCCATGAATGAGCTATTTCATAGTCAGATAAGGCAAAGATTAATGTTATTAGTAAAACTGAGGGTAGTTCCTTTACAAATGAAGCTTTTTACATGCTAATGCTCTTGCATTTGAAGTTATGTGATTTACTGATGGCCAGTTTAGATTCTTTTTTTTTTTTTTTTTTTGAGACTGGGAGTCTCGCTCTGTTGCCGGGGCTGGCTGGAGTGCAGTCGCATGATTACAGCTCACTGCAGCCTGGACTTCCCCAGGCTCAGATGATCCTCCCTTCTCAGCCTCTTGAGTAGCTGCAACTACAGGCATGCTGTATTCCCAGCTATTCCCAGGTATTCTACCATACCTGGCTATTTTCTGATGACTTTAATTTTTTCTTTTCTTTTTTTTTTTTGAGATGATCTCGCTCTGTCTCCCAGGCTAGAGTACAGTGGCATGAACACAGCTCACTGCACACTTGACCTTCTGAGTTCAAGGCAATCTCCTGCCTTAGCCTCCCATGTAGCTGGGACAACAGGCACACACTACCACACCAGGCTAAATTTTTGATTTTTTGTAGAGACAGAGTCTTACTTTGTTGCCTAGGCTGGTCTCAAACTACTGGGCTCAAGCGATCCTCCCACTTCTGCCTCCTGAAGTGCTGGAGTTACAGATGTGAGCTACTGCACCTGGCCAAGACTGTATTTCAATGAGAACTTAAACCTATAGAATTTTATCCAAACCTGTACTGAGATATCAGTATTTCATCTCTTGTTAGCCTGATTCACCTTTTCCAGTTTTTTCCTAATTTAAGAATAGGCATTTTCAAGAATAACAGACGTTCATTATTTTAAATTTTAAGGGGAAAAAAGAAAACAACAAATTGTATGAATGTCAAAAGTTTAGTTTGCATTGAAGCTTTATAATTTTACTGGTTAGCAAATATTAAAACTTTCCTTACTCTTTAGTTCTAAAAATATCATCGGTTTCTCTGTCTCATTACTTTACATACAAAAATGTAAATTAGAAAACGAAGATGACCCGTCGTTTCAGTGTTCTTCTTCCTAATACAAAGAGGTCACTGTGGGAGAGAAGTATAGACATTAATTTTATAAGGAAAACTGTTCTAGTTCATCTGTTTGCGCTAGATTGGGTGACAGTAACAAACTTTGTAGACTGAATACCTACAATACATATATTTCCCATTTTGCTCTTTAGTGCTTCAAGCTTCTAAATCCTATTAACAGCTGTCAAAACCTGGTAAACTATTTAGATGCTTTCACAATTTGTTTAATTGGATAGTTAGAAAATGGCATGCTAGAAAAGCCCACCCCCCCTTTCTTTTAGCCTAGCTGAACATCTGTAGCATTAGGGCCTCATTATCTCTGAATTGGCATAGCAAATCAGTGGCATCATTAAAATGCCACATTAAGATGATTAAGCTTCTTTGTTATCCAGTTGACTTTTGCATGTGCTGAAGATTTCATGGTTATGACCCCCGATCCTTGTAAAACACTTAAATAACATCACCCTTTTGTGCCTTCCCTAACAGCCTCTACCTCATTTTGTCCCTTCTCACAATATCTCTGGCAAACCTGAGGATATTACTTCCAACTTTGTCCTTCTTAGAGTTGGATTCTGAGATCTTATAGTTTAAGGTGGAAATTCAGAATCTCTTTTTTGCACTGGGAAATTCCTGGTACCAACATGCTCTCCAAGATACCCAACTTGCCTGTTCTGTTTGCCGTCTTTGACAGGTTCTTCTCTCCAACTGAGCATTTTATGTGCCTGTAAAAACAAACTGAGACACAGTTGGCTGAGACTGCTATTGCCCCTGAAGGATTCAGATGTTGGATCCTTTCCAGGACCTATTGTTTTTGCAGTGTCTCAGGTGAAACCAAAAATGTCTACTCTGGAGTACAAGCCTTTCATGTGATAACCATCACCCCAGGAAATGAAACCATGTGCATCAGCTCCAGTGAGCCAAACCTTTGTTCTCTTCAGCCTACAAAATTCTCTCTGGGGTGTGTGTGTGTTCGTGTGTGTCATCTTCCTAAGAGGCCTCCAAAACATAGACAAAGATGGGAACAATTGTGCCCTAGAGTAGCTCCTTTAGAAAGAAGTTTAGTTTAATCTAATTTCCTATGGGTTAGATTCAATTTAGACATCTTTTCCCCACCTCTGGGAATGTATAGCAATTGCCTTTATCAGCAATTTGTGCTTTGGTATATTCTTTTCTCCACAAGTTCAGTTATTAAAAAATGTATTCAGGAAGCCTTTAACTTTTTTATTATAAAATAGATCATATATGCAAAAAGGCAAGTATAATTACATGTGTAGATTAAAGACTAATAAGAAACCATCCATACACCCACCACCTGACTTAAGAAATAAACTTCCACCAGTGTCTATGAGGCTTCTTCATAATTTTCTAAGTGTCAACTTAAGATGTATGTCTAAGAAACCTGATATATATTATAAGAAGATTAGAATTTACAAAACCAAAACATGAGATTATTCATACTGTAAAAGGTTTATTCACTTTACAAAAGAGTTCAGGATACTATCAGGCAGTTCCCTAAATATATTCAAGTATTTGTTGCCAGGTCTTTAAGATTTTCTGCCTTTATTAAATGAATGGGTGTTGCCAGTCACTGACAACTGAAGTCAGGGAAAAATCAACATTTCTGAATGTAGAATGTTAATCAGCGGGACAGTGTTATTGGTTTTGCATGAAACATTTTATGAACACATCAACTACATAAAAGCAGATCTGTAGCAGTGTAATAATATCATACTGAATATAAAGCAGAATAAGATGGGTGTATGAGAACAAAGAAACATAGTTTTTTTTCTAGTTAAGGTTATCAAGGAAGACTGCATGGAAGAAGTGTCATTTAAACTGCATGTGGAAGTTTGAATACACTGTTGAAATGGTAGAAGGATATTTTAGGTGTGGGAAAGGCTGGAGAAGAGGCTTGGAGAACTGTGATTAGTCAGGGTGCTGCTGTGCTTCTCAGACTTTAATGTGCATAAGAATCTTTGAGGATCTTGTTAAAATGCAAATTCTGGTCCAGTAGGTCTAGGTTGAGGCCTGAGCACCTGTATTTCTAACAAGCTCCCAGGGGGTTGCAGAACCGCTTATCCAAGGACCTCACTTTGAATAGTAAAGTTCTAATACAGAGAGAAAGGTGATTCAAGAAGACTGAGAAATGAGATGGTTAAGTAGTCCTGGGGCAAGTTCTGGACAGGTGCTTGAATGCCTCATTAAGGAGTTTGAACTGTATTCTATAAGCACATTAAATCATTGAAAGTTTTAAACAAGAGTTTCATTCTACAGCACGATTATTCTGGCAATAGGATGCAGTATAACAGAGGTCACATGTACCATGGGCCAGTTAGGAGGCTAATGCAATGATATATTCATATACCAGAAATTTATTGGATGTCTACCTTATGTAGGGCACTGTGTCTAACTCCAAGCAGTGGCTGTCAAACTGCATTGTACATAAGGTTTATGTGGAGAGCGTGTTTTTAAATGCACATTTCCCATCTCCACCCCCAGATTAGTAGATCTATGGTAGGAGCCCAAAAATTTCTATTTTAAAACCACATAACCTCTGGTCTTACAGACACAGGTTAAGCAGTGTCATAGGGAATGCTGAGTTACACACACACACAATCTGTATAGCTTCTGCCCTCAGCTAGCTTACATATTTATGGGGGAGACTAGGGGAGGTGAGTTTATAAGTAACCCAGGAAGAAGAAGCAGGCTATTTTCCAGCTGGGGGGATCAGGGAAAGCTTAGTAGCTGGGAGATAGCATATTAGTTTGACCTTAAAAGATGTGTAGGACAGTGGCCAGGCGCAGTGGCTTACACCTCTAATCCCAGCACTTCGGGAGGCTGAGGTGGGAGGATCACGAGGTCAGGAGATCGAGACCATCCTGGCTAACATGGTGGAACCCTGTCTCTACTAAAAATACAAAAAATTAGCTGGGCGTGGTGATGGGCGCCTGTAGTCCCAGCTACTTGGGAGGCTGAGTCAGGAGAATGGCATGAACCCGGGAGGCAGAGGTTGCAGTGAGCTGAGATCGCGCCACTGTACTGCAGCCCAGGCGACAGAGCAAGACTCCATCTCAAAAAAAAAAAAAAAAAAAAAGATATGTAGGACCTGGACCTGTGGCCATGTTGGGGAAAGATCTTTTAGGCAGTGGAAATAAATTTGGACAAAACCAAGACCACTTAGAAGTTCTTTAGTTAAAGATCTAAGTAGTCGAAATTAATATGCCAAAGATAGGTTGGGGCCAGATCCCAAAAGTCCTTTTAAATTCTTTGTTTCTGAGTTTGGAATTTATTTTGTTGGCAGTGGAAAATATTGAAGAATTGTGACAGGGCTATAATATGACCAGAGCTAGAATTTAGGAAGAACAATCTTGTAGCAATGAACAAGATGAGCTGGAAAGGAGAAAGAAGAGAGGCAAGGACAACAGTGCGGGTGCTATAGCAATAAGTAGATCATGAGAAAGTCATAGGGTCTGAGAATTAGGTAATGGGCATGCAAAATACTAGAGTGGAGAAACAGATTAGAGATTGGACAGACAGACAGAACCACTGAATGATTGAATGTGGGGCCCAATCAGGAGAAAGGAAAGATGACCGTAAGGATTCTAGCCTGAGTAACTGGGAAGATACCTAGGAAGCCTTCAGAAACAGAGGACTAAAGAAAGGGAGAGACATTACACCTAGAGTTATATATATAAGAATTAATCATATAAGATGTTAGTTGAAGCCTTAAGAATGAATGAAATTGCCATGCAAGAGGGGTATAGAGGGAAGAAAAAAGAAGGTTAAGGACAATATTTAGGATGCAGAGGGAAGAAAAGGGGCAAGAAGGAAGCAATCAGAAAGGCAAGGAAAGAAGGTACAGTTTCATTGAAGAAATAGGAGTGCAGGGGCCGGGCACAGTGGCTCACACCTGTAATCCCAACACTTTGGGAGGCCAAGACAGGTGGATCACCTGAAGTCAGGAGTTCGAGACCAGCCTGGCCAACATGGTGAAACCCTCTCTACTAAAAATACAAAAATTAGCCAGGTGTGGTGGCACCTGCCTGTAATCCCAGCTACTCGGGAGGCTGAGGCAGGAGAATCGCTTGAACCCGGGAGGCAGAGGTTGCAGTGAGCCAAGATCACACCACCGCACTCCAGCCTGGGCAACAGAGTGAGACTCCGTCTCAAAAAAAAAAAGAAAAGAAAAGAAATAGGAATGCAGAAGAACAAGGAATGGTGAGAGGTCAGTAGTGTTGAGGACTACAAAGAAGTTGGGGAGAGTGGCATACAAAAAGGCATTGAATCTAGGAATCAGAAGATTATGGTTGGTGATATTCAACGGAGCAGATTCAGTGAATTGTGGAGGCAGAAGCCATATTATGGAGAATTCTGAGGCCTTTTTGAGGCTGTAGAGGCAGTAAGCATAGCTTACCTGTGTCTTTTTTTTTTTTTTTTTTGAGACTGAGTCTTGCTCTGTTGCCCAGGCTGGGGTGCAGCGGTGTGATCTCAGCTCACTGCAACCTCCGTCTCCCAGGTTCAAGCGATTCTCCTGCCTCAGCCTCCCAAGTAGCTGGGACTATAGGCGTGCACCACCATGCCCAGCTAATTTTTTGTATTTTCAGTAGAGATGGGGTTTCACCGTGTTTGCCAGGATAGTCTCCACCTCCGGACCTCGTGATCCGCCCACCTGGGCCTCCCAGAGTGCTGGGATTACAGGTGTGAACCACCGCGCCTAGCCCACCTGTGTCTTAAATCTGTCTAGAAAGGATTGTTGAGGCCAGGTGCGGTGGCTCACGCCTGTAATCCCAGCACTTTGGGAGGCCAAGGTGGATGGATCACGAGGTTAGGAGTTCGAGACCAGCCTGGTCAAGATGGTGAAATCTCGTCTCTACTAAAAAAAAAAAATAGCCAGGCATGGTGGTGGGCACCTGTAATCCCAGCTACTCAGGAGCCTGAGGCAGGAGAATCGCTTGAACCCGGGAGGCAGAGCTTGCAGTGAGCCGAGATCGTACCACTGCACTCCAGCCTGGGCGACAGAGTGAGACTCTGTCTCAAAAAAAAAGAATAAGGAATGTTGAGAGAGGATGAATTTAGGTATGATGTGATGAAAGGTGAAACCAAATTGCAAAAGGAAAGGAAAAGAGGAGTTGGCACCTAGAGAGCCTGAAGACATACAGTTGATAGATCTTGGAGATCGATTTGTTGTGGAGATTGAAAGAGAAAAGGTTCCACAATTTCACGACTTGGAGACTGGAAGAAGGGTGATGCCATTTGTCAACAAAAATAAGTCATAAATTAGAAGCAAGTTTGGGTTCAATGATGACAAGTTTGACTTTAGACACATTCATTAGTATTTTCTAATAGAATTTTCTAAGTAGAACACCCCTTTTCTCTGCTCCAATAAGTCTTTCGGAATGGGATGAATCCCTTCATTAGAGCAGGCTTGTGCCTTTCCTGGTTTTGGTGGACTGTATTTGGAGGCTAAGTACTGAGCCTAATATCTCTCAGGAATCTCATTCATACCTTAGATTCTAATTTATTTTATTTTATCTTTTTTGAGCTGGCGTCTCGCTCTGTCGCCCAGGCTGGAGTGCAGTGGTGCAGTATTAGGTCACTGCAACCTCCACCTCCCAGGTTGAAGCGATTCTCCTGCCTCAGCCTCCCCAGTAGCTAGGAGCCACCATGCCCAGCTAATTTTTTGTTTTAGTGGAGATGGGGTTTCGCCCTGTTGACCAGGCTGGTCTCAAACTCCTGAACTCAGGTGATCCACCCGCCTTGGCTTCCCAAAGTGCTAGGATTACAGGCGTGAGCCACCACACCTGGCCAACAATTTATTATGACTTACCTTGAGAAGGTAACAGAGTTGAATATTAGAATAAATTAGAATCTGGTTGGGCGCAGTGGCTCAGGCCTGTAATCCCAGCACTTTGGGAGGCTGAGGCGGGTGGATCAGTTGAGGTCAGGAGTTCGAGACCAGCCTGGCCAACATGGCGAAACCTGGTCTCCACTAAAAATGCAAAAATCAGCTGGGCATGGTGGCACGTGCCTGTAATCCCAGCTACTTGGGTGGCTGAGGCAGGAGAATCACTTGAACCTGGGAAGCAGAGACTGCAGTGAGCCGATCGTGCCACTGCACTCCAGCCTGGGCAATGGAGCAAGACTATGTCTCAAAAAATAAAATAGAATAAAATAAAAATAAATTGCTGATCTCCAGTAACCAAGCAGAGAGGTCATTGAAGTCATTCATCTAAAACTGGTAAGACTCCAAAGGCAAACCAGCAACTATGTAAGCCCAGAGGACTTCTCTAATACCCTGTCCCTGTGTCCTTATGTCCCTGGGTCTCAAATACTGTCTTCCTTGCTCTACAGCTGGCTCCTAAAGGACTAAAGCTAAGATCTACTCTTGAGCCAGGATGGTGTAGTATTGAGTTCCAGGTCAGACCAACTAAAGCCAAAATCCTGAGGGAAAGGAGTAGCTCTCTTTTGTCCTCTGTTTTCAGAAAGACCCAACACATTGATCTTACTACATTTTAAAGTTCAGTGACCATGGAGTGTGGCCTGAGTCTGGTCATGTTCACATTTTCTAACCAAAATGGAAAGAATCCTTTTCTGCTGGCCTTTTCTATCTGCTGTTTTTGGTTTTCAGTAGCTGAAATTTTCCGTTGAGGTTCTTTTAAACGCCTACATGCAAACTGAAGCGCACTCAAGCTTTGGTGGGATATTACCCACAGCTGGAGTGATGGAGGAAGGGAGGCGGGTACAAGCCTCAGGTGCATCCTTCTCTTAAAAAAAATTTAAAAAAAAAACAGTTAAGTAAACAAATTCCATTTGAAAGCAGGGAAGACCTATCCAGAGAAAGAAGGAAGTGAACCTCTTTCCAAGCAGGAAACAGATATCATTTCTTATATAACCCAGATCCATAGGGTGGCCAAATTTGAAACATGTTGGACTTATCCTACAGTCCTACATCTTTGCTAGTCAAAGAGTGAAACGTTGTGAACCATGAACTGTGGTAGGAAGCAGTGGAACGGTGTGGCAGCCCTGGCTCCTCTGATGGTGGTTAGGCCCTGTCTTGCTCTATTAAGCAAACACAGTTAATATAGATGAAAGGTAACCTTGATAGAAGTGAAAATTGAAACTTGGGTTCAAGGTAGCAAGCCAGGCACAGCTGCAGTTGTACTTCCTCCTATGTGGCAAGAGGAGCAACACTTATTGATGTTTTTTGGAAGGGATGTAGTTTTTTAAAATATCTTTTTTTCAGAGTGTTTTGGGTTTTAACATTTACACCACTGATGGGAGGGTGTGGAATATAGTTGGTAAGAATCCACTTAGGCCTTATATGTCTAGTGCGTGAGGTCAAATCCAAGTAATTCCTAGTTCAAGGTTAGGTTTTGTGTTCTAATCACACCTCTGCCAGTAACTAGACATGTAACCTTCGACGAATGACTGAAAACGTCTCTGCTCCCAGATTTCCTCATCTGAGAAACGAGAGGGTTGGATTAGATGACATTTAAATTCCCCTCCAGTCCTCCACTCCATTGATTTGTGATTCCTCATGGGGAGGGACAACTTTCGATTTCTAGGGACCAATGTTTGAAAAAGTAAGCATTTATGTAGCATATTTTATGTATGACAACTCCCTTACAAGTGTTTATTATTCTTACATCAGGCAAATTTTTAGGTTTTACTAGTGTCAATGCAAGTACATAAATTTGCTTCTTTATTATGTTCTTCATATTTTTCCCATGTTCTTCATATGTTCTTAGACTCTTCATGAAGAGTATGATAGCTGTTCTTTTAAATTTCATTTATTTACATTGCAGCTCTTAAGATAGTACTTGGTCAGCCAACTTACTTGAGCCAGTCCCTCCTCTCCTATCCAGTCCTATTACACAATCCTTGAGTCCTTGAGTTTAGCCCTCCCTAACTTGGGACCTAAGGGTCCTTCCCCTTATTTAGATTGAGCCCCATTTACCTGTGTCAATGAAAGTAACTCCTTAGGTTATATGAAAGAATAACTTTTCCTTTTGTCTTTCTCAGCACTATTTCATTAGTACTGACAGCTTCCTCTACAGTCAATGTTGTGCCTTTATCAGCTCCAAGAGAGACAGAGATAAGATGTGTTTTAGCAATTCATATATGTGGAAGGGGAAGAGGCAGAGCATGGCTTAAAATTAGAAAAACTACGTTAACTATTCAACTCTTAATTTGAATGGCTTACATTGCATGCATTTGAAGGAGTCAAACAATATTTTCTCCTTGAAACCTAAGAGTACATCACCTTGCCTTTTTAACTGCAGCCACCAAAAACAGTAGTAGATCTGAGAACCCTTCCTCTCCCCTAGTACTGGAGAAGAGTTGCTCAATGTTTGTTTCATGGCCACTTTGAGCAAACTTAGCTAAAATCTATTATCTGTAATTTTCTGGATAGCCTAAAACACTATCATCTGTTTTTATGTGTAAGTATGTGTGTTTTCCTCTGACTGTGGTTCTGAATTTAAATAACGTGCGGTCATGCTAATGGTGCCTTCTTGTTTTGTAGATGTACAGTGTTTTGTTAGCTTCATTTGGTATTTAATTGTCAGTTGTGGGTCTCTGCTGTTTGAGCTGCTTTGATAGCTTCAAGTACAGTCATTCATTTCTTGCATTTTCTTCCCTGCAGATGATTCAATGAAAGTGAAAGATGAATACAGTGAAAGAGATGAAAATGTTTTAAAGCCAGAGCCCATGGGAAATGCAGAAGAGCCTGAAATCCCTTACAGCTATTCAAGAGAATATAATGAATATGAAAACATTAAGTTGGAGAGACATGTTGTCTCATTTGATAGTAGCAGGCCAACCAGTGGAAAGATGAACTGTGATGTGTGTGGATTATCCTGCATCAGCTTCAATGTCTTAATGGTTCATAAGCGAAGCCATACTGGTAAATAGTCTGCTTTTTTCATTCTTCTGAAAACTATCCTAATGCAGCCATGTGAGAAATGAAGTGGTGGAATTTGGAACTTTCGGTTACTTTCATTGATTTTTGCTATAATGCTGATATGTCTCTCTCTCTCTGCATTGCCATTTACTCAGTGCTTTTTATTCCTGCCTCACCATGCATCTGGCAAACATATTGCAAATGCTATGAATAAAAAAAGACTGTAGAGAGCACAGTGTTCTAGGTCAGCCAAATACTTTTTCTTCAGTTTCTAAGTAGGAGTTGAATTGTGTGATTTGCTTCTTAGCCATCTTTCATATATTTTTGCATAACATTTTTAATAAGAGCAAATCTTCTTATTGTATTGGGTTCAAATTTGGTAAATGAAAGGGCATAGTTTTTATTTCCAGTTTAAAATAATGTATCTTCAGACAATAAACAGGTAGTCTGTAGAAATGCATACAAACACAACCACTGCACTTGAGCCAGTCGATTCCATTCTGCATCTCATATGAAGACTTTAAAAAGGAGAATTTCTAGCCCTCAGCACCTTGTAAGGACTTTAGTTTCTGGCTCTTTTTTCAAAAGAGATTAAATTTAAAAGGAATACTAAAAAATTAGCCAGGCATGATGGCAAACAGTTGTAGTCCCAGCTATTCTAAAGGCTGAGGTAACAGGCTCACTTGAACCCAGGAGGTCAAGGCTTCAGTGAGCCATGATGGGACCATTGCACTCCAGCCTGAGCAACAGAGCAAGAAGACCCTGTCTCAAAAAAAAAAAAAAAAAAGAAAAAAGGAATACCAAGTAATATAAAAACTTAGATCTAGAAAGCACTTCTAGAGCTACTCTTGTTTCTTTGCTCTGATTCAATATGATACCTAAAATAGCCTTGCTAGTGGGTGCTTTTTCTCTTCTAAAGAGGAGATTTCATAAGTCAGTCTTAGGCTTGCCTTGAAATGCAGCTCCAGACTGATCCCAATGTGAACAGTAACTGTCTAAAAGATGAGCTTTTGCCCTAGGCATCTAATCTGTGCATATGTTTCTCCACTTGCCTGTGATCAGAAATCTCCTTTTTTGTCCTTTTTAAAGGTGAACGCCCATTCCAGTGTAATCAGTGTGGGGCATCTTTTACTCAGAAAGGTAACCTCCTCCGCCACATTAAACTGCACACAGGGGAAAAACCTTTTAAGTGTCACCTCTGCAACTATGCATGCCAAAGAAGAGATGCGCTCACAGGGCATCTTAGGACACATTCTGGTAAGTGAGAGAAATGAGCACTCCATGTCTAGGAACTGCATTCCTCAGAGCCCAATGTGGAAACTAGAAAGAGTTAAGTAGGAAGGTTTCAATCTGTCGTTCTTGTTCTGAAGGGTTACAACAGCAGAGACCTCTAGGGCTAATTACACTGCCATTAAGGCATTAATTGTTCTCCGTCTGCCTCAGTGGAGATGATCATCTCCTCGCCATCCTCGCACCCCTGGAGAAAACACAGTCAGATAGGAAGAGCCCACCCTATAAAAAATGTCTTCTTAATTTTTGTGAGAAAATTATAGCCATGAGTATTTTCTTCTGGTAAACTTTATTAGATTGTTTTCCTAACACACATACTCTTTCCATTCAAAAGACGAGACAAGCAAATGATGTACAGTTTGTAAATTATGAAAAACTGTAATTTGGATATAAATCATTGTTTGGTGGCTACTTTTTGGCCATTCGGGATAAATTTCTTAAATCCAACTTTCCTCTTGATCAGCCCACTTTTTAAATCAACATGAGGTCTCACTATGTTTCTCAGGCTGGTCTCAAACTTCTGAGCTTGGGCATTCCTCCCACTTTGACCTCCCGAAGTGCTGGGATTACAGGCATGAGCCATCATGCCCAGCCAGCCTACTTATTTTAAATCTCTAAAAGATGAACAACAGTAAGGATTTGGAAAAAGCTATGTGCTGTCTTGATGTTTTTACTCCTTATTTTGACCAAGATAATACTTTTTTTTTTTTTCCAAGATTTAGAATTTCCTTCCTAGAAAAATAAGACTGAGTTTATTTTCAAATTTGGGACCTCATGTTCTTGATGTTATCTGGCAAATTTTAATTGGAAGAAAAGGTTTGTTTTCATGTCAGTTCATATCTACTGCTTTGATTAAAACCTAGCCCCAAACTCAAAACTTGTTATAATTCAGCCACTAGGATTAAAGAAGTCAGCCCCAACAAAACCCACCATGAGAGATCGTAACTGGCAAATGAAGGGTTTCTCTCTTTTACAACTCATTTTTCAAAGTAATGAATTAAGGATGAGTTTGGTTCGAAAAAATTAGAATAGTTCTCTACTGTTGCCTTTTTCAAGTAAGAAACAATAGTAGGCTTTTTAAAGACAGATTCCAGAGAACCCAATTTATGCAGAAACGTAACATTTTTAGCCCTAGCAAACCTGCATTTGTTTTAATTTAGGATTCCATAAGGATCTTTTAGTGCTTTAAATCCCAAAGCCTCTGTTTTAAACAGAGCAAGAGGAGTTAGAAAATAAGAATTTTAGCCCCTAAAACTGACAAATGCATTGAGTATATTTTATCAGCAATCAGAAAGACCAGCCTTGCACAGATAGTTGAAGTTATTACTTACATATTTCAAGCAATAAAGCATTTGGGGAGTTGGCAGAATAAAGGTTGCATGAATTGTATGGATGAAAGTTTTCCTTCATCTTAGACATTTAGACGAAGTCATTTTCACAATTCATTTTTATTTCTTTTTCTTTTTTTTTTTTTTTTGAGACATAGTCTTGCTCTGTTGCCCAGGCTGGAGTGCAGTGGTGTGATCTTGGCTCACTGCAACCTCTGCCTCTCAGGTTCAAGCAATTCTCCTGCCTCAGCCTCCCTAGTAGCTGGGATTATATATGCCTACCACGATGCCCAGCTAATTTTGTTTGTTTGAGACAGAGTCTTGCTCTGTCGCCCAGGCTGGAGTGCAGTGGCACGATCTCAGCTCACTGCAACCTCCACCTCCCAGGTTCAAGTGATTCTTCTGCCTCAGCCTCCTGAGTGGCTGGGACTACAGGCGCGCGCCATCACGCCTGGCTAAGTTTTGTATTTTTAGTAGAGAGGGGGATTCGCCACATTGGCCAGGTTGGTCTCGAACTCCTGACCTCGTGATCCACCTGCCTTGGCCTCCAAAAGTGCTGGAGTTACAGGCATGAGCCACTGTGCCTGGCTAATTTTTGTATTTGTAGAAGAGATGGGGTTTTGCCATGTTGGACAGGCTGCTCTCGAACCCCTGACCTCAGGTGATCCACCCACTTTGATCTCCCAAAGTGCTGGGATTACAGGTGTGAGCCACTGCGCCTGGCCTATTTTTATTTCTATTATTCAAAGATATCCTGGCTGGGTGCAATGACTCACACCTGTAATCCTCTCACTTTGGGAGGCCAGAGTGGCCTTTGGGAGGCCAAGGCTTCACCTGAGCCTGTGAAGTTGGGTCTGTAGCGAGCTGTGATTGAGCCACTGCACCCCAGCCTGGGTGATGGAGTGAGACCCTGTCTCAAAAACAAAAAACCAAAAAAATCCTTAATTAGCTCAGTTTTTATTGTTTTAGCCTAGACTTTGCTATAGCCACGTGGCAAGGATGAACTAAATTTATCCAAATATGTCAATGTTATGCAAAGGCCATCAGTTTCTCTAACTCCCACAAACTACAGCAATCTCTACTTACAGCCAGATGGATGTCCAAACTAAGGAATCCTGTCCTGTTTCATTGCTTATACCACATTAACCTCCTTGAAGAATAAAAGGGCCCTATTTTTTCCCCCCCAAAGAAAACAAGATTTGACCTGGAGCCAAAACACTATGCTAAATGGTAATCACTAAATCCAAATTCTTCCATTTGTGATAGGAGGCGACCCTTTCAAAGAATACTCTGACATAATGATTAATCATAGACCATAACCTTATTTAAGCTTACCAAATTTAAAATATAGATTCAAAAGTATCCAAATACTCTGGCTTCACTCAGCAGTCTCATTTCTAGTGAACAGTTGTCACAGAGCCCCAATACCTGACCTGTATGGAACCCCTGAGGGTCACTGCGTGTGCCTTATGTTCTCCTTCTAGTGGAGAAACCCTACAAATGTGAGTTTTGTGGAAGGAGTTACAAGCAGAGAAGTTCCCTTGAGGAGCACAAGGAGCGCTGCCGTACATTTCTTCAGAGCACTGACCCGGGAGACACTGGTGAGTTCACACAACACACATTTAGCAAGCATCTGCTGTCCTAGGTGGTGAGATACAATAGTAAGTAAAAAGACTCATGGAATTTATATTTTACTGGGGGCAGACAGATTATAAAGAAAGTAAATGAGCAAACTGTAAGTTGAGAGATTAGAGGCTGGTAAGTGCTATTGAGAAAAATGAAGCAGTTACTGAGGAGCGAGGGTGAGAATCAGGGTAGGCTTTGATGAGGTGACATTTTAACAGGCTTCTTAACAGGGTGAGCAAGCCCTGCAGATAACTAGGCAACAGCAAGAGCAAAGGCCCTGGGGCACAAATTTGAAGAAGTGTACATAGTCCTGTGTGTGCGAGTAATGGGACCTGAAGCCAGAGAGGAAATGGGAAACCAGATCTTATCAGGCCTTGCAGGCTATTGTAAAGGCTTTGGCTTTTACTCTGAGTGAAATTGAAAATCTTTAGAGGGTTTTGTACGAAGAGGTGACATCATTGGCCTTCTCATTTGAAAGAATCACTCTACTTGCTTTTGAGAAGAGATTGTATTTGGGGCAAGGTTGAAAATTAGGGGATCCAGTTAGGAGGCCATTGCAATAATTCAAGCAAGAAAAAAATTATGTGTTGTTAGTGGTAGAGGTGGTGAGAAATATTCTAATTCTCTGTATATTTAAAGGTAGAATCAACAAGATTTCCTAACAGATTGATAAAGAATGGAGTTGTCAAAAAATGGCAAAAATTGAGGGTAGAGGAGGTTGGGGAGTGGCTAGGGAAGAGTCAATTAAAACTACAAGGATTTTCTTTGCACAGGGCCCAATTTATATCCTTGTCTACTCATATGATTTATTGTGATGCTTCTATTTGGCTTTGGGGATTGCTTGTTTTATTCAGTGATTTGAATTAGATACCTACTGGCAATTGGTTCAAACACTAGATGTTCTTCTATATCTCAATTGTGGTTTTATTTCCTTTTCATTCTTTAGTTGAAACAGCCTGAAACTTTTTTGTGTCACATCTCTGCTGCTGTCCTTTGTCCCATTGAGTTGGCTGTCAGCCTGGTTCTGCAGCTTGGGTTGTCTGACATTTTTATTTGATAACTTGAACCAATTACTTATTTAGAATAGGTACAAACCCTCATGGGATTTAGTGTTTGACAGCAATTGTTGCAGTTGAGTAGTTTGAATAGCCTAAAACAGAAATATTACAAAAATATCACAGAAATAACATGAAACTCAGGAAAAATGGAGTAGAAATGACTACTTAAACTGCCCTCATTTTGAGTAAGAGGAAACTTTTGTTTTAGATAAAACCTATTGTATAATGTTAGGAGCTGGCCAACTGAATTCTGTTGGCTTGCAGTGCTTCTGCTTTTTATCCTAGTGGCATCTTTGGTTTTATCAAGGAGTTGGATTTCTAACTTGATAAAGGAAATCCAACTTATTTGGATAAAGCTTATCCAAATAAAAAGAAATGTTTACTCCCTTATAAAAAACAAACAGGTCAGACACAATGGCACGTACCTGTAGTCCTAGCTACTAAGGAGACTGAGGCAAGAGGATTGGTTGAGGCTAGAAGCTCAAGCCCAGCCTGGGCAACAAAGCAAGACACCATCTCTAAAAATAATAATAAAATAAAAAGAAAAACCTAACATTTGGGTTTTGACATCTTCTTCTCTTTGTTTTGTTTTGCTTTTATCTGAGTCTGCTTGCTAGGAAAGGTTTCGACATCTTAAGTGACATGCTTCATGGCAGTCAGGCAGTACTTGCTCAAGGACGGAATGTAGGCATCTCTACTTGCAGTTCTGTATTTCAGACAATAGGCAAAGCTCCTACTGTAAGAGATTCCCAAGCTATGAAAATCTATCATATTCCAAGTAGAATCACTAATATTTAAAGCTAGAATGAAAGAGAGCATCTGACCCTAATTCTTCATTTTAGAGATGACAAGACTGAGACTCACCCAAAATTCAGTGACCTACTTAAAATTCACCAGAACTTTAGTTGTTTTTGTGATTAGTCATATTTTTTAATTTTCAAAAATTTGAGATATAACTCACATACTATAAAATTTACCTTTTTAAAGTGCACATTTCAATAATTTTAGTATATTCACAAAGTTGTACAACCATCACCACTATCTAATTTCAGAACATTATCACCATCTGCAAAAGCAGTACTGTGCCCATTAGCAGTCACTCCGTATTCCCCCTCCCTCTAGCTCCTGGCAGTCACCAATCTACTTTCTGTCTCTATGGATTTGCCTGTTCTGGACATTTCACATAAATGGAATCATACAATATGTGGCCTTTTGTGTCGGCTTCTTTTACTTAACATAATATTTTTGAGGCATTTATATATGCTGAGGCATTTATCAGTACTTCATTCCTTTTTATGGCTGGATAATATTCCATTGTTTGGATTTGGCACTTTCCATTTATCCATTCATCAGCTAATGGACATTTGGGTCTTTTACACCTTTTCCACTTTTTGGCTTGATTAGCTATATTTCTTAAAGGTTATATGTTATCTGGTTTGCAAAAGAAATATAGTAACACACATACTAATAGACACACACATATATGCATATATGTGTGTCCTGATTCTCCTGGAAGGAGGGGGGAAAATCAGAAAACTACACTCTATAAACAGTAAGTTCAAAATTATTGATTTTGAAATAAGGTCACCACCTTACTTCCCATTCTCACAATCTTTTTTAGGAATTCCAAATAAGGAAAAGTATCAAAAGTAATATTTTAGCTATTCTCAGTGATATTAGGTGATTCAGGAAATGCTGAAATACAGAGGTTGAGTTAATTTGCATTTCATAGGGTGGTTTGGTGGATATGTGCACCATACTTTAAGTCTCAGCAAAAAAAGATAAAGGGTTAACTAAGTCAGCAAGTTTTGATTTTTTTTTCAAACAAATATGTTGTAATGGTGGTTTCAGGTTATAAATGTGTAAATTCACAGCTTAATCAAGTTGCTGCATCTCAGTTCATACATTATTCTTTTATATTTCAAATAGTTCCTATAATTTTTCCTGAGGCCAAAATTTACAGAATATTTAATCCAACATAAGCCAGTTCTTTAACTATTTTGCACCCTGGCATGTATGGTTTCCATTTCTGTTTCCTTCTTAGAATTGGGAGTCCATTGTGGACATGGGGTTCCATTCTGGGCCTGAGCAGTATAGCACATCTTATGCCTCATCCCTCACTTATAAAGAGATGATGCTTCGTTGCTGTTGTGCCTGCAGCACTCATTCTTCAAGTGCTTATTGTAAATTGAAGTGCAGCCTGGTGTGGGAGCCAAGCCTGTGGACAAACCTGCCCTCAAGGGGAAGCAGGACTTTCTGGAAGCAAGCAGATGAATAAAAAGGCCTTGGAGTGAAGACCTGCCTGCAAAAAAATGCAGGTATTGGGCAACAGGACTTCTGGCCTTGCTAATCATTTCTTTTATCCAGATAGCACTTGAGTTCTCTATGTGCCAGGCTCCGTATCAAAGCTGTTTGTAAAGATGAGTTAAGGTTAAGCCCTTACACTTTAGGGATTTACCATCCTGGCTGGGCATGGTGGCTCACTCCTGTAATCCTAACACTTTGAGAGGCCGAGGTGGGCAGATCACAAGGTCAAGAGATGGAGACCAGCCTGGCCAATGTGGTGAAACCCTGTCTCCACTAAAAATACAAAAATTAGCTGGGTGTGGTGGTGCTCACCTGTAGTCCTAGCTACTCAGGAGGCTGAGGCAGGAGAATCGCTTGAATTCGGGGGGTGGAGGTTGCAGTGAGCTGAGATCGTGCCACTGTACTCCAGCCTGGCAACAGAGCAAGACTCCGTCTCAAAAAAAAAAAAAAAAAA
>NW_012106252.1:3853350-3853945 GCF_000951045.1 Mandrillus leucophaeus
AGGCTGGGGTGCAGTGGCACGATCTCGGCTCACTGCAACCTCCGCCTTCTGGGTTCAAGCAATTCTTCTACCTCAGCCTACTGAGCAGCTGGGATTACAGGCACCCGCCACCACATCCAGCTAATTTTTGTGTTTTTAGTAGAGACGGGGGTTTCACCATGTTGGCCAGGCTAGTCTCGAACTCCTGACCTCAGGTGATCCGCCACCTTGGCCTCCCAAAGTGTTGGGATTACTGCACTTGGCCAAATCTATTCTTTTTAAAAATCAATACTGGCTGGGCACGGTGGCTCACACCTGTAATCCCAGCACTTTGGGATGCTGAGGCGGGCGGATCCCGAGGTCAGGAGTTCGAGACCAGCCTGGCCAAAATAGTGAAACTCCGTCTGTACAAAAATTAGCCGAGCATGGTGGCATGTGCCTGTAGTCCCAGCTACTTGGGAGGCTGAGGCAGGAGAATTGCTTGAACCCGGGAGGCAGAGGTTGTGGTGAGCCAAGATCATGCCACTGCACTCCAGCCTAGGCAATAGAGCGAGACTCCATCTCAAAAAATAAAAAATAAAAAATTCTATCTCACAGGTAGTATTCATTTTACTTG
>NW_012106252.1:3855481-3905558 GCF_000951045.1 Mandrillus leucophaeus
GTGAGCTGAGATCGTGCCACTGTACTCCAGCCTGGCAACAGAGCAAGACTCCGTCTCAAAAAAAAAAAAAAAAAAATTAAAATCAAAATTAAAAAAAAAAAGTCACAAGTGATATTTAGTCCAAGTTTCTACACCAGGCATCACAAGTGACACCATCAAAATATTCCAATTCTGTCTTAATGGAGTATATATGAAAAGAAGGAAAAATATAGAAGACCATGGACTGCATTTTCTCATTAGCTTGATTATTATTTCAGAAAGAGACTAACAGCTGGTATAGAGATTCATTTAGCCTCATTTCACACAAATTATGAACACTTGGAGCAGGAAATATTTTTGTGTAACAATGAGTTCTAGCAATAGTAATATTTTTAAGTAATTGAATAATCACATCTATTTATGAATCTAGGACTCCAAACCTTTCATCTTCGATAGCTCTTCAAGCTAATACAAGCATGAGGGCTTCAGAATAACCTTATATTTTTACCAACTTAGCAGACCAAAGAAAATGTTTAAAAATTTTTAAGTTTGCTTCCCAGCACTTTGGGAGGCCGAGGCGGGTGGATCACGAGGTCAAGAGATGGAGACCATCCTGGCTAACACGGTGAAACCCTATCTCTACTCAACATATAAAAAAAATTAGCCAGGCGTGGTGGCGGGCGCCTGTAGTCTCAGCTACTCGGGAGGCTGAGGCAGGAGAATGGCGTGAACCCAGGAGGCAGAGTTTGCAGTGAGCCGAGATCGCGCCACTGCACTCCAGCCTAGGCAATAGAGCGAGACTCCATCTCAAAAAATAAAAAATAAAAAATTCTATCTCACAGGTAGTATTCATTTTACTTGTTCAAAAAGGCAACAGTTTTATGAAACTTTTTTGTTAGAACCTGCCTCTGTCTTTGATACCAATCTCTTGTTAGACAATTCCTATTGCGTAATAACACCACTTTGTTTCACTCTCCTTTAGCTACTGACTGACCACACCATAGAAGAGACAGGAAGCAATACCTCTTGTTTAAGCTCCACTTAACGCTTCAAGATCTAATGAAGGATTTTGAACAAAAACAAAAGCACAGCACAATTACACAGTTAAACCTCCAATGACTTTCAGATAGAAATTGTATCATGGAAACGGTTAACTAAAACCAAATATTAAGACTTATACAGGGAATAAAGGTAGTAACTTATTCTGTAATTGTGACTTTGTACTACATTTTATTATTTTTTCAGCACGTCTTTAAAATAACTTTTCTAATGAAAATTAGTATATCTACTATTTAGTAGGCAAGCGATGTGAAGGGAATTTGATCCACAATGACAGTCTTACTCATTCTGTTCTCACTCGTGAACCAAATGTGCAAATTGTTCCTTGCCACCATTCCATATTCCCCACACCCACCCCTTGCAGCATTAAACCGCCAAACACCACCCAGGACGGATTTCCTATTTCGTCATTTAAACCCATTATCTTGTTCCCTTACTATCTTGCCAAACTGGTTTCCCTCCACTTACATTTCTGAGACATGATGTAGCAAGATAACAAGTCTAGACTGTTTGTATAAATAGACAGTTGGGTCCTAAAGTTGGAGAAAAGGACCAAAAGCTAATAGTCCTCTTTTGTTTTATTTTCAGTGCACTGCCTAAACCACTCAGTAATCCCAAAGAGCTTGTCCAGTTACAAAGCATTTCTTTGTGTATGTGTGATGTGTGTGTGTGTGTGTTGTTGTTATTGTTGTTGTTGTTTAGAGACAGGGCTCACTCTGTTCCTCACACTGGAGTGCAGTGGCAAGATCATAGCTCCCTGGGCTCAAGCAATCCCCCCGCCTCGGCCTCCCAAAGTGCTGGATTACAGGCGCAAGCCATGGCACCTGGCTCTCTGTGTTTCAAAGGGCGCTCATTTTATAGTATCGTACATCAGCTCTTCAACGAGTGTGAGGCAAAAGACTAACAGTTTAGGAAAGAAAATGAGAATGCCATCTTCAATTGAGAACTAGCCTTTGCCTAACTTATCAACTAGAAAACAAGGTTAATTCAGTGAAGATCAACAGAATCACTAGAGTGTGTTCACATGTACAATGAAGGTGGAACTCTTGTAGTTAATATGTCGAGTGAATGACCCAGAAAGAGGGTGTGGGTGAACAGGAGTCCTCTAGATTCATTTCAGAGGATTTCTTTCAATCTCATCGGAGTTGTAGAAATGGGAAAGTCTCCACCCATGCCTCAAATATGCCCATCCATGAACGCTGCAGAATTTTATGTTTTCAAATGTCAGGCATTTGGTCACTGATTTACAGAGTAATGTTTATCTGGAAATGACTCTCAAGACCAGTTTGGTGGGTAACGAGGAATAAAAGGTGATGTTATCTCAAAAGTCTGCCATTTAGTGACCTGCCCTAATTACAGTTATTTAGGTCAATGTGTCCACACTTCAGCATCCTCCCAAATAGAGGATGTTGATTACGTGTCCTCAGAAGGCTGTTCGTTGTAATTGACATTGACTTCAGTAAAATGTAGACAGCAACTGTTGGGAAACAAATGGGAAAACTAGATGGGTAGCACCATGCTTGGGGTAATTCCTGGGTAATGATTTGGCAGTGAGAGGAGGGACCACAAGACAGTAATAAGAACAATGGTAAAATGGGCATAAAAGGTAAACATTCCCAGAATACTGTTTTTCATTCTTTTTTCACTGTAAATCTTTTTGCTGATAACTGCAGGGTTGAGGGGAGGCTTACTTAGATTTAACCTTCCCAAAATTGCTGGAACCAGGATGAATGTTCCTAGTCAAAGCACAAACTTAGCTACCTCTCCCCTGATTCTAAGAAAAAAGTCTCCTTCTAACAGCCCCAGGAACTTACTGCAAATTCCAAGCTTTGTCTTTCATCTCTCTACTCTTGGGGCTCTGGGTAGTGCCACATCTGGTGGTGGTTTTGTGTGAAAGGAAATAATATATATAAATAATTTCCTGTTTGGTCATTTAAACCTATCCCTGTGCTGGACAGAATTTGACCCACTTCACTCAATAGCAGTGTCTTGTGGCTGAAGTGCCCGTTATTTACAACTGCTGGTCAGCCGGAGTCAATTGAGTACTTTCGCACTAGCCCGAAAGCCACTCAGGCCCCCTATTCTGACCCTTACTGTTTTCATTTACACAAACAGTTGTTAATAGCTTCACTGAAGGCTATGATTTATTTCTTTAGAGCCTAGAATTATTTTTGACAAGAAACTCACTGTCTAGTAAATATTGTCATTATTATCACACTATTATCGTCCTCTTCTCTTTCTCATTTTTTGAAGCTGGATTTCTTTTTCTTTTTAAGAGATGGGATCTCACTGTGTTGCCCAAGCTGAACTTGAACTCCTAGGCTTAAGCCATGCTCTCACCTCAGCTTCCTGAGTAGCTGGGACTATGGGCTAGTGCCATCACACCTGGCAGAGGCAGATTTTATTTTATTCTGGGAAAAAAAAAAAAATGCTGAGCTTTGGCAGGGTGCAGTGGCTCACACCTGTAATCCCAACACTTTGGGAGGCTGAAGTGGGAGGACTGCCCGAGGCCAAGAGTTGGAGACCAGCTTGAGCAATATATTGAGACTAATAATTTTTTTTTTTTTAATTAGCCAGGCATGGTGGCTTTAGACTGTAGTTGCAGCTATTTTGGAAGCTGAGGTAGAAGGATTACTTGAGCCCAGGAGGTTTAGCCTGCAGTGAGCTGTGATCTTGCCACTGCACTCCACCCTGGGTGACAGAGTTGAGACCCTGTTTCAAAAACAAGTAAATAAATTAACTAATGAAAACTGAGCTTTATAATGTATTGTATAATGACTAACATATAGTTTTTTAATGCCACTAATAAAACTAGAAATATTTAATACTTTGGGGCTTGTTTTCTTTTTAGACAGAGTCTCACTCTGTCACTCAGGCTGGAGTGCAGTGGCACTATTAGGTTGGTGCAAAAGTAATTGCGGTCTTTGCAGTTACCTTTAATGGTTCACTGTAACCTCAAACCCCTGGGCTCAAGGAACCCTCCCACCTCAGTCTCCCAAGTAGCTAGGACTACAGGTGCATGCCAACATGCCCGGGTAATTTTTTAAAATTACTTTTTGTAGAAACAGGATCTTGCTATATTGCCCAGGCTGGTCTCGACTCCTGGCCTCAAGCAATCCTCCTGCCTCAGTCTCCCAAAGCACTGGGATTACAGGGGTGAGCCACTGTGCCAGCCACTACTTGCTTTTTACTCTAATCCCTTAAACTAATTTCAATTTATTCTTCCTTAGACATAATAAAAATGTATGGATAATTCATTCTAGTTTGGATCTCCTGAGGTGTTTTTGAGAAAACAGAGACAAATGTTTACAGCATCACAATATGTTTGCCCAGGGCAGGTGTGGGCAAACTGTGGCACTCTAGGCAAAGGCAGCCAGTGACCTGTTTGTGTACAGGGGTTTTTATGTTTTTAAAAGGCTGTGGAACAGAAAAACAAAACAAAAACAAAGAATATAACATAGAGACTATATGTGTCTGACAAATTTTTGAAATTTACTGTCTGGCCCTTTATAGAAAAAGTTTGCTGATCCTGGCTCAGGCTAGCATCATGTGTTAAAATGTCAAGCCTCGTATTTAGAGCAGCTGGTATCTCTTTGAACTTTATTTTATTTATTTATTTATTTATTTTTTGGAGATAGAGTTTTGCTCTTGTTGCCCAGGCTGGAGTGCAATGGTGCAATCTCAGCTCACTGCAACCTCCGCCTCCTGGGTTCAAGCAATTCTCCTGCCTCAGCCTCCTGAGAACTGGGATTACAGGCATTCGTCGCCACACCCGGCTAATTATTCGTATTTTTAGTAGAGATGGGGTTTCTCCATGTTGGTCAGGCTGGTCACGAACTCCCGACCTCAGGTGATCTGCCTGCCTCGGCCTCCCAACGTGCTGGGATTACAGGTGTGAGCCACTGCGCCCGGCCCTCTTTGAACTTTAGACATAAATTTGGGCACTGCCTGCTGAATTGAGGTAAATTATATTGATTACAGTTTACTATTTTAGTCTATTAGATATTGCCACTATTTATGTACTCTTCTTCTAGTAGTTCTCACTTCTGGCTGCATTTTAAAATCACCTGGGGAGCTTTAAAATATTCTTGCCTAGGCCCCTGTACCAGAAATCCCGATGTAATTGATCTGAAGGGGGGCCTGGGCATAGGTATTTCTTACATGCTATTCAGGTGATTCTAATGTGCAGCCAGGTCTGAGAACCATCACAATATGTTTGGTTCACCACTCACAGGTCTATTTGTGGATGGGCAATTAGCCCATATTCATAGGCAGGATTTTTTGTGTTTCGTTCGTTTGTTTCTTTGTTTTTTGAGACGGAGTTTCGCCCTTGTTGCCCAGGCTGGAGTGCAATGGTGCCATCTCGGCTCACTGCAACCTCTGCCTCCCAGATTCAAGCCATTCTTCTGCCTCAGCCTCCCGAGTAGCTGGGATTACAGGCATGCACCACCATGCCAGGCTAATTTTGTATTTTTAGTAGAGACAGGGTTTCTCCAGGTTGGTGAGGCTGGTCTCGAACTCCGACCTCAGGTGATCCACCCACCTCCGCCTCCCAAAGTGCTGGGATTACAGGCATGAGCCACCGCGCCCAGCCCATAGGCAGTTTTTATTCACATTTGTATTAGAAATTCAATAGAGATGCGTTATACAAATTGTTCTTTAATTTCAAGGCAGAAGTGTTGCTTAGGGAAATTTTAACTGAGACTATTTTCAAATGGGAAGAGCATATGAAACAGATAATACAGAGCACAGAGAAACAGAATATGAAAGATAGGAACTGAGAGGAGCGTGCTGAAAAAAAAAAAAAGAAAAAGAAAAAGAAAGAAACCACTCAGAATTTCAATACACAAATCACTGAGTAGATGTCTTGCTATCTGTGTGAGTGTATCTGTTTTCAAAAGTGCTGTTAACATAAACAGAGCAGTAAATCTGGGGCACCATGCTTTTTTTTTTCAAAGTTGTTAAGAAGAATTATATCAGTCTGCAGGTGTCACACGCAGTTACTCAGAATCAGAAAGAAGGCTGATCGGGGGTTAGAAGATCTCCATCTATCTATCTTTTTGCAACCAACCACGTCCAGGCTGTTTATTTAATACTTCCTCTTGCTAATGAAGGTACTGGTTGGGGATGGGTCGAGCTTTCCCATCTCGGCATAAGACTGCAAGATTTGAATGTGCCCTGGTGTCGGCTTCACTGACCACAGCAGGTACCCCAGGCAAGAATCTGAGCAGTTATAACAGGTAACAACAGTAGAGTGTGCATCCAACTTCGGACACTTCTCCTTCCAGTTTATTTCCTTTTCCCCCCATGTACCAATGTGTTCTTTTCTCTCTTCTTTTTATATTTTTCCAAACCAGCAAGTGCGGAGGCAAGACACATCAAAGCAGAGATGGGAAGTGAAAGAGCTCTCGTACTGGACAGATTAGCAAGCAATGTGGCAAAACGAAAAAGCTCAATGCCTCAGAAATTCATTGGTAAGAATACAAACCTTTTTCCTGCTGCTGTTAGCAGATAGTTTGAATGAAATAACATAGGATGCTTGCTACACAAGTCCCTTCCTAACTTAACCTCTGTTAAAATAATTAGTTTTTCATTGCGTACTTTTATTCTTCGTGGTTCATTTTGATAGCTCTAGAAAATGGAATAAAAGATATTAACTAAAGCATCATCATGACAGAAGACCGGAGTATTTGATATATAATTTCCTAAATGGACGTGATGTTTAAAATCCTGTTCCTTCCTCTTTACTCTGAATGACATATGTTGCATGAGAGAGTTTATGTAATTTATACCAGTAAGATGTTCAAGATAGCATTTTTGTAATCTTTTGTAATTATATTTTACAAGTTGGTTCGTTAGCATGCTCAAACTTTTTTCATGCTCTAAAACATATTGCCATATTTTCTTGAATTTGATTGAGAATTGGCTTTCAGGGAAAGTGGTTGGGCAAACATAGATTTATATAACAAGGTTTGATTTAATCATTTGTCTTACTGGAGTTAATTTTTATGCCATTGGTTTTCACATTGTCAAAAAATACAGCAGGATGAGATGGCTACGAAATAATTATGTTCATGAAGTGTTAGGACCTCCAAATGGCAGAGATATTTTGCTGAACTCTCCCAGATGTTTACATAAATGTGACCATGATATTTAAAATAGATTTGTATTTGTGAAGTAGACGACTGAAATTGAATATATCCGTTTTGCTATAAATTGAAAGTTGGTGATATTGAACAAAAATAGTTATCACATGAAAATAGACCTCCCTCAACATCAGTAATATTTTAGAAACCTGTCTCAGTCTCTTTTTCCAAAGCTGCTTGTAGCTGTTGATTTTTTATTTCAGTCCTTTTGTATTTATTCTTCTCAATAGCTCTTACAGATAATAAGTTGCCTGCCTAATCTGACTAAATTTGATTCTGGTATAGATAATGTTTTTATAAGCAAACATTCTATGTGAATTATAGAGGTATATTGAAAGAACACATATATTTCAAAATTACCTAATTTGGTATTTCTGCCTATTTATTTTATTTTGACTAGCTGAAAGGTTTTTGTGCACTTTTAGTCACTTTAAGAATAAATTGTGTCAGAGTAAAGTTGGTGTATTTCAGTTGAGGGAGATCCCCTCCTCCTTGCTGTCCTCCCTCCCCTTGGTGAAAGATGTCAGGGGAGCATGTAGTGACTTCCATTTAGAGTTTAGGCACAGTAAACAAATGGTGAGTTTAAGACATTATCTAAAACATTGCCCATGTATCTTTTGGGCTTTACTTACGTGAAGAGGTTCTGACTGGAGTACAAAAAAAGCTTGCCTCATTATTCTGAGTGTATTTTAATTTGGAGAAAGTTGTGGGTTTTGTTTGTTTTGAGATGGGGTCTCACTCTTCGGCCTAGGCTGGTGTACAGTGGTGCAATCATAGCCTCGAACCCCTGGGCTCAAGAAATCCTCCCACCCCAGCCTCCCAAGTAGCTGGAACTATGGGCACGCACCACCAGGCTCAGCTAATTTTTAAACTTTTTGTGGAGATGGAGTCTCTTTATGTTACCCAGGCTGGTCTGGAGTAAGTTTTGACTCTAGAAATGACTGAAGCCGACATGAGGAGGGACATCACAGGGAGAGCTGGGCAAGAAAAAAATGTAAAGCGACTTAATTTCTTTTTTTTGTTGTTGTTGTTGTGACAGAGTTTCACTCTTGTCGCCCAGGCTAGAGTACAATGGTACAATCTTGGCTCACGGCAACCTCTGCCTCTGAGTTCAAGTGATTTTCCTGCCTCAGCCTCCCAAGTAGCTGGGATTACAGGCATGCACCACCATGCCCAGCTAATTTTGTATTTTTAGTAGAGACGGGGTTTCTCCATGTTGTTCAGGCTGGTCTTGAACTCCAGACCTCAGGTGATCCGCCCACCTCCGCCTCCCAAAGTGCTGGGATTACAGGCATGAGTCACCGCTCCTGGCCACGACTTAATTTCAATCCAGTTGTGGTCAATGCATTTTGGTCTAAGAGAACTAAGTTTGAGAGACAGTCCCTAATATTTACAGTTGCCCCAAACCTATAGTTTAACTAAAGCCCTACTTAACATAATCCAAGTTGCTTTGGTATTTCATGGGTTCAAAAATACAGCATGCTTCCTATGTGCAAATTCATGCCATTTTTCCTGCTGCCTCGGGGATCTGTTTCGTTTGTTTGCTACTATTGCAACCCAGAGGATTTTCACTTCACCACTTCCAGACTTGTGAGAGATGCTGATCTTGTAGGTGCTGATTTCTCTCATCTTCTGAACCATCGCATTCTCTCCGTGCTGGAGTCAGAAACCTAGGAGAGTTAGCTCTTGATTGAGCTGAAGTAGCAACTTCGGGGCTTCAGGGCCCAGAGTAACCGGGGGAATTTTTTTTTTTTTTTGTAAATTGTGGTGTAGTGCAATAAGAAGAGTACTGGATTAGAAGCTAAAAGACCCAGGTTCTGATCCTAGCTCTGTCATTTCTTAACTGTGTGTTTAGACAAATCACGTAACCTTTCTGGGGCTCTCTTTACTCATCTGTGAAATGAGGAGACTGAATAGGTGATGAAGTGACCAGGAAGGTTACTCCCATGTACAAGTCTGTGAGATTAATTAGAAAGGAAATAAAAGGCAGCAACTATTGATACCACTGTGTGTTTAGAAAGCCCATGTGTGTAACTTCAGATAACCTTTTTCTCAAGGCGATACAGATATGGTGTATATGCTATACACCATATCCTAGGTTTTTAGGGTCTTTTTTTGTTTTTTTTTAGGAAGATGGTATAAATCTGAGAATCTAAAACACAGTTGCATTAGCCCGACATTCATCTGTTTTACTTAGGGCAGTACTACTTGTTCATTCACTCTTTCGTCCATTCACTCATCATACAGAAGGTTAAGAGTTCCTGTCGTATATATGGTATTCTTGTTCTTGGGCACTGTTCTAATCTTCTTGCATTAACTTGTATCCTAAACTTTTGTTTGAAAGGTTTTTTAAAAATAAAAATAAAAGAAACCCCTTAAATTATTTAACTGAATAAACCTTTGTGATAGAAAATAGTAATGTCAGCGGAGGGAAAAGTGAACATTATCTGTGACACTGTGCAGTGTATTAGATGAAGTGATGTAAAACGTGGGGCTACTGTTTTCTCTCCATCTCCCCTTGCCTCGCCTCACCTCTCCTCTCCTGTCCTCTTCCCTCTCCTTCCCTCCCCTCCTCTTCCCTACTCTCCTCCTCTCCTCCTCTTCTCTCCTTTCTCCTATATTTCCTCTCCAAGGCACTGTTTTTTGAAGATTCAGCTGCCAGAGTAATGGCAATGGGTAAGGTGTGAAGGAAGAATGAGTCATTCCCTTTAATCCTTGCTGACAGTTGCACAGCACTCAGACCAGCCTTGACTTCCCTGACCTCTTGAACTGTGAGGGTAAAGGTGAAATTAGACCATCAGGTCAGCCCGCTTCTATCTCAGGCAGGCTGGAGATAATTACCAGTAGAGAACACTTTGCATCCATTAGAGATGAACTGGGGAAGAGGGACAGATTGGATCAAGTCTAAATGTATTTTGAAACACAAACATGCTCTCAAGTCAGAGAAAAATAATTTTTTTTTTCTAATTTTCCAAGAAATTTTGTATGGCTTTGTTTCAAATGGGAAAAAAAGTGGACACACATCCATCAGGAATCACCATCTTTACACTGTCAGAATAATTCTGTTTAAGTTGTTGTTTTCAAAGGACAAGAAGACATTCCTTTGCACATACTGTCCTTTAGGGGATTTCCTTTCTCTGAATCTTGTTCTCCTGTTATAAACTTGTTTGACTACACTTCAAACTAGGCCATCCTCAAATACTTGGCTCAAAATGGATTTCTCTCTTGGATGGAGAAGAAAAATGACTACATTTCTGCATATTTCTCCTGATTTTTATTCTTTCCCAAAAAAACAGATGTTATTCAGACCAAAGTGGTTACCATAGCATCTCCTTATTTTAAAAGTTTTATGTATTACTTTATTAAAGGAAGTTTTCATATCGAAAACATGAAAAAAAGATCTCACTCACCTGTGGTAAACATGTTAATGAGGTTTTGACACTTCAACAAACTATCGGATCTCCCTGTGAAGTAACTAATGAGAAATTGCCTGCTTTGGTTAACAGCAACAGGAAGCAGTTTTAATACCTGTTTCTAAGAGAAAAAAAAGTATTTTTCCAACCCCTTCCCAAAGGCCTGATGTCCATAATCCTGTAAGCTTTACAATGTCATAGTATTTTAGGGATATTAGGAACCACCAGTGAGGCTCTTCCATGGAAGGAAGGAGGATCAGAGAGGTGGAGTGACACAGCTGCAGGTGACAGAGTAGCGCCAGACCTCGGCCTATAAGGCACTGCAGTCCAGGCCCTTCCTTCCCCAGGAGGTGACCAAGAGCAGTGCATGTCATGTGGGGGGCTTTGGACAGCGAGGACTCTGGTCATTGAAAGTTGGTGGGAGAGGCCAGGTGCAGTGGCTTACACCTGTAATTCCCCACTTTGGGAGGCCAAAGCAGGTGGATCACTTGAGGTCAGGAGTTCAAGACCAGCCTGGCCAATATGGTGAAACCCTGTCTCTACTAAAAATACATAAATTAGCCAGGTGTGGTGGTAGGTGCCTATAATCCCAGCTGTTTGGGAAGCTGAGGCACAAGAATCGGTTGAACCCAGGAGGCAGAAGTTGCAGTAAGCTAAGATCGCATCAGCCTGGGCAACAGAGCAAGACTCTGTTTCAAAAAAAAAAAAAAAAAAAAATTGATAGAAAAAAACCCCTTGAAGAAGGGCCATAGTTCTCCCTCAAGGGTGATCCTCTTTAGAAAAGAACAGTCTTCCCTGGTGACTCCATGAGAACAGATGACATCCACACAGCACTTCCCAGTGTCTCACAGAGGACAAAGACTTCTGCAGCGACCAAATGTGGTCTCCAGATCAGCTTTCCCCAGCGCCACCCCCACAGCTCTCTCTGTTCTTTCCTCCTTCCTGTTTCTTCTTGTTCTCTGGCTCCCCTCTGTTTTCCACCTCCTGCAAGAAGTGTTAGTTTCACTTAGGTTGAGATCAGAGCCATGATGATGATTGGATATTCCATTTTCCTGCCTTTTTTGTTCATTTGCTTTTGGATGTGTGCTGATAGTAAGAGTGAGGGAGAACACTTGTGGGAAATTATATGACGCAGCAGCAAACACATTTAAGTGACCTGAAGAACTTTAAGACTTAAAGCCTGAATCTTTCACCTTACCGCATCATGGTGACTATAAATACTGGATTTCTGTTATTTTTCTAAAGGTTCGATCATTTTGCCCACCTCTTCAAAAAACCTTTCAATGGCTGCCAATGGAATCAAATCCAAACCATTCAGTCAGGCCTTCTGAGCCCTCCACAATCCGTCTCCAACTTACCTCTTCTAATTTTATCATTTCAGTCAACCAGTCCTTTGCTTCAGCACAGTGAACTCCTCCTCCCTCTTCTGTGTAATATCTCACTCCTGTCTGAATGCCCTCCCTCATGAGCCAGGCACAGTGGCTCATGGCTGTAATCCCAGCACTTTAGGAGACTAAGGCGGGAGGATCACTTGAGCTCAGGAGTTTGAGACCAGCCCAAGTAACATAGTGAAACTCTGTCTCTGCAAAAAAAAAAAAAAAAAAAAACAAAAAATTAGCCAGGCATGGTGGCATGGGCCTGTGGTCCCAGCTACTTGGTGGGCTGAGGTGGGAGTATCGCTTGAGCTCAGGAGGTTGAGGCTGCAGTGAGCTGTGATCACGCCACTGCAATCCCACCTGGGCAACAGAGTGAGACCCTGTCTCAAAAAAAAAAAAAAAAAAAAGCACACATTGTCCACATTCCCATACCCCTGTGTTCTCTCTCTGCTCCATCCTCCCTCTGCACTCCAGGAAAGTTTACTAGTCTGCTTCTTCTTATAGATATGACTGTCTCCACCACCGTCACTACCACCACCTCTGATTTCAAGGAGACTTTAAAGAATAGATGAATCTTTGCCCCATATTAAGTGTGGCATATTTGAGAAGTAGTTCAGTTTTCTCTTTCCACTCTCTTGGCTACTCTATGTTTTGTTCTAGCACGTAGCATTAAGGATACTGATTTGTTATGAAATGGTGTAAATGCTGCATCTCCTCTGTTGGATTGCAATTTTGTTGTATTCCTCAAATCACCCAACATGGTGCTAAGCAAATAATGAGAATAGAGTGCTCACACATGCCTGGCACTGTTAAACACCTTATAGACATCATAACAACTCTGCGCAGCACATACTTCTTGAATGCATGTGCTGGTTCATGTGGAAAAAAGCAGTTGCTGCCACTAAGCCCCCTTTCTCTCTGCTATGGGAACCGTTGCAGCAGAAAACTTAAAGTCACTGCTGGTGGTGGGGCTGTGCAGCCACAGGCAAGGTAGCAGCCATGTTAACAGCAGTTAACACTCAAACATATACTGGGATATGTGGGCTCTTGGATTACATCCTGGTTCTCTGTTCACCAACTGAGCAATCTTGGAAAGTGAATCAACCTGTTTGTGCTTATGTTCTTCATCTAAGAGATGATAATTCGTACCTTAAAAGGTATCATACAAAAATTAGCCAGGCACATGCCTGTAGTTGCAGCTACTTGGGAGGCTGAGGCAGGAGAATCACTTGAACCCGGGAGACAGAGGTTGCAGTGAGTCGAGATTGCACCATTGCACTCCAGCCTGGGTGACAGAGCAAGACCCTGTCTCAAAAAAAAAAAAAAAGGTATCAACCCCTAACAGGCTGGTAAAATGAGACAGTATGCAAAGTATCTAGGATGGCAAGGTAGATACAGCAAGGGCTTAATAAGTAGTACTTATCATTATTGGGATTATTGTGTATAAGGCATAGTGCAAGGTACTGTGAAATATAAAGACCGGAAGTAAACATATTAGGGTGGTGGGTCTTCCCCCTCAACCCTGCAGACAGCGTTCTGAATCCACTTGTTCAGTTAAGGGCCCCTTTAGCTCTAGCCTGTGATTCTGTACTTCCAAGTTGGCACTTAGAAGCCAACAACCATATGTCCTCACCACATTGCATCAGTTCGGGTCAGGTGGTTTCTTAGTTTAGAGTTAATAAAGCCAAGATATGAGAGACTGACACCTTTAAAAGGAACCACAGGTAGGGAATGGCCCACCCAGGCAACCTTAGTTTCTAAACTTAGGACTTGCTGTTGCCGTGTGTATTTTTGTTGGAAGAAGACCTCTAATTCAGCCTGAAGCTGGTATCATGAATCATTCAAAGGCGTGGTGTGATTTTGACTAGAAGCTGGACCAGATGCTCTGTGCAGGTTTGGAAGCAGTTACACTTTTGTGGTTTGACTAACCTTTTTTATGAGTGTGTTACTAAAGAAACGTGAGCTGTTGGCTTTTCAATTACTGTAGTTTACCCTTTCTGAGTTTCATACACATTGAGTCATCGTGTCTACAGGTGACTGATAATCATCTGCACTGCTCAAGTTACCGTAACTCGGAGACGAGGGGATCTGATGATTGCAAGTTGCATGCACGTGAACATCTGAGGCTGCCCCGTCTCCTTAACAATGAACAATGGTCTGTGTTAACTACAGAATTTAGTCACATATTTCCACTCATCCAGGGGTTTATTTTCCTCTTAATGTTTTGCCTTTTACAATTTTAGCACTCAGCTGTTTTCGGACATATGCTGCAGGTGGTATAGATTATGAAATTGCAGGCCTCGTTAAATAAAGCAAACCCTTGGGAGAAAGGATAAAATCAGAGTTTGCGATGGGCCTACCCCACCCAGAAACCTTCTGGAGCCTGTTAGGTGAAAAGAGAAGAAGTTTCTCAAGGACCCCTGGTATTTAGGGAGTTGAATAGAGACGGCCACACTGGAAAATAACCAATAACCTTAAAAAGGCCAAGAAACCGAAGTTCATCATTTCTGTGTCACATTCTAGGGAAGGAATGTCTGTGACCTTAGCTGGCTTTCATGTTCTCAGTCTTCCAGATGGCCTTGACCAAAGATATATCCAATCTGGAAACTGAAAATAAAAACCATTGATTGCTTTGGCCAAGGTCTACTCTGCTGTTGCTTCTCATTGAGTTTCCAAGACAGGGTGTTTTTCTTTGCATAATTTTTTTGCTCTCAGGTATTTATCTGGAAACTATCAGGTTGGCCTTAAGGTCAGCTGCTTTCGGGGATGCAAAGACAAATTCATCTCATGGGAATAGATCTTTTAGCTGGTTCTTTTGGCTCCAATTTCTCACTGTTCTGGTCCGTCTTACACATTGCTGTTACGTTAACCACAGCCTGCCTTTCTCAAGGGCAGGTAGCCTTGGCTTTTTGTTCAGATTCACACCCTGCAGTGGGCCATTCAGAATGCCCACCATTCGGTCTTACCGTGCGTTATCTTTTTTCAGTGTTTTCCCATTTTCAGTGTTTCCCCAAATGTAGGATGCAAATTGCCAGCAGGCACACGGGGCGCTTAAAACCTGGGTCCACACAGCAGGACAATTATTTTCTTTCCAGTTGTCTTTCAGTCTCACAGTATACTAAGGAGAAAAATTTAGACTTAATTTGATGCCAGTTGTCTTTAACACTAATCTCACACTTGGTAATCTCTGTTTTTAACAAAGGGGGAAGGGATCTTAGTCTCCAAGTACTCACAGTAGTATCCGATCAAAATTTAATGAAATGCTGTCTTTCATTGTCTTCATTTTTCGTAGTTATCTTCTACTTGTGGAAAGTGATTCTGGTTTTCCGTTTATGTTAGTGATATAAAGTTTCCTTAAAAACCACATTTATTTTAGAAAAAAAAAAAAGAAAGAAAATGTGAGCCAAATCAAACAAAGAAAAAAACCCAGGCATTTACCAAGTGTTTTCCATGTGGCAGACCCTGTTCTAAGTGCTTTCCAGTGACCCTGTGAGGTACATACGATTATCTTCACTTTACATGAGGACACGGAACACAGACAGGTTAAGTGATTTGCCCAGGGTCACACAACTGGTGACCAATGGAGCCAGCATCAAACCCAGCCCGTCTGATAGCAGAGTTTGTTCTCTCAACCACCACACTGCCCTGGTGTGTGGATATTGCAGAATGTGAAGGAAGAGCGAAGCCTGAGAAATACTGTACTTCATACTTCTTGATCGCGTTTCAGCCAGACTCGCTTACTGCACGTCCTGTGTAGTCCCACCTCTCTGCCTTCATTCCCGCACTCCCCCTCAACTAGGATGTCCTCTCCCCCTTCTCTGAAAATCTAAATTCTTCCAGTTCATCAAGACCCTTCTCAAAATTTAGATTTTCCAAGAATGTTTTCCCTTCCCCAAGTACTTCTGAAGTTTCTGCATTCCCTTAATGCCTAAATACAATTTATACCAAATTGTCTTGCCTGTGCCTGTATGTTACCTTATTATTCTTTTTACAGAACACATGTTACTTCCCTGCCTAAATGCCTCAAATGTGAACATTTAGAATAAAAAGACCTCCATAGAGCAAAGCAGTCCTTTTACAACTTTTTTTTTTTTTTTTTTTTTTGAGACAAGATCTCACCCTGCCACCCAGGCTGGAGAGCAGTGGCATGATCTCGGCTCATTGCAACCTCCACCTCCCAGGCTCAGCTGATCCTCCCACCTCAGCCTCCTGAGTAGCTGGGACTACAGGTGCTTGGCTAATTTTTGTACTTTTTTGTAGAGACGGGGTTTCTCCATGTTGCCCGGGCTGGTCTCAAACTCCTGGGCTCAAGTCATCCTCCCTCCCCGGCCTCCCAAAGTACTAGGATTACAGGCCTGAGCCACCGCACCCGACCAACTTTTAACTTATATTTTTTCTCCAGTCCGATATGTATAGGTCTTATCTTTTATCCACTAGGTTAGAGATACCTCAAGAATAGGAACTGGTTCTTCCAATCCTTTTGTTTTCTCCTGTTTTTTTTTTCTTCTTCTTCTTTTTTTATTCTTCTTCGTCTTTATTTTCATTGCTGAATCCTTTACCATATGGCAGTGACACATTTTGGAATCTCAACATGCCTAGGAAACATTACAGAAGGATATGGTTTAGCAAATCTCTCCAGAATCCAAGCTAACAGAATGGAGAGGCTCAACAGTGACCTCAGCCTCACCTCCAGCACTCGGCTCTCCTTCCTTGCTTTCTGTCCCCTCTCCCCACCACTTACCACTGAGCACATCTGCCCTCACTGCAGCCCCCATCCCTGCCTTCCCTGTGACCAGAGAGCCTCTGTTTTCTAACACACAACACCCACACACCCCAAAGGTGGCTAAACTCTGTTTTCAAAACTTCTCAGCAGTTTGACATGAGAAATAGGAGAGGGTGACCACAAGTATATTTTTTCAGTTAAGTGTGAGATAGACCCTAATGATCACATGTGTATCAGAGATATACTTGCCAAGCAAAGGAAGAGAAACACACTTTAGGAAAGGGACAAAGACCATGATCTCTTCTCAAGAAAACTTTTCTCAAACTTTCTACATTTGAAGCTCTTTCACTTCAGTCTCAGTCAGCCAGGACTGGTGAGTTTGGGGAGTAGCCAGCTGGAGTCTGGGGAGCTATTTTCTCTATCTCTGTAGCTATTTAAAAAGCTGCCGAGGTGAGGGACCGAGTGTCCCCACTCTTTGCAGCACTTCCGTCCCCCTGGCTACCTAATATTCCTGGCAGAAAATAACAAGCAAAAGCAAAATAAGAGTTGGGAGTTGACTGTGTCTTAAGAGATCGTGAACTATAGCAGAAGCCCCAGGCTCCCATGGGCTGGTAGCTCCCTTGTCCCTCTAGCCCCATCCTAGCGTCCTGCTTATTTCCCTCCTTTCTTGAGGGCTCCCCTCTGACATGCAGAGTGGGCATACCTTACCATGTGGCCTTCACTGAACCACATCTCTGCCCCTCCCTTCTGCCTGCTGGCTTTATTTTAACCATCCAAACACGTTGCTGCCAACCAGTGTCCCCTGAGATAGCACAATGGGAAACCATTCTGCCAGACTTGGTCTTCTTGAGCAGCAGGCAGCTCCACTTTTCTCCCTTTCTGAGGTCTCTAGAAAATATTTACAAACTCTCTGCCTTGACAGCGTTCCCTTTGTAACCCTTTCTGTCACTTGTTCCAGGTGAGAAGCGCCACTGCTTTGATGTCAACTATAATTCGAGTTACATGTATGAGAAAGAGAGTGAGCTCATACAGACCCGCATGATGGACCAAGCCATCAATAATGCCATCAGCTATCTCGGCGCTGAAGCCCTGCGCCCCTTGGTCCAGACACCGCCCGCTCCCACCTCGGAGATGGTTCCAGTTATCAGCAGCATGTATCCCATAGCCCTCACCCGGGCTGAGATGCCAAACGGTGCCCCTCAGGAGCTGGAAAAGAAAAGCATCCACCTTCCAGAGAAGAGCGTGCCTTCTGAGAGAGGCCTCTCTCCCAACAATAGTGGCCACGACTCTACGGACACTGACAGCAACCATGAAGAACGCCAGAATCACATATATCAGCAAAATCACATGGTCCTGCCTAGGGCCCGCAATGGGATGCCACTTCTGAAGGAGGTTCCCCGCTCTTACGAACTCCTCAAGCCCCCGCCCGTCTGCCCAAGAGACTCCATCAAAGTGATCAACAAGGAAGGGGAGGTGATGGATGTGTATCGGTGTGACCACTGCCGCGTCCTCTTCCTGGACTATGTGATGTTCACAATTCACATGGGCTGCCACGGCTTCCGTGACCCTTTCGAGTGTAATATGTGTGGATATCGAAGCCATGATCGGTATGAGTTCTCGTCTCACATAGCCAGAGGAGAACACAGAGCCCTGCTGAAGTGATTATCTGGTCTCAGGGATTGCCCCTAAGTATTCAGCATCGTTTCTAAAAACCAATGACCTCACCTAACAGATTGCTCTCAAAACATACTCAGTTCCAAACTTGTTTTCATACCATTTTTAGCTGTGTTCACACGGGTAGCCAGAGAAACACTGTCTTCCTTCAGAAATTATTCGCAGATCTAGCATATTATTACTTTTGTGAAACCTTTGTTTTCCCATCAAGGACTTGAATTTTATGGAATTTGAAAGCCAAAAAGGTATTTGGTAATCATTATCTTCTACAGCAATGGAATGAGTGGTCCTGGAGATGTGCTACATGAGACATTCTTTCTGAGATATATCAACCATATGTGGAAAAGCCTTTCGGTCATACGTGCAAATCCACAAAGAGGAAGAGCTGACCAGCTGACCTTGCTGGGAAGCTTCACCCTTCTGCACTTCACAGGCTGAAGGGTTATGATCTAATCTCCCTAATCTAAATGACAGTCTAAGAGTAAGTAAAAGAACAGCCATAAAATAAGTATCTGTTAGGAGTAACTGAAGACCCCATTCTCCAAGCATCAGATCCATTTCCTATCACAACATTGTTTTAAAATGTCATCTGATGGCACTTCTGCTTCTATCCTTTACCCTCCCATATCCAGTGAAAAGCTGAGCTGCTTTGGGCCAAACCAGTTGTCTATAGGAGAAAATCTATGCCAGATGAACTGATGGTTTTAAATATAGACCATCACCGAAACTCCAGAAATTTGTCCACTGTGGATGATGACATCGCTTTCCTTTGGTCAAGGTTGGCAGAGCAAGGTTATAAAGGGGGAAATGGTTTGGCAGCACCAACAGAAAACAAACAACCAAAAAACAGCTACCTAAAACTTCTTCAAAGAGTTTATGGAGAATTGGTGATGCAGACCCAAAACAAATTTGCCAATGATTTTTTTCCACACACACACACACACAAAATCCAAAAAGTATGGCTTAGCCTCCCCCTCCCCACAGGAGAGGAATTGGAGATAGATGCCACGTGTGTTTAGATTGGAGCTGAGCTCCGAGATGGGGTGAGGAGGTATACCTCTATTGGCATCACCAATTCTCCATGAACTCCATGATCATCTCCTTGATCAGACAGGCTTCGGCCCTTTTTTTCCCATTTATAATGGAATTGCTGTATTCCATGAAAATTCCTGAAAGTCTGATCACGGTTCTGCAGATGTATAAGTCATCCTTGTCACTCATAATGTGTACATACTATCAGGAGGAGTGCTGTTATCATTGTAAAATTAGCATTGGAATAGGAGGTCACAAAATCTGTTTGCTAATTAGCTATGTGACTTTGAGTAAATCATTTAACTTTTTTTTTTTTTTTTTTTTTTTTTTTTGAGACAGGATCTCACTCTGTTACCCAGGCTGGAGTGCAGTGGTGCAATCATGGCTCACTGCAGCCTCAACCTCCCCAGGCTCAGGTGATCCTCCCACCTCAGCCTCCTGAGTACTGGGAAAACAGGTGCACACCACCATGTCTGGCTAAATGTTGTTCTTTTTGTAGAGACAGGATCTCACTATGTTGCCCATGCTGGTCTTGAACTCCTGGGCTCAAGCAATCAGCCCACCTCAGCCTCCTAAAGTGCTGGGATTACAGGTGTGAACCACCACACCCGTCCTCATTTAACTCTTAAAACTCAGTTTCTGGCTGGGCTCGGTGGCTCACACCTGTAATCCCAATACTTTGGGAGACCGAGGCAGGCGCATCATTTGAGGTCAGGAGTTCGAGAGCAGCCTGGCCCACGTGGTGAAACCCTGCCTCCACTAAAAATACAAAAATTAGCTGGGCAGTAATGGCACATGCCTGTAATCCCAGCTACTCGGGAGGCTGACGCAGGAGAATCGCTTGAGCCTGGGAGGCAGAGGTTGTGGTGAGCAGAGATCGCACAACTGCACTCCAGCCTGGTCGACACAGTGAGACCATGTCTCAAACAAAACAAAACAAAACAAAACAAACAGAGACCAAAAAAACCTCAGTTTCTTCATCCATAAAATAGGAATTGGACTTAAACGTTCTCTTAGGTCCCTTCTAGCTTTAATTCTGATGTGATTATGCAGTAACCACAAGTTATTTTTTAAACCTCCTAATGTATGGATATTAAGCAGAGGAGTATTTATATGAATACACGTTTCACATTCCTTTGGTATGAAAACGGTGTGTTAAGTTTTTCCTTTAACTACTGAGTTGTGAATGTGAAGAAGGTGGTGGAGAGGAACAAAAAACAGAAAGGTATTTTGATCTTGCCCCAAAGCGTACACACAAATTGGCACATGCAGCTGTTTGCCAAAGCCTTTTTTTTTTTTTTTTTTTTTTTTCCTTTTTAAGAAATTATGTTAGGGAAAATAAATTCTGCTTCCAGGGACAACTTCATGGAGCCTATTTACAAATTAAGAGTCAGCTTTGTGAACATTTCTACCAGAGCCAAGAATCCCAAATTCCTGGTAGATTAGCGTTTTATTTCTAAAGGGCTTATGCATTCGGCTCCAACTCAACTCATCTATGTGCTGCCAGTAATTAAAATGTTCCACCTCAGACTGCACAAATGGCTTATCCTTCTTTGTGGCATGGCGTCTGTCTCAGGAAAAAAGGTTTTATGAAATTCCATGGCAACAGTCCCAACATGTTTGAGACTCAGCTAAAGGAATGGATGTATTTTGGTGTGTAGTCTTCAGTATATCACCGTATTTCCGTAATACTAGACTCCAAGCTATGCCAGATTGCTTATTCCCTTTGTGAAAGAGAAGTTGCTCATTATGTTCTTGAAATATCACACATCGTGTTGGTTCTTCAAGGGACAAGAGAAAGAGAATTTGGAAGCAGGGATTAGTAGAAGAGAAAACAAGGGAAAGGAAGCTTTTCCACTAGATTACTGTTCAAGTCTTTGCAGAGGAGACCAACTTTTTTTGTTTTGTTTTGAGACAGAGTCTCGCTCTTATCCAGGCTGGAGTGCAGTGACACCATCTCGGCTCACTGCAACCTCTGCCTCCCAGGTTCAAGCAATTCTCCTGCCTCAGCATCCCAAGTAGCTAGGATTACAGGTGCCCACCACCACGTCCGGCTAATTTTTGTATTTTTAGTAGAGACGGAGTTTCACCATGTTGGCCAGGCCAGTCTCGAACTCCTGACTTCAGGTGATCTGCTCGCCTCGGCCTCCCAAAGTGCTGGGATTACAGGTGTGAGCCATCGTGCCCAGCCTGGGACCACCTTTTGCATCTCAAGATTGTGAAACCGAGGCCCATTCCACCAGCCTGGGGACTCTTTTTATAGATATGATCCTCCTTTTTCCTGTGACTAATTAATTTGCTGCATGATTTCTGTTCTTCTGAGGTTAGTTTTCTGAGTAAGGTGACCACTCACAAAGGCATTTTCTTTGTGGCATTCTGAGCCTAGATTGGGGCCCATCAATTCCAGAAAAAAATCTATGTGTGGAAACTCTGCATCCTTAAGCCTTGAAGTTGAACCAGATATGCAGTGGTTATCATCACACAGATAAACGCTTCCTTCTGTACATACCCCTTATGCTGTACTAATTAACCAACCCCTTGCCGGGGCTGGGGGAGTGAGGGTGAAGGAGAATCTTAGCAGAAGGGCAGAGTCAGGAATTGCATCTGCCACTGCTGGGCACTGAAGCCCTGGACCAGCTTCAGGCAGTACCTATACTTTCTCATGCAGACTCCCGCTGAACACAAGCCTTGTAGGCCCCTCTCCTTCATTTCCCACCAGCCTCTTATCAGGCAGGCCTTCCACCATACACCCAGGAGGCCATGGTCTGAGGAACAACCAAACCCATGCAAAGGGCCAGGCGTGGTGGCTCACGCCTGTTAATCCCAGCACTTTGGGAGGCTGAGGCAGGCAGATCACCTGAGGTTGAGAGTTCGAGACCAGCCTGACCAACATGGAGAAACCCCATCTCTACTAAAAATACAAAATTAGCCAGGTGTGGTGGCGCATGCCTGTAATCCTAGCTACTCGGGAGGTTGAGGCAGGAGAATCGCTTGAACTGGGGAGGTGGAGGTTGCAGTGAGTCAAGATGGCACCACTGCACTCCAGCCTGGGCAACAAGAGTGAAACTCTGTCTAAAACAAAAACAAACAAACAAACAAAAACCCATGCAAACTTTCCTTGCAGCCAACGTGACAGAACTGGGCTGACGGTGGAAAAGAAACAGAACCAGTGCTCCAAGAGTTTTTAAATCTATTTTTATATTTTGTGTATATATATATTCTTAGAGGACCAGGGTCTCACTATGTTGCCTAGGCCAGACTCAAACTCCTGTGCTCAAGCAATCCTCCTGCCTCAGCCTCCCAAGTAGCTGGGATTACAGGCATGCACAAACAGTGCCCAGCTCTCCAAATGTTTTCTGCCACTACCTGAAGTGTTGCATCGGTACTTCCTACGGAGAGACAACTAAATAGAAATGTCTCTCCCGTGAGTCCTCACCACGACCACCAGAAAAAAAAAAAAAAAAGAAAATGAACTCATCAGTCTTTAGTTTCCTCAAGTTATTCTCCCAAAAAGACATTCGCCCTGGCACAGATAAGCCAGCTAATCTTTTTGTTTTTTTGTGTGTTTTTTTTTTTTTTGAGACGGAGTCTCGCTCTGTCATCCAGGCTGGAGTGCAGTGGCGCGATCTCGGCTCACTGCAAGCTCTGCCTCCTGGGTTCACGCCATTCTCCTACCTCAGCCTCCCGAGTAGCTGGGACTACAGGCACCCGCCACCACGCCGAGCTAATTTTTTTGTATATTTAGTAGAGACGGGGTTTCACCGTGTTAGCCAGATGGTCTTGATCTCCTGACCTTGTGATCCACCCGTCTCGGCCTCCCACAGTGCTGGGATTACAGACAGAAGCCCCCGCGCCCAGCCTAGCCAGCTAATCTTATGCTTTGTGACCCATTCTGAGCTGTTCCTGACACAGCTTCTGACTTTGTCAGTGACCAAATTTCTCACCTTTTAAATGCAGTGCTTAACATTTTGTTAGGCCCATACTCAAAATGGTCCAGATATAAAATGGCCTCAGATTTTGACCTCCTAGGCTCAAACAATCCTCCCACCTCAACCTCCCAAGTAGCTGGGACTATAGGCACACCACCATGCACAGCTAATTTTTTTGTATTTTTTTTTTTTTTTTTTTGCAGAGATGGCTTTCGCCATACTGCCCAGGCTAGTCTCAAAATCCTGGGCTCAAGCAATCTGCCCACCTCAGCCTCCCAAAGTACTGGGATTACAGGCAAGAGCCACTGCGCCCAGCCACAACCTCAGATTTCTTTGGCAAACAGAAATGTTTAAAAACACAAAACCTTGCTCAATTGAAACACTGTGTTACTATCAAATCTCATACCCACATAAAGTTTTTCTTTTTGGCTTTGTTTTGTGGGAAACAGATAGAACATAAAGTTTTTCCAGGTAGCATCTGTATCACTAGTATTCTCCTATTTCCTGCCCCACCCCCACCTCCCCAACCCTTACTGAATGTGAGGTTTAGAATGTTTTAAGGAGGGCCGGGTGCGGTGGCTCACGCCTGTAATCCCAGCACTTTGGGAGGCCAAAGCAGGCGGATCACCTGAGTTTGGGAGTTCAAGACCAGCCTGACCAATATGGAGAAACCCCGTCTCTACTAAAAAATACAAAATTAGCTGGGCGTGGTGGTGCATGCCTGTAATCCCAGCTACTTAGGAGGCTGAGGCAGGAGAATCACTTGAACCCGGGAGGCAGAGGTTGTGGTGAGCCGAGATTGCGCCATTGCACTCCAGCCTGGGTGACAGAGCGAAACTCCATCTCGGAAAAAATATACAAAAATTAGCTGGGTGTGGTGGTGCACACCTGTAATCCCAGCTACTCGGGAGGCTGAGGCAGGAGAATTGCTTGAACCTGGGAGGCACAGGTTGCAGTGAGACGAGATTGCACCATTGCACTCCAGCCTGGACAACAGAGTGAGACTCCATCTCAAAAAAAAAAAAAAGCAGTACTGTTACATATAATCCCAAGTGATAAGACCACAATGGAAATGTTTCTTTTAAGCCCTCACTTTAAAGTCCCACTGAGAGGAGGTATGTTGGACTCTAGCAGAGGTTTGGAAACTCTGGGACACTCAAGATTTGTGAAAGAGCTTGGCTATCTGAGGACTCAAAGACTCAGCTTTGGGACTTGTGAGCTCAAGAAAAGAAAAAGGAGCGGTGAAACTTTGTCCTAAAAGTTAGCACCAGGAACAGAAGAAAAAAAAAGCGATATATAGCGATACCTCATCTTTTAGAGAATTGGAAGCTATTTTTGTGTTCACACAGAAAGTATGTTCAAAAAACCTCTATATCCAGAGTTCAGACAAGGAGAATGATTTGAGATATAAGTGCCAATAAAGGAGGACAATTTTGATCTGAAGCCAGCAGCGGGACCTGGGCCACCTCAGGAAAAGGACTGTTCTCCAAGGCAGCACAACTGAGTGGTTCTGAGAATGAGCCCAGGGTTCGGGACTCCTGACCCTTTAGGACCATGGACACAGAAGAGCCTGAAGGAGAGTTGTGGGCTTAAAACTTCTGAGGCTTATAAAGTAACACAAGACTGTGCCTCTCCCTCGCTCCAGCTGTAGATAGTCTTTGCCCCACCATGGTCATGAAGATACACAGGTTTTTGCACTTTGAATAAATTGGACACAAGTTTCCTCTTTTTTTTTTCCTTTTGAGACGAAGTCTCGCTCTGTTTCCCCAGGCTGAGTGCAGTGGTGCAATCATGGCTCACTTGCAGCCTCAACCTCTTGGGCTCAAGCAACAAGCAGAGCGATCCTCCCGTCTCAGCCTCCCAACTAGCTGAGACTACAGGCATGGGCCACCACACCCAGCTAATTTTTGGACTTTTTGTAGAGACAGAGTCTCACCATGTTGCCCAGGCTGGTCCTGAACTCCTGGGCTCAAGTAATCTGCCCACCTCAGCCTCCCAAAGTGTTGGGGTTACAGGCGTGAGGCACCGCGGCCGGCCTGAATTTCTTCTTAATACTGTATCACAATAGTGGGCTGTCTTATGTGTGGATATCGATTGAGCTATTTGAAATAGGAATGTTGATGGGTGTATTAAATTTTTGTAAGGATATAACAATATCTACCTTCCAAGGATGTTGTGAGGTTTTCCATAATTTTGTATATGAGCTAATGTTACCATTGAGGGGTGGTGTGGATTATGTTGGATGGTTGTACATTTTCAGTGGAAAATGTACTGTGTCATAAATTTAAAGACATGAAAAATATCCCAAGACCATACTAGATCATAATAGTAATTCCTTTACAAATGAATTATGGAGGTAACTGATCTCTAACACAGTTTCCTTCATGTTGTTTTAATGCACAAGGGCAGAGGATCTACTGACCCTTGGAACCAACCTGAGCTAACCACGTGCTGTAGACACTTCATGGTGTCGCACCCAGGAAAGTCAAAGCGCTTTGCTCCCTCACTGTCTATGAGTCCTCAACCATTAGTACCCCACCCCCTGCCACTTCATGAGTTTCTTCAAATGCTTCTCACTGTTCATCTCTCCACGGACCCCACTCTAGAAAGCCTGGAGACGAGACCCAAGATGCCACCCAGCTTCCCCAAGCCCTTGCCACACATCTGTGAGTCTATCTCAAGCTCTGTAAGTGCTGCTTTGCTTCTTCCTCCCTTGAAAAGACTGAGAACACACATTTTAACATGTTAGGAAAATGGCGCAGCCTTAAAAATGACTGATCCCACCACCAGTGACTCATGTACACTCCAGGCTAGCAGACAAGGCCCTTTTCGGTGGGCCTGCTTCTGTGGGTTCACAGAAACCAAATTACTGTGGGTTGCAAAGAATTAGCAGGTCATTTACAAAGCAGACATCCCTTCACCCAGACTGTGGTTTTGCATGCTCAGGTTCTCAGTCTATGAGCTTTGGTGCAGGATCATTTTGGCTTCTGGAAAAAACATAGCTTATTTTAAATTTCTGGTTGCCAAAGCCACCACACATGTGGTCTGTGGATGACCATTGTCTGCAGAATGACGAGGAAGGAACAGAATGTGGTTTGGGGCTCAGGGTGGCCTTCCCACTGGGAGGGAAGGCGGGAGGGAACCCTTGCCCTGGGTTTTGACACAGCCTGTGCTCACAGCCTCTCCTCTCATCTGCATTTCTCAGAAATGCCCTCCCTGCCCAGTGGTGACTTTCCCTCGTCACTCCTATGGAGTTCTACCCAGAGCCCAGCCATGTGTGGCACTGTGAAGTCTACTCCTCTGTAAAGACGGTTTAAAGAAAGTCAGCTTCTGAAATGTAGCAATGCTAACCCTTGCCAGAATCCTGTAAGAAGTAGCCCTGCTGATAGTTTTCTAGGTTTATCATGTTTGATTTTTACACTGAAAAATAAAAAAATCCTGGTATGTTTGAAATTAGTCCTTGTGCATCCTTATCATTTGTAGCTGCTGGTATCAGGATGTAGAAGGGTTTCATCCCACCCCAAGGAATACTTTCTTAATTTCGCCCCTATATTTCTTAAAGTCCAGTTATCAAGAAAAATGAATTATCACTGAAATCAAGGTTCTCACCTGACGCCTTGCTGAGCCTACCACTGTGATCCTGCTGCTGGCCCCTGTACCCACATGATAGGGTTCCTGGTTCCACTGGTCCTTAGTTCACTAAGGAAACTGGAGGAGGTTGGGGGCCTGGACTTAGCACGATCAGCACATTCAGCACAGTGCACCCCTATTCCAAGTCACTGTTCTGCCTTCCTCCCTCAACAGAGGTTCTTCTTAAAATATAGTCAAGTTCTGACTTTTTCATGTGTCGGGGCTCATTGACATCCACATTGGAAAACTGGAGTTGCAGTCCTTAAACTCCACCATATTTAACTAGTTTTTAGATACTTGGAGACCCAAACCGAAGGTGTTAGGGGGAAAAGTCCTAAGAGAATGGCATAGGGATGGGGCTGCTTTCTGCCCATCGTGATTGTGTTCTCTCTTAGAAAACATTAGAGAAGGTAGAGAGGGAGTCTGGCCTTTGCTCAGCCTCATCTAAAGCACCCTCCATTTTCCCTCTTCTGTGGAAGAGGCATGAGAAAGATGGTCTGAAGTTTTAAGACTAGCAAATGTGGGGCCAGGCTGGCACCAGCGTCCTCTGGCTCCAAGTTCAGCACCATCTCCCTCCCATCAGTACCCCAAAATGTCCGAACTGGTTGAGGGTCTCCTACTGGTTTCCCAGTCTTGCTCAAGCTGAGGAGGAGAAAGGAATGGCATGGCACCCTGCCTTTGCATTTTAGCACTGAATACATTCAAAAACGGCCCCTCAGTAGCTGGTTTTCAGCCCTGGAGAGAAGATTATATGGCCTTCTCCATCCCCAATCCCTTCCCAAAGCAGAAGCAGCTCAGGCAGAAGAGAGGGAGACAGGGAGACCCTGACCCCCTTTGCCAGCAAACAGTGACTGGAGACCCAAGCCGGCGTTGGGGTTGAATGGACTCCCGGGCCGAGAAGAGTTTTCCTTCCTGATTCTTGGTAGGTAATTCGATGCCCTAGAGGGTGGTGGACCTGGCAGTGGAGGCCACCCCACACCTGCACCCTCCTCCCCCTCCTCCATCACTCAAAACCCAGGAACATTCACTTAGGCTGCTGTGCCCAAACCTCCACCTGCAGGCAACTGCCACCCGAGGGCAGGCAGGGGGAAAGGACCTAGCTCCTTGCCCTCATATCCTGTCCCTCAGAATCCAGGGTCTGAGGAAGAGTGGAGGTGACAGCTCCAGGAAGACCAGAAACACTGGCCCAAGGGATGGTGGAGGGGTGCATTCAGCCCAGGCCACAGTTTGGGCTGTGGAGCATTCCCGGATCAGACGGTTGTTTGCATAAAAGCCAAAAGCCACTGCACCTGGGGTGGGGAGGCCCTCTGGGGAGGTGCTCCCTGGCTTGGGGGAGAGGGGGGAAGGAAGGTGTCATGGAAAGTCCCTGAAGGACACGGGGTGTTGAATTTGCTGTGGTTTTGTTTTTAACTCTGTCTTGACCTGTGAAGTAGGCAGCTGCCTCCCTTCCCCCCAAATAACAGACCTTCCCCCAGAATAACACACACATACCCAAGGAAAGGGCTGCAGTGGAAAGGCCTGCGGGTGATGGCAGCTACCCCCCTTCCCCAGGAGTGAGGGGGCAGGAAGCCCCAGAACAGCTTTTCCCATCACCTTGCCTCTCCACCCCAGTCCCCTGGCCCCCTGGCCCAGAAGAGCTGCCTAGGCAAATAAACCACAGCACTGGGGGTGGTGGTGGATGGGAACTAGGGGGGCGATGCCACCTCCTCCCCCAGGCTTGTCCTTCCACCGCCCAATCCCCATCCCACCCCCACTGGAATTGCATTCTCAGTGTCTCCCTGAGAATGTCTCACTCACAGACCTCAGCTGCCCCGCTAGACTCCTGGGGAGCTGTGTGTCTCTTTGAGTGTGAGTGTCTGTCTCCATCTGCGCCTGTCTCTCTCTCTGCATGTCTGTCTGTGTTTGTGTCTGTCTGCCTGTGTGTGTGTGCGTGCACATGTCTCGTGTGTGTGTGTGTGTTTGTGTGTGTTGGGGAAAAGCAGGCAGAGTCAGTGAATCCAGCAAAGCTCTGAAGTCCCAAGCAAAAGACAGTCGCAGACTCCAGCGAATATTTGAAGTCCTGGTTCCAATCCCAGCGCTCTCCCTCTCGGCATGAGCCCAGACACTTGACTTTCCCTTCTGGCCGTTGATTTTCCCCAGAGTCAGGGATCTCTGAAGGGCCTGCCAGCTAGTACTCCTAAGACTGGCCTCAACCTCACTGCACCAGCCGGGCTCTAGGTCTTCCCTCTCCCTCCTCTCCTCACTGGGCGCTGGAGCTAGAGTAACAGTGGCCCGGCCCGTGACTCTCTCTCTCGAGGCCATTTGCCTAACTGCTCTATCAAATTCCAATCCTGGGCCCCAGGGGTAGGGGACAGGGTCCCCTCACCTGTGGAATTGTAGGAGGCTCGGAATATGCGCGCTGAGGCTGGGTCTGAACCCTTGGTCCCTGCCCTTTCTCAGGTTCTCCTCTTAATTCTGCGTGGACCCAGACCCCAGATTCCCGGCTGGGGTGCCTGGGAGAGGAAAGCGAGGCTGGCGGAGAGGGGGCAGGGGTGCGGCGCGCGGTGGGAGTGAGGGGGGTGTGAGGGGAGGGGCAGCTGCACTTCTGAGAAACAGCTCGGCGTCTCAGCAGCCCGCAGCCTAACCCCCTGCCTGCGGCTTCACAGCTCCCTCCTACCGCCGCCCACGCCGCTCGGGGCCTCTCCGGGGGTCGGCAGCCCCGGCGGAGGCGGTGGCTGCTGGGGAAGAGCGGCAGCTCGGGGGACAGCAAAGTGGAACCCATGGGGGGTGGGAGTGGACATGGAAGAAAGTGTGGGTCGCGTGACACCCCGGGAGTAAAAGGCCTCCCCTCATCGGGGTCCCGAGCGCCGGATCTCGGCATGCCCGCGTGTCCCCCCGCCGCCCCCACGCTGTACCATCACAGCCCAAGGGGGATCCAGAAGTGAAACTGCCCGGGTCACAGCCCAGCGCCGCTACTGCACCCCGCCCCGCCCTTCCGGGCACTGCCGTGGCGCAGGATCTCCCGGCGCTCGGGCGCCTGCGGGGAGGAAATGGGGGAGGGGAAGGGGAAGTGCCCCGCGGGCATCTGCAGCGCGCGGCTGCTCTCCTCCGGGGTGCCCGCGCGTAACCGGGGTGGGAACCTGGAGAGACCCAAGCCCGGGAGGCCAGGCTGCGGCGCCCGCACTTCCCGCGACGGCCGCTGGGTGTCACTGCAGCCGCGCGGCTGACCCGGCTCGGCGCCTGCGGGAGTGGTAGACGCTGGGACGCCGAGACTAGGCCGTCGCGCCGCACGCCAGTCTCGCCTGCCGGCGCCTGGAGGCCCCGCGACGCTGGGATGCGGCGCCCACACCTCCCTCCACCCGCCTGGCCAAGGGAGCACCCCCCGCGCCGCCCACCTACTCGCAGCGAGGTCCGGACTAAGCAGAGTTCCGCAGCGACTGGCTCGTTGCGGCGGCGCCACGCAAGCCACGAGACCGATGGCGCGTTCCCCCGGACCTCGCGGGGCCCAGTTCAAAGAGCCGCGACCCCGACGCGCGCCCCCTGGCGAAGCCAGCGGCCTTGCCTCCGCAGAGGCGCGAGGGGCCGCCACGACCGCGGGTGGCTTGGTGAGGCCTGGCGCCTGTTGGCCCCGGCACGCGCGTGCGACCCCGGTGGTGGCGGAAGGGCGGGCAGCGGGGCAGATCGCCTCCGGCACAGGCCCAGACCGGCTGAGAGACTGGTCCCCCATGCATCCTCCCCTACCCCAGCCTGCCCTGACAATCCAGCCTTACCCAGTCACCCACTGGCCCCAACACTAAGCTCCTTCAGTAGACGTGTGGGGCAGGGTGCCTTAGCCTGGGAGGAAGGAACCCAAAGATGGGGAATCTGTGTCGAGACTGACAGGTGGAAGAGAGCCAGGGTGGGCCAAGGCCGGGCAAAGAGATTCCCTGGATGGATGGGTGCGGTGACTCAGGCCTGTAATCCCAGCGCTTTGGGAGGCCAAGGCGGGGGGATCACTGGAGGTCAGGAGTTTGAGATCAGCCTGGCCAACATGGCAAAACACCGTCTACTAAAAATACAACAATTAGCTGGGCGTGGTGGCGCACGCCTGTAATCCCAAGCTACTCGGGAGGCTGAGGGAGGAGAATCGCTTGAACCCAGGGGGCAGAGGTTGCAGTGAGCTGAGATCAGCCAGTGCACTCCAGCCTGGGCGACAGAGTAAGACTTTAAAAAAAAAAAGAGAGAGATCCCTGGAATCTTTTGGGAGATTGGGGCAGTGCCAGTAGGAATGCCCTGGGGGACAGGACTCAGGGCACGGGAGTTGGGCAGGGGAATGCGGATGACAGTGCCTGTTGGTCACAGCTGCGTGAGGGTGCGGGTGACTTACAGCTTCCCCTCCAACTCCAAGGTCAGAGGGCCCAGTTCCACTACCCAGACCCTAAGGAGATCCACGTGGTTGTCCTGAGGGAGTGGTTTCTGCCTTCCATTCTCTCTCAGTCTGCCCCAAACCACCCTAAGATAAACCTAATCCAAGTAAGAACAAAGTTCTTACGACAAAAACACAGCTCCAGTCCGGGCACGGTGGCTCCCACCTGTAATCCAGCACTTTGGGAGGCTGAGGTGGGCAGATCACCTGAGGTAGGGAGTTCCAGAGATGAGCTTGACCAACATGGATAAACCCCGGCTCTACTAAAAATACAAAATTAGCCGGGCGTGGTGGTTCATGTCTGTAGTCCCAGCTACTCGGGAGGCTGAGGCAGGAGAACTGCTTGAACCCAGGAGGCAGAGGTTGCAGTAAACCAAGATCACACCATTGCACTCTAGCCTGGGCAACGGAGCGAAACTCCGTCTCAAAAAACGCAAAAACAAAAAAAGCGAAACAAACAACAACAACAAAAAAAAACACAGCGCCAGCTAAACAGCTCCCCAGGTGCCCATCAAAGAAAACCTTGCCCCTTCCTTGGGGTAGATGCAGCCCTGTGAGAGGGTGTCAGATGACATCATAACTCAACCCACATGGGATTGAATTTCAGGCCTCATCCCCATTTCCCAACACCACCCCTTCCTGTATGGAGAGCCTCGGGAACCCTTGCAGAGCAGCCTCAGCGCCCTCCCCCGAAACCCCAGGATGGCCCACACCCCCAGGCTCTGCAGTCCAGTCTGCAACATCCAACTAACTCCCCCAGGATCCAACTTCTTTTCTGTCTCCCCCAGCTCAACTGAGAGCTCAGAGTCCTAATTGCCACTACATACTCCCCCTCAAGCCCCAAAGCTGAAGTTCTGCCAACAGCACAGGACAGGAAAGCAGTCTCTGCAGACCCCCACCACTGAGCGAGTTGGACCAAGCCCTGACCTCTCTGGGCCCTCTTTCTGTCTGTTGCACCAGATCAGTACTTCACTGGTTCAAGCCTTTTTCCTGAATATACCATAAGGCTCAAGTTCCAAATAGAAAGGCAGTGCATCCCCCATCACCACCCCAACCTGCCCCTCACGCCCCTGCCAGAACCCTTGGGTCTGGGAAGCAGTTCGAAAACTGCTTATTGGATAGTTTGGAAAAAGAATCCTTCCAAGTGGCTTTGGGCTCTCCTCTCTGTGTCCTGTCCTTCCTCTTTTCGTCCCTCATCAGGGTGCCTGGCACTGGGGCCCAAGGAAGGAGCCAGGCAGGGTCCCTGACCTGATGTTGAACCCTCGGGCCTGTCCACCACCCGTGAACTTGGATGTTGCAGAACTGGCCAGGGCTTTGTCTGGATGCCCCGCCCATGGAGGTGGGCTCCCCCAGAATCATGCCCATCCCCATCCCAAAGTCCAGAGCGTTGGCAGCAGTCCTCCCTCCCCTCCACACTTGAGCAGGCAGGGAGGCCAACACTGTAGCCACACCCTCCACAGAACCCCTACCCTAAAGGCCCATAGTGCTGCCAAGGATGGCAGTGTGCCCTGGCACCCGGCTCCCACCAGCCACGCTGGCCCCGGGAAGCCAGAATGTGTGATGCATGGCAGGCAGCACTTCGTGTCAACTCCCCAGATGTGGGCTCTGTCACCCTCTCTCAGTACTGGGTCCTCCTCTGCATGGAAAGATGATGAGGAATTTCCCCTTTGCCCTCAAGATTTTTTCTGAAATGGTTTTAATAAGTACATATAATTTTACAATGAAACCCAATAAATCAATTTTGAAAAGACAGTATCTGAGGTCCCAGCCCCCTTCCTCTCCCCCAGAGAAGCCCCTGCTTCCCCTCCCACCAGCCTGGATTTTCTCAGAACCACAAGCTTCCCCGATCTAGCACTGTAGCTGTCCTTGGCAGTCCTTTCTGCTGTCTGACCAATGTAGGTCATGCTGCAGTCTCTGAGGTAGAGCAGCAGCCTTCCCACATCCTCAGAGCTGGGGGATCTTACCCGGCGGTCCCACTGTGAGCTGGCCCTGAGAGGGTCCCTGTCCCCCCAAACTCTTAGCAGCTATATCTCCAAAAAGCCAGAAATCTTAGACACTCACCAAGAATGGGCTGCTGCTGGTCTCAGGTAACCAGATCAGGGCCAAGTTGTGCCCCCTCTAAGGGCTCCCAGCAGCCTAGTCCCTCACAGTGGCCAGCACTGAGAAGGGAGGGGGCAGAGAACAAAGGCTAGAGCAGGGCAGGGCTGCATTTCACCACCTGCCACTGGGCTGAGTCTGGCCTCTGTCCCGAACTCCCTCTGTGACCCCAGGTGAGTCCCTGTCTTTGTCTGAACCTCAGTTTCCCATTTGTAAAGTGGGAAGGACATTTGTCTCACAGTCTCCAATTAGCCGATTAACAGAGAGGCTTTATCCCTGCCCAGTGCCTCAGGCTGTGAAGGGACACTGGGTCCTCTTTTTGTGCAGTCTAAACCCCTGGACATGCTGAAGAGGCGACTCACCTTGACCCCTTTCTCTCACTCCAGCCTGGAACCCTGGCACCCACACCTCAGAGGTGGCCCTGGGCACCCATGGCCAGCCACAGAGCTGACACCACCCTGTTCGGTGCTCGAGCCGCAGCCTGTGGTGGGGATGGCTCTGGGAACCGTGGCAGGTGGCAGGCAGCAAGTTGCACAGGGTCCTGCCTCCAGTCCTGCTAAAAAGAAGCAGAATCTGCCACCCTTCCTGCCGTTGGGCTGCAGTAAGTTCTTCCAGCAGATTCCCAGGAGGTCCCAGGCTGGGGTGTGCATGAGACCTCTCTGCCCACCTCTGTCTGCCAGGCCTGGTCCCAGCTTCCCAGCCTGGGGTTAGCCAAGGATGGGGGTGCCTTGGTCAGGAGTGGCTGCCAGGGCTGCCAAGCGCCGCTCAGGGGTTCATTGTAGAGGCTGCACAGTCTCAAGGTCAGCTCAGGACAACCCTCCAGGCCAGAGACCATGGCTGCAGGAAAGGGAGGGGCTCTCTAAGGGAGGACCCCCGTAGGCCACTATTGCTGTCACTGTGGCTGAGGAATGCCACCTGGACGTCAGCCAGACAGGGGAAGCAGAACATGCCCAGACCTGGTCCTCAGACCTGGGTTGGAATCTTGGCTCTCCCACTGTGATCTGGGGCCAGGCTGTCCCCCGGGCCATCAGTGTCCTCACCTACAAAACGGCGTCTCACCACCTCCTGTCCAGGCAGTCCCAAAGATTTGAGGAGGGGCTCTCCATGAAAACATATCAGTATCTAATAGAATATCCAAGCATATACAAAGGTGGAGAGGATAATTTAACAAATCCCCACATACCTAGTACCTGTCACCAAGCTTCAACCAATATCAACAACCAATGTCAACTCATGGCCATACCATGACTATGCCCACACTCTCTCCTTTAACCTCTGGATTTTATGTTTTTATTTTTATTTTTTGAGACAAGGTCATGTTCTGTGGCCCAAGCTGGAGTGCAGTGATGTAATCATGGTTCACACCAGCCTCGACCTCCTGGGCTCAAACCATCCTCCCACCCCAGCCTCCCAGGTAGCTGAGACCACAGATGCATATCACCACACCTGGCTAATTTTTTTATTTTTTATTTTTGTAGACAGAGGGCCTCACTGTGTTGGCCAGGCTGGTCTCAAACTCCTCCCACCTCAGCGTCCCAAAGTGCTGGGATTACAGGCATGACCCACTGTGTCTGGCCACCTCTGGGTGATTTTAAAAACAAAGCTTCAGCATTACTCAGTATACCCAGGTAATAAACCTGCACATGTACTCCCTGAATCTAAAATAAAAGTTGAAAAAGAAAAAGAATAAAAACAAAGCTGAGACATCATATGATCTCACCTTTAAATACTTCGTAATGAATTTCTTAAAGATAAAGGCTTAGAAAAACCGTAACTGCAATACCATTATTACACTTTAAAAAGTTAGCCATAATCCCTTAGTATCATCAAATGTCTGATCAGAATTCAAATTTCCCCCAGTTGCTCATAAATGCTTTTTACAGTCAGTCTGGATTTGAATCAAAGGTCAACACATCATTTGGTTGATAAATGTCTAAATTTCTTGAAATCTAGAGATTGCCCATCTTTTCTTGTAATTTTGTTGCTGTTGAAGAAGACACTGGGTTGTCTGTTCTGTAGAATTTCCCAATCTGGATATTTGTCATTGTTTCCCTTGTCTTTCTTGTAAACTAGTTGTTGAATCCAAGGAATCAGATTCAAGTTTGGTGTTTTGACAAAAACAATGACTAGTTGGGGTTCACATGTCTGCAGGAGGGTCTGTCTCCTGAGTTGAGCAGCAAGTTCACGTGCAGTCAATCTGATACATTTATTAACGAGCTCCCATCAGGTAAAAGCTCAAACTAAAAAACTCTTAGACAAGGCTGGGCACGGTGGCTTGTGTCTGTAATCCCAGCACTTTGGGAGGACAAGGTGGGTGGATCACTTGAGGTCAGGAGTTCAAGGCCAGCCTGGCCAATATGGTGAAACCCCGTCTCTACCACAAATACAAAAAATTAGCCAGGCATGGTGGCAAGCGCCTGTAATCCCAGTTACTTGGGAGGATGAGGCAGAAGAATTGCTTGAACCCAGGAGGTGGAGGTTGTAGTGAGCTGAGACCGTGCCACTGCATTCTAGCTTGTGCAGTAAAGTGAGACTCCATCTCAAAAAACAAAATAAAAAAACCTCTTAGACAAAAACATAGATTGGCGTGAGCAGTGGGCAGAGGCCAGACATCTGTCTCACAGTCTCCAATGAGCTGATTGACAGAGAGGCTAACAATAGAATATTATCTAGGCTTAATTGGAGGCACAGGGGAGTGGTGGATTTATTTATTTATTTATTTATTTATTTATTTATTTACTTTTGAGACTGAGTCTTGCTCTTGTTGTCCAGGCTGGAGTGCAGTGGCATGATCTCGGCTCACTGCAACCTCCGCCTCCTGGGTTCAAGCGGTTCTCCTGCCTCAGCCTCCCTAGTAGCTGGGATTACAGGCGCCCGCCACCATGCCCCAGCTAATCTGTGTATTTTTAGTAGAGATGGGGTTTTGCCATGTTGGCCAGGCTGGTCTCGAATTCCTGACCTCAGCCTCCCAAAGTGCTGGGATCCGCCTGCCTCAGCCTCCCAAAGTGCTGGGATCACAGCTGTGAGCCGCCGCGCCCGGCCAGGAGTGGTGGATTTAGACTTGGGAAAGATCACTCTGGGTGCTGAAGGATGTGTTGGAGAGCGAAGCCAGATGCAGGGGGCTGAATGCTAGCAGGTTCCATTTATATGGCTTTCTGGAAGGGGCAGAACTAGGACAGAAAGGTTTCAGGTTGGGGAGGAGGGAGCAGGGTTGGTAGTAGGGGACACAGGGACTTGTGGGGGGCAATGGGGCCGTTCTGTGTCTTGGTGGTGGGGCTGGATGCATAACTGTGTACATGCTGCGGCCAACTGTCCCACCAGCTAGTCCAGGACCAGCGGAGAACAAGCATGCTGTTGGACTCATCTGCAACTCCCAGGCCCTGTTAGTTACCCCTCTAGGCTTAGACCGTCAGAAAATCTCTCCGGGATGATGGTCTCTTGTCCATTCACTTAGCAATGACTGGGCGCCCACTATGTGTCAGGCTGCATGGTGGGCACTGGAGACTCTCAGATAACTATGACCACTCCTGCCCTTGAGGAACACCCAGGCAGGCAGGGACATGGCCTCGATCCATTTGACACTTTCACCAAGGCCTCCACAGGTGCCCACCTCTCTGGGTCTCCCCCCCCACGCCTTTTTTTTTTTTCCAGACAGCGTCTCACTCTGTCACCCAGGCTGAGTGCAGTGGTGCAATCTCAGTTCACTGCAGCCTTGATATCCCAGGCTCAAGGGACAAGGGATCCTCCCACCTCAGCCTCCTGAGTAGCTGGGACTACAGGTACCCACCACCACGCCCGGCTCATTTTTTTATTTTTTGTTGGGATAGGGTCTTGCCATGTTGCCCAGGCTGGTCTCAAACTCCTGGACTCAAGTGATCCTCCTACCTTGGCCTCCCAAAGTGCTGGATTATAGGCGTGAGCCACCACGCCCAGCTCTGGTTCCCTTCTTGACTTCAGCCAGCCAGGCCTTGCTAGACAGAACTCATAGGTATATCAAAAAATAATCTTTATTGTCACTGGTATAAAACAGAGCAGATCAACTGGCCTCTCAGTCTGTACAGAGTGTGGGGCATGAGACTGCCTGGGCTGCCCCCAATTCTCCCAGAATGCCCTGCCCTAGAGCAGCAACTCTGGAGCTAGGAGAAGGGGAGGGGCCACCCCAGGCCTTCCCTTGAGGAGAGGAGTCAGGAGTGAACTGGAGCAGGGGCTGGTTTCTACCTGAGGGAGGCAAAGAAGCAGAGGAGAAAACTGGAGTGGGGGAACCCTTCCGCTCCTCATCCCGTTCCCCGCTGCCACGTCCCAGAGTCCACTGGATGGCTGGAGAGGCGGTGGGCAGCCTGAAGGCGGGCTGAGGCATGAGCCAGTCCATGGCCTGGTCAGAGGGCCACCCGCGTGCAGCAGTGGCGCAGCAAGCATGGCAGGATGCCGCGGTTCAGCTGGTGGAACTCCACGAGCTGCAGCAGGTCAGTGAAGCGGGTCTGGCCATCATCCATGCTGAAGTACAGGCGGCCCTCCTCCTCGCTCTGGGGTACAGTGGAGGGGGGGAAGGTCAGGGAGGGGCCCGAGGCTTAGGGAGCTCCCTCCTGGGCCAGGGCCCCACCCATTTCATTTTCTTCTTTTTTTCTTTTCTTTTCTTTCTTTTCTTTTTTCTTTTTCTTCTTTTTTTTTTTGAGACAGGGTTTTCTCACTCTGTCATCCAGGCTGGAGTGTGGTGGTGCCACCATGGCTCACTGCAGCCTTGACCCTCTGGGCTCAAGCAATGCTCCCACCTCAGCCTCCTGAGTAGCTGGGACTACAGGTGTGCACCACCATGCCTGGCTCATTTTTAAATTATTTGTAGAGATGGGGTCTCCCTGTGTTGCCCAGGCTGGTCTCGAACTCCTGGGCTCAAACCATTCTCCCACCTTGGCCTTCCCAAGTGCTGGGATTACAGGTGTGAGCCACCGCACTCAGCCTCCCACTTCTTGGGCAGGGAAAAGGGAGACGCACTAGGGGCCAGGGAGCCTCTGGAGGGGCCTGGTGAGGAGGACAGGTTGCTGGGAGTCCTGTGTCTCATTGCAGGACTCCGGGGACGCAGGGAAGCTCACCGGCAGGATGAGATAATGCTTCACTTTCTGCAGGTGGCACAAAGAGAGGACAAAGCCCTGGGGGTTCCGCTGACTCTCCCGGACCAGGAACAGGCTGCCAGAAGACAGGAGATAGGGCAGCCTTACCCGAGGACCCATGGCTGCCACCTGGACCCCGGTCTCTCTTATCCCTGGGTCTGTTGCCCGGCCCTGCCCCTTACCCGTCTACTAAGCCCTGCTGTCCAATAAGCCGCTGGCTCTCCTCACGGGAAATGCGCCCGTGGAACCAGAGTTGGGTGCGGTGGATGGCTGCGGTGGGGAAGGACATGGGCAGTCACTTTGGGGAGGGGACCCCTATACCATCTGCTCCCCACTGAGAATGCAAAGAGAAGTCGAGGCAGCCCCTGCCCCAGGACTCAGGGCCATCACACACCTGCACTGAGGCTCGTGCCGGAGGCCGGCGTAGGCAGGCTGAGGCGGTGGTTTGTCTTCTTCTGTGGAGCAGTGGGAGATATGGGAGAGTCGGGGTGTGCTTGGGGGCATTACCCAGCACCTCAGGAAGGTAGAGCACTTCTCCCCAGCCAGGGGGCCTCCCCCTGCCCCTCTTCCTCCCTCCTATTTCAGGGATCCCACCCAGAGAGTGGGTCCCCAGCACAAACACACAGGCAGCAGGCCTCACCCTCCAGGCGTGGGCCTCCTCCAGGGCCACACTCAGAGCCTCCCGGGGGTTCTCGATGACGCGCCCAGCATGGCCAGAGAAGTCCATGGCCACCAGGGTATTATCTGAGACACTTCTCTGGAGATGGAAGGAGAGGGGAGAGGTCAGAACAGGGCCCAGGTACCCCTAAGACAGGGCCTGCATGCCCACCCTTCCATCCCCTTGTGTGCACTCACCAAGGGTGGGGAACCCAAACAAGGCGGACGCAGATGGCGAGACTGTGCCTGCTGGTAATTCCTGTACAGCTGCACCCCGTACTGGGGGTGGGGAGAGAAAGAGCGCTTGAGGTCGAGAGGTCCTGGGGGCGTGGCTGTGACCCCCCTTCAAACCAGGACTTGCCCAGACTAGGGCTGTGTTTCTGCCTTCAATGGGCGCTTCCTGTAACTTCAGGCTTGGACTGAGCATTATCAGAGAGCAAGGCTGTGATGCCCTCCTAATTCCTGAGACTTCCTGGGGGCAGAGCTGGGAATCCCTCTGGCCAGGTCAGCCCCCCATGCCACTCCCAGGGTCTCACCTTGAAGAGGCGGAAGGCAGCCAGCCAGCAGGTGCGGCTCTGCTCATCTTCACTGCAGAAGATCCGAAGCCCCTTGTGGCCATTTCGAAGCTTGTTGGGCTGCGGAGAGAGGAAACTGGCTGGTCCTGTATCTGCCTTTGGGACCACATGTCTGTCCCTGCTCCACAGAGCACAGCAGGATCCAGGGAGTTTCCAGCAGGCCAGGGTGCAGGGAGAGGAGTCTGGGCATCTGAATTGGGACTCAGAAGCCCTAGGCAGGATCCAGGGGCCTGAGCAGTTCCTGCTTCCGCAGGCCAGGGGCCAGGCCTGGCCAGGTCTTCACCTTGACACAGAAGCCGAAGTCGGTGGGCATCCCGTAGAGCTTGCGGCCTTGCATCACCACGTACACGTTGGACTCGTTCACATCTGCCACGTACTGCAGGTGCCTCGGATCCTGAGCAGCACGAGTGAGCGGGACTTGGTACAGGTGGACCCCACCCGCTATTACCTCCCCCCACAAGCCAGGTGGGGAGATTTCAGGACCAGAGAGGGGCAGGGGAGTACCCAGGGTCACATAGCAAATAGAAGTAGAGCCAGGACTTAAACTCAGGTCATCTTTTCTCCTGCTACCTCCCTGGGCAGGTGAGCTGGGCAAGGATGTAGGGAGAGATGGTAAACTGGAGGTGGTTGGCCTGGGGGGCACGGGGGGAGAAGGGCTCAGGGGTTCCAGCAGAGAAGGGGCAACTTCTAAAAGGACCAGGGACTGCAGAGGCTGGAGCTGGCACTCTCAAGACCTCACCTTAGAGGTGCCCTTGGTGGAGTAATAGAGGCCAGATCGGCGCAAGAAGCAGAAAAAGCGTTTCCAAAGCTTCCGTCCTGAACCCCGCAGCTGCAGAAAGCCCTGGATCTCAGGGAAGCTGCCAGCATTCAGGAAGTTCTGAGCCAGAGAGGAGGAGAAGAGAGTGGGAGGTCTGACCTCCTCCCTTCCCCTCTACCACCAGGACGTCTTCTCTTTCTTTTGGAGATGGGGTCTTATGCGAGTGCGGTGGCATGATCACAGCTCACTGCAACCTCGACCTCCCGAGCTCAAGTGATCCTCCCACCTCAGCCTCCCAAGCACCTGAGACCAGGCTCATGCCACCATTCCTGGCCTTTTCCTTTTCTTTTTTTTTTGGAGAGACAAGGTCTCACTATGTTGCCCAGGGTGGTCTCAAACTTCTGGGCTCAGGTAATCCTCCTGCCTCAACCTCCCAAAGTCCTGGGATTACAGGCATGAGCCACCACACCCAGCCCACCCTCAGGTTTTTACAAGGAAATGCTCCACATGCATTTCTCGCCCCCATTTAACAGAAGAAACTGATGCTCAGGCAGGGAAAGTGACTTGTCCCCAGTCACACAGGACTGTGGTTTGGCTCTTTCTACTACATAGAGGGGAGGCACAGGACCTAAGGGCGGAGAAGCACTGGTCAGTTCTGGGGAGTCGTGAAATGGGGGGGGTCTCCCCACCTGGATGAGGTCTTCATGGGATATACCAGTGTGTGCATCGAGACAGCTGGAGACCATTTTTTCTGGGAACAGGGAGTGCTGAGGGCAGAAAAGTGTCAGGGGTCAGGGCTCCAGTGTCCGGTTCAGGCTCAGGGCATCCCAGCGCCCAGACAGCCCTCACACACTCACTGGGGAGCTCTTGAACAGTTCGTACTTGGCGAAGTTTTTCCGGAAGACGAAGCGGCTATCTCCGCCCACGGGCCAGGCAGCCTGCACTTCCACCACGGACTCGTGGTCCTCCAAACCCCGCTCTGGGGTCAAGGGCAAAAAGCAGGGGTTATTGGAGATCAACCAGATCTCCCAGATGAGTCACATGACTAGCCCAAGATGCGAGACATCACCTCCCGGCCTGGGTAGTTCCACGCACCCGACTTACCCAGTGCTAGGTGGGGGTGGCACTCCACCAGCCCCCAGGTCTCGTCGCTCAAAGCGTGAGCTCGCTGCACCAGCATTTCACACACATGGCGGGCTGTGGCACCTGCCGCCACCTCCACAGACCTGCAGGCCCCGTCCTCACTGTACACCTTTACTACCTGTGCCCCAGGAATTGCAGATGACTTGAGGGGAGGCAAAGGGTGATTCCTTCCCTTTCCGCACCTGCTAGACCCTCAGGGACTCCTAACCAAGATCCCCCGCCTCCATGGAGATGGCTGTCTATCTCCCACAGACCCAGAAGCCCTGCATCCCTCCCTTCCCTCTGAGGGACAACTCACATGGGGGCGGCTGGCATCGCGGGGGAGCAGCCCTCTTGCACTAGAGGGGCCCCCAAGAATGGGGCTCTGTGAGGGAGGACTGCAGAGCTCAGGGAAGGGGTTGGGGATGGAGGGGAGGGAGGTGGCACGCCGCTCCTCCTCTCGAAGTTTCCTGTGGCAAGAAGAGAAAGGGAGAGAGGTGTGGGGAAAGGAGCAGTGGCCTGCAAGCCTCTGTGTATTATCCAGCACTGACCTCCCCCAAGCCCCACATCCCATCGTACCTGCCGGTGGCTGGGATGAGGAGAGGCTGGGACCTCTTTACCTCCTCAGGCAGAGGGGTATCAGGGGGCCGGGGAGTCCCAGGAGGGGTCCCGGGGGCTGGGCAAAGGTCTTCCGGAGAGCTGCCAAGATGAGGTGGAGACAGATCCAGCTCCATGGCATCTGAGGGAGAGAGGGGCAGAATGGAACCAGTTGTGTCAGTTGTGTGCCCTTGTCCTGGGGAGAGGGGACTAGAGAAATCAGACCTCCTGACCTCACACGGTGGTTAGGGTGCCCCTCAGAGTTTACCTAGCACCTCACTGCTCTAACTGGAGTTTCCCTGAAGCCCTTGGGGAAGGACAGAATGAGCCTCATTTTATAAAAGGGGACACTGAGTCTCTGAGAAGGAAGCATTCTTACCCTCAGTCACAGGTGAGTCGGGGAGTAGAACCTGGTGCCCTGAGTCACAGGTGAGTCACGAGTAGAACCTGGTGTCTAGACTCCAAGTCCAGTGCTCTTTCTGTGTTTTTGTGTTTTTTTTTTTTTCACTGCAACCTCTGCCTCCTGGGTTCAAGCGATTCTCTTGCCTTAACCTCCCGAGTAACTGGGATTATAGGTGCATGCCACCATGCCCAGCTAATTTTTGTACTTTTAGTAGAGATAGGGTTTCACCACGTTGGCCAGGCTGGTCTCGAACTCCTGATCCGTCCGCCTTGGCCTCCCAAAGTGCTGGGATTACAGGCGTGAGCCACTGCGCCCGGCTCCAGTGCTCTTTCTTTAGCACAAAGTTGCTCACAGGAAGAGCTGAGGGTCCACCCACCACAAGCCTGGTGGTCACAACAGATTTCACAACCCACACACTCTCAGGCTCAGCCCTCAGGGTCAGGGCAAAGGTCCACTCCTTTGCCTCCACGCGTGGGGCACTCACTGCTCCAGGCACTGCCCGGGTTTTTCCAGCACTGTGTTGCCAGACCCAGTTGCCAGAGCCTGTTTGTACCTGGTGAAGTTTGGCCTGCCCAAGGGATGAGTGATGCAGGGGGGAGAAGGAGGTGGGGAAGGATGGGAGCCAGAAAGTCAGGAGAGCCGGCTCCGCTTCAGTGCAAGGGGGAGAGCAGACCTGGGGTAGGCGTCCTGGCCACAGCAGCCCCTAAACCTTGCGTACTCTCCCCAGGCCATCCTCCTGCCCAACTCTTTCCTGAGGCTCCAATGCTAGAGCCACTTCCTCTGAGAAGCCTTCCTGGCTTTCCACATTCTGAGTGAACGACTCCCTCTCAGCACTGTGCAGGGGCTACATCATCCATTACTGCGCACCTGTCCTATCCACTCATTTGTCCAAGGGCACCCGGTACCCCCAGGCAAGGCCAATCTCACCCATGTCTTATCACTTACAGGGGCTGCACAGACACTCAGGACAAGTAAAGACAGGAGGGACGGCAAAGGCGAGCACTAGAGGTGGAGGTGGGGCTGGCCCCTCTTCCTCAGGAACCAGGCAGACCCCTTTGGCTGGACTGAGACCTGGGAGAACCTGCAATCCCAGCCCCTAGCCTGTTCTCCGAACACTGGGCCAGTACTATGAGGCCACCTGGGGCACCTGGGATTGACCCCTCAGGAGGGCGCAGGCACCTGACCCCTCAGTGAGGGCATCAGGGGATTTGGGGGACAGGTGAGTCAGGGCAGGCGGGACAACACTGCCTAGGGCTCTCCATTCAACCTTGACTCATCCACACAACTTCCTGGCTTAGGAGAAACAAAAACAGCCCTGCCTCTACCCTCCCCCCAACTCCCCAACCCAATGGTAGCCACAGCCGAATGGGGGAGGCATGGGGCTGGGAACAGGATGGGGGAGGAACATGTGGGGCCTGAGGCTCCTCTGACATCACCTCCTCCTCCCCACCCTCGGCCTAGCTCCAGGCCAGGTGGGACCTGTGATCTGCTCTCACCCCCAGTGCCAAACCACCGCCTTGCCAGGGAGTCCCTCACCTGGGAAAGAGAGAGGCAATGCCCAGCCTGGATTCAGAGGCCCATTTGGAGAGAAGCCAGCGTCCCAGCGGTGCCCCTCCCCACCCAAAGCATCGCTCAGAGCCCCCGCCCCGTGTGGATGAGGTTCCTCCCGACACATTCTCCTGGGTGTCCCGGCCAGAGGGGTACCACAGGAGCAGGAGCAGAAAGGGAAGACACCCAAAAAGACAGACAACCAGACAGGATGAAAGGCCAGGGAGGGGGCCCAGGGTCCTGCCAGGAGGGGCAAGATATACCCGCCACCCGCTAGCAAGAGACACCAGCACCTCAATATCAGAACACGATCCCCTACTCCCACCCCAGTCTACCCCCCAAACAGCCCCGGTCTCCAAACAGCCCTGGTGACTTCATTCCAGGTTGCAGGGGGCCAACAGTGGGGTGGGGAGAGGAGCAGAGAATTCAGGAGGGCAGCGCTTGGAAGGGGTTAGAAGTGGATTTGAATCACATTACAGCCTGGCCTCAGAGATCAGAGAGGGCCAGCCCAAGGCTGGGGTTTGCCTTCAGATCCCCCCACCCGGGCCCTTCAGCCCCTTCTAAGGCTGGAGGCGGGTGGAATCCTCAAGACCAAAGGGGTGAGCAGGGAGGGGAAGGGGTCCTGGCTGTAGGCCTGGCAGCTTAGAGATCTGGAATTTTGAAACTGAGGCACCGGGAAAGTTTCGGTTGGAAAAACCGACCCCCAAAATCAGTTTGTCCCCTCAACGAGGTAACTCCGGCGGTGTCTTCCCAGCTGCCTCCTCCCCCAGTGGCTCCAGCCCCACCCGCGTTCCCGTCCTCCCAACCTCCTTGTTTACTTCCTGAATCACGCCCCACCTGGCTGGCCCTAAGGGCGGGTGGCGGGGCCCGGTGTTCAGGGCCAACAGAAAACAACTCTACTTCCCAGAGTAGGGGGAAGGGCTTGCGGGACTGAGGCCTGGGCCAGGGGCCTGGATGTGGCGGGAGCGTCCCTGTCCGCCCAGTACTCCACGCCCTGCCCCCACGGGACAAGCTTATAACCTTTTAGGGTGCAGGGCCCAGGTGAGAAGGTGAGAAACCCCTGGATGACTCCTAGTGGAAGGGAGGACCCAGGACTCTGAGGCCCCGCCCACTCTCACTCAGGAAAAATACCCAATGAGAGAAGGCGGGGCAGCTCTTTTAAAGTTTAATTCGGGAAGAATGCTGGAGTGTCTGTGCGGTTAATCATTACAGGCTGCCTGCTTCCATGAGGTCCCCCCACCCCGCACACAGCAGGATGTCAGGAGAGAGCAGAGTCCAAGACCGGCGGACCAAAAGGGAGCATTCCTGGTGGGCAGTGAGGCTGGAGCGGGGCGGCGAGGGGGGGGGTTCCACCTTGCCGGCAGGTGCATTCTCTGTCCTCAATCTGCCAGGGAGACCCAGACCGGGTACGTGGGTCTCTCCTTAGCCTCATCAAGCAGAGGAAACAATCTGCCATCCCCTACCCCACTCTCCCCAGGCCCCACCGCACTGCAGAGCCCCTCACCCACCCCTCTAGCCTTCCTGGCCACTTCATGCTGAAGCCAGGAGGGACCCCGGCTCACCCGGCCTCCACTTTCCCACCCGAGGGCCGGAGGCGGTGTTGCTGAGCAGGGCATACAGTCTGGAGAGATGGAGCCTCAACAATTTAGAGGATCCCTCTCCTTCACCGTCCTCCAAAGTGGAGGGGGCCCTCCCCACATCTCCCCGCAGCCCGCGGAGACGTCTGTCTTAGAGACTTGGGGAAACCCAAACTGGGGTAAACTGGGCGAGCCAGGGAGTGAGGGCGGCTCTCCCGGGGTGTGCGGGGAGGGGCCAGTTTCAGCGGGAAAGCCAAGTCGGAGGAGAGAATCAGGTCTTCCTTCCCATTCTCGCTGCTGGCTTCGGGGAGGTGTACCGGGAGGGAACAAGGAGGGCTGGAAACCAGGATGGGGACGAAAGAGGGCGGGTGGGGAGGAGGGGGCGGGGTGGGAGATGGGAGGAAAAGAGAAAAGTGGGAGGCCGAGCAACCCAGCAGGAGACCCAGCCTTTCCCTACCGGCCCCCAGACCGGCCGTGCCTGCCCCCAAAGGATGAATGCCCGCTTGGGTTCTTACCTGAACCCCGAACATCAGGACACCCGGCTGGGACCACGTCTTCAGGGAGGGAGACGCCAGGCCCTTAAGTACCTGTCCCCCTCCAGCCCCCGCCCCGGGCCTGACATCACCGAGCGGGGGAGGGGGAGAGCCAGGTGGCTCCAATCCGCCCACCTGGGCCGACGGCCAGTTCGGCCGGAGACGGGCACAGCCTGGGGCCCTGGTGCGGCTGGGGGTTGCCTGGCAGGCTGTTGTCTGAGACCGATCTCTGTCCCCTTACCTGGAGGAGCCCCAGCAGGAGTAGCAGGACACCCGTTCCGAAGTCTGGCTCCGTCTAGGAAACCCCAGATTCCTGGATTTTATTTCAGATCCACTCCCGCTTCTCTACAGGTGGTAGGAGGGTATCCCGACTTCGGACAGAGAAGTCAGGGCCGGGGGAGCCCTGTGTGTCCAGATTCCAGGCCCAAGGAAACTAAAATTATCTTGGGCAGATGGGGGCGTGTCCAGGGGAGGCGCCTGGGAGGAGGAAGCCTGGGAGGAGGGTGGGGACTCCCTGACACTCTACGCCAACTGGGATTGTTTTTGCCCTTCCTAGCCTGGCAGCAGGTGCCAAGATAGGGTGCAGGTGCCTAGGAAGAGGCGGGGAAGACAGCCGAACAGACAGCACCAACAGCGAAGATCAAGAGTCCCGACCACCTGGGAGGGCGGGGGGAGGGTCTGAGGGCTGCAAGGTAAAGGGAACCACCCGTCCACTCCTCCCAAACATCCTCCCTGAACCTGGTCTGTTCATTGGCCAAGCCAGGGGGCACTTCTGCAGCTGTGGATCCCACCCCATGGGGCAAAGAGCACCCTGCCAAGGAGGGACGCCAGCCACGGGGGTGTCCAGCAACATGGCCTGCCCGTCGATCTGCAGGCACCCATACCATGGTGGCTGTGCCCTGGCCCCTCAGAGGCACCCAGGGTAAGCCCCTCCCCCGCCCCCACCTTCTGAGCAAAGTCCAGAGTCTTGGCTTCCCCTTTAAAATCGAGGGGCTTAGTGGGAGAAGCCATGGTGACCCAGAGAAAGCTCTGGCCTGGGCCCCTGGAGATTCCTCTTAGAGGGATCACTTTATTTTTTTGAGACAGAGTCCTGCTCTGTCACCCAAGCTGGAGTGCAGTGGCGCCATCTCGGCTTACTGCAAACTCCGCCTCCTGGGTTCAAAAGATTCTCCTGCCTCGGCCTCCCAAGTAGCTGGGATTACAGGCCACACACCTAGTTAATTTTTGTATTTTTAGTAAATCGGGGTTTCTCCACGTTGGCCAGGTTGGTCTCGAACTCCTGACCTCATGTAATCTGCCCACCTCGGCCTCCCAAAGTGTTAGGATTACAGGTGTGTGCCACCGCACCCGGCCTGAGGGATCGATTTAGTTCTCTCAGGGATCACTTTAGCTCTCTAGTTCAGCACTGGGCAAACAGGGTACTTGGGAGAAGGGTTGGGAGGCAGAAATCAAAGGCTGTGGCCACCACCCAGCTTGATGCGGGTGACAGGAAAACAAACAATCCTTAGGGTGATAAGAGGTCCACCATGGGGGGGGCACAGAGGAGTGACTCCTGCCTCAATTTTCTCCAGAGTTTTCCTAGGAAAACCGGTATGAATGTGCCCAGCAAAGAAGTGGGGGAGGAGGCAAGGTCTCTTGGGTGATGGGGCAGCTTGTGCAAAGGCAGAGTAGACAATTCACTCATTAATTTATTCAACTCTCTGTTCAGTACCTACCATATGCCAGCCCCATGTTTGGTGCTGGGGATACTGGGGTAAGCAACAAAAACAGACCCCGTCCTATCCTCACACAGCCAATCAGGAAGATTGATGTTAATCAAAGAATCACACAAATAAGAAATGACAAGAGACAACTATGCTGGGAGAATGACTCACATAGGGAGTCAGGAAAGACTTCTCTGTGGAAGTGACAGCTGAGCAGAGGAGAAGCTGGCTGACATGGGAAGGGGGTTGGAATCAGTGGATGGAAACTGGGGAAGGAGGCCACCTTCCCAAGTGAGGAAACCACTGCCAGAGCTCTGGAGAGGAGGGGATGCAGCATGCGGAGACAGAGAGTGGGGTTGGAGGAGAAAGGAGGAAGCAGAGGCCACGTGGGTGAACCTGGACAGGTGTGGAAGGTGTGGAGAGAGGCGGCTATGCTTCTGCAAATGTGGCCTCCAGACCTCCCTAACCTTGTGTGGAAAACAGATCCTTGGGATCCTCTCCAGCAACTGAATCTCAGTCTGTGGGGCTAAGACACAGGAAGGTGTGGTATTGACAAGCCCTCAGGTGGCTGTTCCGCAAGCCAGGTTTGAAAGCCATCCATCCTGTTTGTCCAGATGGGCAGGAGTAGCGGTCAAAGACCAGACCCTTCAAGTTGTATTTAGACTTAAGTAGAAGCACAGAGGAGAGGGCACATTTACATTTTAGAAAGATCATCCTGGATGGTGAAGGATGGGATGGAAACGAAGCCACGGTCAGAGGGCTGAGTGCTGTAGGAATCAACTTATATGGCTTTCTGGAGGGGGTGGAACTGTGTGAACAAAAAGCAGGTCTGGGGTTGGGGAGGAGGGAGAGGGGTCCACAGTAGGGGGCACAGGGACTTGTGGGAGGTGATGGGACCATTCTGTATCTTGGTTGTGGGGTTGGATGCACAGCTGTGTGTGTTTCTTAGGACTCATAGAAAGGTACACTCAAGGCCGGGCGCGGTGGCTCACGCCTGTAATCCCAAGACTTTGCGAGGATGAAGTGGGCGGATCATGAGGTCAGGAGTTCAAGACCAGCCTGCCCGACATGGCAAAACCCTTTCTCTACTAAAAATACAAAAATTAGCCAGGCGTGGTGGCATGCACCTAAAATCCCAGCTACTCAGGAGGCTGAGGCAGGAGAATCTCTTGAACTCAGGAGACAGAGGTTGCAGTGTGCTGAGTGTGAGCCATTGCGCTCCAGGCTGGGCGACAAGAGTGAGACTCTATCTCAAAAAAAAGAGAGAAAAAAAGAAAGGTACACTCAAGAGGATGAATTTCACTGTGTATAAGTTGTATCTGAATTTTAAAACAACAACAAGGCCGGGCATGGTGGCTCACGCCTGTAATCCCAACACTTTGAGAGGCCGAGGCAGGTGGATCACGAGGTCAGGAGTTTGAGACTAGCCTGGCCAACATGGTGAAACCCCGTCTCTGCTAAAAATATAAAAATTAGCTGGGCGTGGTGGTGCGCACCTGTAATTCCAGCTACTCGGGAGGCTGAAGCAGGAGAATTGCTTGAACCCGGGAGGCAGAGGTTGCAAGGAGCCAAGATGGTGCCACTGCACTCCAGCTGGGACGACAGAGCAAGACTCCATCTCGGGGGAAAAATAGTAATACTAATAAATAAGAATGAGTTTATAGGTCAATGGAACAGAATCCAGAGTCCAAGTAGAAACCCTTTTACATTTCTCAATTGATTTTACAGGGTGCCAAGACAATTTGATGGAGGAAAGGATAGGCTTTTCAATAAATGGTACTGTGATCAATTGAATAGCCACATGCCAAAAGGTGAATTTAGATCTTTTGCTCACAGGATGCATTAAAAAAAAAAAAAAAAAACCAAAAACTCGATATAGATCATATACCTGAATGTGAGAGCTAAAACCATAAAACTTCTAGAAGAAACCATGGGAGATAGTCTTCGTGGAGGCCGGGCACGGTGGCTCACATCTGTAATCCCAGCACTTTGGGAGGCCGAGGTGGATGGATCACCTGAAGTCGGGAGTTCAAGACCAGCCTGGCCAACATGGAGAAA
>NW_012106252.1:3905908-3907851 GCF_000951045.1 Mandrillus leucophaeus
ACCTGTAATCCCAGCACTCTGGGAGGCCGAGGCAGGTGAATTGCTTGAGCCCAGGAGTTTGAGACCAGCCGAGACAACCTGGCAAGACCTCATCTCTACAAAAAATATAAAATTTATCCAGGCATGGTGGTGCGGGCCTATAGTCCTGGCTACTTGGTGAGGCTGAGGTGTGACAATCGCTTGAGCCTAAGAACTTGAGGCTGCGGTGAGCTGTGATTGTGCTACTGCGCTCCAGTCTGGGTCACAGAGCAAGACACTGTCTCAAAAAAAGAAAGAAAAAATGAAGCCAGGTGAAGTGGCTCATGCCTGTGATCCCAGCACTTTGGGAGGCAGAGGCAGGCAGATCACTTGAGGCCAGAGATCCAGACCAGCCTGGCCAATATAGCAAAAACAGCCTGACCATTGCTACTAAAAATACAGAAAATTATCTGGGCCATGGTGGCACATGCCTGTAATCCCAGCTACTTGGGAGGCTGAGGCACAAGAATTGCTTGAACCTGGGAAGTGGAGGTTGCAGTGAGCCGAGATTGTGCCACTGCACTCCAGCCTGGGTGACACAGTGAGACCCTGTCTCAAAAAAAGAAAGAAAGAAAAAAAAAAAAAGAAAAAAGAAAAAAAATTAGCCAAAGACTGGGAGAAAATAGTTGCAAACCATATACAACTATATATGGTTGTATATATGGTTGTATATATTTTGGTTGATATCCAAAATATATAAAGAATTTTTACAAATCAATAATAAAGAGACAAACAATCCTAATAAAAATGGGCAAAAGACTTGAATAGATATTTCTTCAAATATGTATATGAATGACTAATAACTACACGAAAGATACACAACAGTCATTAGATAAATGAAAATTAAAACCACAATTATATATCATGTCATGTCCACTAGGATGGTTATAATCAAAGAGACAGAAAACAAGTATTGGTGAGGATATGGAGCGACGAATCCTCATATATTGCTGGTGGGAAAACTTTGAAAAACAGTCTAGCCGTTTCTTAAAAAGTTAAACGCTAGCCTGGGCAAAATGGCAAAACCTTGTCTCTACAATAAATACAAAAAAGTTAGCTGGGCATGCTGGTGCGTGTCTGTCGTCCCAGCTATTCAGGAGGCTGAGGCAAGAGAATAGCTTGAGTTCAGCAGGTCGAGGCTGCAGTGAGCAGTGTTTGCACTGCTGTATTCCAGCCTGGGCAACAGAGCGAGACCCTGTCTCAAAAAAAAAGTTAATCATAAACTTAACACATGACCCAGCAGTTCTACCCTTAGGAATCTACCCAAGAGAAATGAAAACACACACCTATGCAAAGACACCAAAACATCTGTAGCAGCATTCTTCAAAACAGACAAAAAACACTGGAACCTTAAATATCCATCAACTGGTGAATTAAGAAACAAAATGTGGCAAAACCACACGTGGAATACGACTCAGCAATGAAAAGGAACAAACTACTCTAGACGCTACAGCATGAATGCATCTCAAAAAACATATTGAGTGAAAGAAGCCGTAAGCAAAAGACCACATAGCATATTATTCTGTTTATATGAAACATCCAGAAAAGGCAAAGTTAGAGACAGAAAGCAGATCAGTGGTTGCATAGGACTGGAATTGGGAGCTGAATTGACCAGAAACAGGTGGGAAGGACTTACCAGGTTGACGGAAACATTCTGTAACTGGATTGTGGTGATGGTTAGGCAACTGTACAAATGACAGCATTTTCTTTCTTTTCTTTTCTTTTTTTTTTTTTTTTTTAACACAGTCTCACTCTGTCATCCAGTCGTCCAGGCTGGAGTGCAGTGGTATCTCAGCTCACTGAAACCTCCACCTCCCAGGTTCAAGCGATTCTCCTGCCTCAACCTCTGGAGTAGCTGGGATTACAGGTGTGCACCACCACACCCAGCTAATTTTTGTATTTTTAGTAGAGACAGGGTTTTGCCG
>NW_012106252.1:3908681-3940979 GCF_000951045.1 Mandrillus leucophaeus
GCAGGAGAATGGCCTAAACCCGGGAGGCAGAGCTTGCAGTGAGCTGAGATCCGGCCACTGCACCCCAGCCTGGGCGACAGAGCGAGACTCTGTCTCAAAAAAAAAAAAAAGAAAAAGAAAAAGAAAAATAGTCTAAAGGGACACTAGAGTGGGTGGCGTGCTAGGATACCATAGAGGTACTGCAGGCAGGGAAAAGGCAGCAAGGACCTGAGCAGCCTCCATTTCCAGAGTTGCAAAACGGGAATAATGACACCAGTCCCCCAGTGAGAGGCTGGATAAGAAGGGGATGTGCAGGAACTGTTGGGGGCACACAGCCTGAAGAGTGTCTACGGTTCTCCAGTGGAGGCAAGAGGCAGTTACAAAAGACTGGAAAAAGCAGTTTAGAGCTTTGGGATCAGAAACACTTGGGTATGTAACTATAGGGCTGTTCCAAATGGCATCAGCGCCGGGCGTGGTGCCTCACGCCTGTAATCCCAGCACTTTGGGAGGCCAAGGCGGGCAGATCATTTGAGGTCAGGAGTTCGAGACCAGCCTGGCCAACATGGTGAAACCCTGTCTCTCCTAAAACAAACAAACGAACAAAAAACTGGGCCGGGCGCGGTGACTCATGTCTGTAATTCCAGCACTTTAGCAGGCCGAGGAGGGTGGATCACCTGAGGTCAAGAGTTCGAGACCAGCCTGACTAACATGGTGAACCCCTGTCTCTACTAAGAACACAAAATTAGCCGGGTGCGGTGGCACGCGCCTGTAGTCCCAACTACTTGGGAGGCTGAGGCAGAAGAATCGTTTGAACCCCGGAGGCGGAGGTTGCAGTGAGCCGAGATCGCGCCATTGCACTCCAGCCTGGGCAACAAGAGTGAAAAAAAAAATCAAATGCCATCAGCATGTGAGCGAGAAAATGTCAACTATTTCATACATCAGCCACACCCACTCCCATCTCCAGGATGGTTGCCCCCCGCTTTCTCTTTCTTTTGTAAACTGAAAAGCGCTCTGCAGTCTAAGATAGTCCATTAGAGTAAATGAAGCCGTGAAGTCCGGCGGACATCGGGAGTGGGGAAGCCCGGCATTCCGGGAGACCGGGCCGGGGAAGGAGGGTCTGTACCGGTTCTCCCAGACTCTGCCCGGGGCGCGAGCTCCGGAGCTGCCGTACGAGGTCAAAACGTAGCAATGGCGGAGGCCTACAGGGGGCGCCCGGACGCCACGCTCGGCCCCGCCCCAACGCCACGCTCGGCCCCGCCACGCTCCAGAGGCCCCGCCCCGTCACGTGCCCGCTGAGCGCGTCACACCCGGAAGCAGGGGCCCGAGCGGAGCAGGCAGCTATGAGCGGGGATCCGGGGCAGACGTCCGTAGTGCCCCCTCCCGAGGAGGTGGAGCCGGGGAGTGGGGTCCGCATCATGGTGGAGTACTGGTGAGCGGTCCCGGCTGGAGGACCCCTACCCTGGTCCCGTGGGCCGGACGGAGGTGGGTCCACGGGAGGCCCCACCCCCGAGTCCCCAGCCCAGCCCCATTTCTTCTCCCCAGTGAACCCTGCGGCTTCGAGGCGACCTACCTGGAGCTGGCCAGTGCTGTGAAGGAGCAGTATCCGGGCATCGAGATCGAGTCGCGCCTGGGGGGCACAGGTGAGGCTCATGGAACACCTGCTGAGTCAGTCTGTACTCTAAATCCCAGCTCTCCCGCTTTCTAGTTCTGACATTGGCTGCTTTATGTAAAGTGCCTGCAGTGCCTGGCACATGGTAAAATGTCCAGCCAACATGAGTTCCCTTCCATATGTCAGGGGATTCACAGAGGCCTGCGGGGGAAAAACCTATTAGACTGCAATCGTGTAGGGTTGGAGGGGAGGGAGTCTTTCATTGTTGCCAGGGGCACACAGGCGAGGCCTCCCTCAGGTTCCCTGGAGTTGACCCAGGGTTGGGGAATGGCTGAAGGAGCTACAAATGGGTCTCCAGTGGGAGTGGTGGGGGACCCCTTTGAAGGAACTCCTGATTTCTGCCTGTGTTCTCAGTGTACCATTTATTTATCTGTTGATTTCTTACCAGGTGCCTTTGAGATAGAGATAAATGGACAGCTGGTGTTCTCCAAGCTGGAGAATGGGGGCTTTCCCTATGAGAAAGATGTGAGTATTTGCAGTGTTGGGAGGACCTCTGGGTCATCCTACCCCAACAGTGCATCATCCTGTCATTCCACATCTCTGTCCTCTAGCTCATTGAGGCCATCCGAAGAGCCAGTAAAGGAGAACCCCTAGAAAAGATCACCAACAGCCGTCCTCCCTGCGTCATCCTGTGACTGCACAGGATTCTGGGTTCCTGCTCTGTTCTGGGGTCCAAGCCTTGGTCTCCCTTTGGTCCTGCTGGGAGCTCCCCCTGCCTCTTTCCCCTACTTAGCTCCTTAGCAAAGAGACCCTGGCCTCCACTTTGCCCTTTTGGGTACAAGGAAGGAATAAGATTCCATGGCCTTGGGGGCAGGAGAGAGACACTCTCCACGGACACTTCCCCAGCCACCTTATACCCCCTTCCCAGGATAAGTGCCCACAAAAGCCTGGTCCACTCTTCACCTCGGTAATACCTGTCTGATGCCACAGTAGATTTTATTTATTTTCCCCAACCCAGGGCAATGTCAGCCATTGGCAGTAAAGTGGCACTACAAACACTAATGCTAACTAGTGTGTGTTTTTATATGTCCAATCTGGGAATGTGGGGGGCACAGAAGTCCGGCCGGCCCAGCCTTTGTACCGCCAGGGTGGCTGTGCTGGCTTGGGTGGGCTTTCTGGACAGCTACTCCTTAGGTCAGTGAGCTCCTCTGCCATAGCCAAGGCAAGGAAAATGAGTCCCACAGTAGATCCTGCCTCGTCTTTCGCCCACTCAACCGCCACTCTCCTGACTCACAAGGAGGAAATAACCCCATTCTGGTGAGTGGCCTTAGGAATTCGTTCTAAGAAAGAATGATCTGGTTGTTAAAGGGCTCTCAGATCCGAATCCAGCTTCCCGATCCCCCCCAACCCTGAAGCTAGAGAACTGGATGTCAGGCTCCTCATCCAAGCTTTCTGAAGATTCCTGGCCACTCCCTCCAGGAAAAGAGGAGTTGAGTGTAAGGTGAGCAGGAAGGGATGGTGCAGAGCTACCCCCAGACATAGGCCGGTGCCTAACTGTTCTCCACAATATATTTGCAAATGGAGAAAGTGGGTGTGGAGAAGGACCCCCCACATCTGCCTCCCCATACAACACCCATTCTCCCCCTGGGTCTTTATTTCATCTTTAAAAAACAAAACAAAGTAAAAACTAAACAGAAAAGCACTCTGTACAAGGCCTGGATACTGACACCATTGCTGCTCCTTCCTCATGGGGGGCAGTACTAGGTCTCAGGGACAATCTCTGAATGGGTCGCTCTTGTTCTTAGACACTCCCTTAGGGCCACTTCCCCTCTCAGGCCAGCTTCCCTAAGGCTTTCAGTATGCAGAATCTGGAAGGAAAGGGCCAGGCTGGGCTGTGGCATCCACTGGACCCTAGAGTCTCACTGGGCAGGGCCCCAGAATCCACCAAGACTCCCCAGTGCTGTTCCTCTTCCAGCTAGGCTGGACCCCTTCCAGCCATCTGGGAACTCAAGCAGGAAGTTTCCTTAGGACAGGTTCCGGGCATGGCAGATTCCTCTGGAAGTGGTCGGAGGGCCCGCCCGCCTCTTGATGCCAGTGGAAGTCAGGCCTTCCCTGCTCCCTGAGGACACATCGGGGCTTCTGCGGACTTGGCCTTCTGGTTCACACTGGCACGTCCAGACCCAGGTACTCTGGGTTCTCTGCCGTAGGTGTCCCTTTGAAGGTGCTGGGTGGAGCCCCCCGCTCTGATGGGTCCTGGTCCCAGTAATAGAGGTTGTCGAAGGCTGGGCTGAAGGCAGGAGGAAGGTGGGGCTGAGGGGCAGCTCCTCCCCGGGGTGCCAAGTACTCGGGGTTCTCCACAGCACCCCCAAAGGCAAAAACGTCTTTGACAACCCCATTCTTCCCTGGGGAGAGAGTCTTGGGCCTTTCCAGAGTGGCACCAGTAGGTCGGGCAGGAGACAGAGGGCCCTCTTGGGGCGAAGGGGGCTGTGGCCGAACATCTGGCTGGTTCACATATTCTGAAAGGCCAAGAGAAGATGACCTATTAGGGGAAGGAACCCCGGTGTCGCTGCCACTCCCTCTGCCCCCACAGTGGACCCTGGGCTGAGGGTCCCCCCTCCCCCGCCCATCAGTCTCTCCGCTTAGACTGGACTCCATACCGGGCTGGGGACTGCAGGTCAGGGGGGCAACGTAGCCGTCAGTCTCAGAGGGCAGGGGTACCGTGGGGTCCTCACTGTACCGCTGTAGAGGGCTGGGGTCATGTGCGGGGAGGCTTTGCAGCCCCTTGGCTGCCCCCATTCCCAGGTCACCATCAAATACATCAGAGCCAGTCCCTTCGGAGGGTGCCCGTGGAGACCTGGGGGCCTCCTCTTCAGAGGGCTCCAGCCCTAGCGTCAGGTCCCCACCGCCACTCTGGGGACAAGAAGGTAAGTCATGATGGGAGTCACTTAATGGATCTGGGATGGGGACTCCATGGGAGGTGACAGGGTCGCAGGAGAAAAACAGGTCACCTTTGGGGTACGACACAGTCACCGTGGAGAGAATGGGGTCACAGAGGTTGGAAGGCAGTAAGAATTTTTTGTAGGGATAATGGCGTCTCCTTGAGAGGTGACAGTTGAGGGAACATCAGAGAAAGGGACCCTAGTCCACCGGGGATGGAGGAGGTAAGCAGCCACACAGTGTGACCGAAGGCACTGACCCTGGTAGATGAGCTGCGGTGCCTGTGGTGGACCATGCCCCCAGTGCCCGGGGCAGGGTCTGGACAGAAGAAGCCCTGCTGGGGTACCAGATACTCCTCAGCATCCACCAGGTCCCCCATGTCATCGTCCTCCAGCAGTGAGCGGTAGAAGGTGCTGTCCAAGGGACTGGCTGGGCCCAAGTCCTCATTCTGCGGAGGAAGGAGAGGTGGGATGGTGGCCCCTCCCCAGCCCAGCATGCAGCCTTCCATGAAGAAGGCTCATAGCAGGTGAGGGGCCTGGCACACCGGACTCATCTCTCCTTCCCACCCTCTGCAGGAGGGTGCTCTTAGCCACAGGCAGGGATGGGGCACAGAGGCCCAGTACCTGGATGACCACAAAGCGCTGGGGGTCCCTGGCCATGCGGGAGAATTCCGACACCAACTCCCGGAATCTCGGCCGACATTCAGAGTCAATCATCCAACCTGGGGCAGGAGGGAGGCCAGCATCTAGCCCCGGCCCTGTGTGCCTGCTGCCTCCCCTCCCACTCCCGCTGCAGTCTGGTCTAGACAGTCCCAAGGGACAGCCCAAAGCCCTTGGTGGTAGAGAAGTAGTACCAGACTCTGGGGGCTTCAGCCAGAACCTTCAGGCATCTCTACTAGTTTCCCTTTTAATTTTTTTTTCTTTTTGTTTGCTTTTTTATTTTTTTGAGATAAGGTTTCACTCTGTCGCCCAGGCTGGATTTCAGTGGCGCAATCATAGCTTACTGCCACCTTCAGCTGGGCTCAAGTGATCTTCCTGCCTCAGCCTCTCCCGAGTAGCTGGGACTACAGGCACACACCACCACACCCAGCGAATTTTTTTATTTTTTGTAGAGATAGGGTCTCACTGTGTTGCCCAGTCTGGTCTTGAACTCCTGGCTTCAAGGGATCTTCCCACCTCAGCCTCCCAAAGTACTGGGATTACAGGCATGAGCCACTGTGCCCAGCTTAATATTGTACATAAGGTTCTCTAATTGTTCCTCAAGAGTGGCTTTGGACTTTGACTGTAAAAGGGATATGAGAAGGTTTTGAGGCTCCTAATATACCAGGGTTCCTGGGTCTACATACATCCTGGTCCCCTTTCATGCCCTTTGTGGGCTTCTCGACCCAGGACCTCCCACCCTCCTCCAGGCAGCCCGCACAGCTCAGCCACGCACATTTGACCATGATCATGTAGACATCAATGGTGCAGATGGGGGGCTGGGGCAGCCGCTCCCCCTTTTCCAGCAGGTCAGGGATCTCCCGGGCTGGGATCCCATCGTAAGGTTTGGCCCCAAAAGTCATCAGCTCCCACACAGTCACACCTAAGGCAGAGACAGGGTCAGGAGTGGGAGGGCCAGGGGTTCTGCCCAGGAGTCTGGCATCATGGCAGCAGGGGGGAGATGTGATGCCAGGAGACAGAATCTACCCAGTCTTTCCCTAATCCTGGGAAGTGCACAGACCCTGCAAGGTGGGGCACAGGCAGCCCCTTCCCTCCCTCCACATGCTGAGGTGGCCCCATAATTCTCCCCATCCCAGCTCTCATCCTCCCTCCAGCCATGACTCCTCACCCACCCCTCCCAACACTCCCCACCACACACCGTAACTCCACACATCACTCTGGTGGGTGAACCGCCGTCGGAGAATGGACTCCAGCGCCATCCACTTGATGGGCACCTGGGAGGGCAGAAGAGGAAGTCCTCCAACTGTGTGTGGTGGGGAGGTGGCCACTCAGAGTTCTCCCAGGGACCAGACCCCACTCCACCCGACTTCCTCTGCTCCTTCACCTAACCTTGCCCCCATCTGCATGGTACTCTGTCTCGTCAATGTCCAGCAGCCGAGCCAGCCCAAAGTCTGTAATTTTGACATGGTTGGGACTCTTGACCAGCACGTTCCGAGCAGCCAAGTCCCTGTGTACGAGCCGCACATCCTCCAGGTAGCTCATCCCCTGGAATGGGAAGCACCCAGGTAGACCACAGCCATTCTGTGTTTCACTTTTTTTTTTTTTTTTTTTTTTTTTGAGACGTTTCCCTGTTGTTGCCCAGGCTGGAATACAATGGCACAATCTTGGCTCACCGCAACCTCCACCTCCCAGGTTCAAGTGATTCTCCTCCTCAGCCTCCAGAGTAGCTGGGATTACAGGCATGCACCACCATGCCTGGCTTTCTGGGAGGGCCTGGCCCTGGTCATATGCCCAGGAAGAGTCCCCATCCTAGCCCCTTGTGGACATAGGGGCTTGCTCCAAAGGGACCCGCAAAGAGCCCAGGTGCCCTAAGTGCATACCTTGGCAATCTGCATACACCAGTTCAGCAGGTCCTGGGAGCCCAGGCGTCCGCGGTTTTCTCGGACATGGTCTAAGAGGCAGCCATAGGGCATAAGCTGTGTCACCAGCTGCACCGTGGATGTCAGGCAGATGCCCAGGAGGCGGGAGACATATGGGGAGCCCACACCAGCCATCACGTATGCTTCCTGGGGACAAGGGTACACTGAGAGGGTATGGGAGACCTCACACCCCCAACCATCACACAGCCTCCCAACCACCACACAGCCTCCCAACCACCACACACCCCCAAACACCTGTCTCTTATACACATCTAGATGTGTATAAGAGACAGCCCCCAAACACCACACAGCCTCCCAACCATCACACAGCCTCCCAACCACCACACACCCCCAAACACCACACACCCCCAAACACCACACAGCCTCGCAACCACCACACAGCCTCCCGACCATCACAAACCACAGCTGCGGCCCATGGCCTGTGAATGCCCAAAGTACCAGCCTGGCCAACATGGTGAAACCCTGTCTCTACTAAAAATACAAAAATTAGGCCGGGCACGGTGGCTCACGCCTGTACTCCCAGCACTTTGGGAGGCCGAGGCAGGCGGATCACGAGGTCAGGAGTTTGAGACCAGCTTGGCCAACATGGTGAAACCCCATCTCTACTAAAAATACAAAAATTAGCCGGGCGTGATGGCTCACACCTATAATCCCAGTTACTCAGGAGACTGAGGGAGGAGAATCGCTTTAACCTGGGAGGCCGAGCCAAGACCACGCCATTTCACTCCAGCCTGGGTGACAGAGCGAGACTATGTCTCAAAAAAAAAAAAAAAAAAAAAAAAACAGGCAGGTGCTTGTAATTCCAGCTACTCAGGAGCCTAAGGCATGAAAATCGCTTGAGCCCAGGAGGTGGAGGTTGCAGTGAGCTGAGATCACGCCACTGCACTCCAGCCTGGGTGACAGAGCAAGGCTCCGTCTCCAAAAAAAATAGTCTAGGTTTGCGGGAGTCATATCTCCCCAAACCCCAATGAAGAGAGACCAGAGCCCAGACCTGCAGCCATGGGGTCCTTCCTGTCCTCCCAGCAGAAGAGGGTAGAGGGGCTTACGTCTAAGATTTCTTTGTTGGCTTTGGGGGATGTGTTTTCCCTCAACACTTTGATGGCCACTGGAATTTTCACATTCTCCCCATCAGGGATCCAGATGCCCTGGGCAGAAAGAAGAGGATATGAGTGAGAAGAGCGTGGGCTGGATCCTACCTGCCTTCCAGGAGATCATTACTTGTGCTCCAAACATCCTTCCCCACCCTGGGGCTTGCTCCCGTTCCCTTCTGCTCCGCTGTAACTGCCCTCCCCCAAATACTGCCTCCGGCTCTTGCCCCTCCCATCGGAACTGCCGACCACACCCCTCCAGGCACCGCCCCCACCTTCTGGGGCCGCCCACCCCAGGACCTGGCCCTGACCTTGTAGACTGTGCCAAAAGCTCCAGATCCAAGCACCTTCACCTTCCTCAGCTCCGTCTCTTTCAGGATCCGCATCTGCGCCTGGTTGGGCATCGCTCCACTCGGTGTCAGTGGCTCCACCAGCTGGGGTGAGGGGGTGGTGGGTCAGTGCCGGGAGCCAGTGCAGACCCCACGCGGGCTGGCAGGCCTTCATCCCGCCTTACCTCCGTTTCCTGCAGCAGCCTCCGCATCGTGTACTTCCGGATCTTCTGCTGCCGTCGCTTGATGAGGATTCCAAAGACCACCCCCAAGACCACGACCAGCAGAATGCCCACCACAGCAGAGATGATGGACGTCAGAGGGCTGGGGGCGGAGCCAGGGTCAGGGATTGAGGGCTAGTTTGGGGTAGGAGGGACAAAGGGGGCCCACGGGGGACATGAAGAAGGTGTTTGGCATTCGGAAAGGGAAGTCGGAAGGGTGACCCACAGGTTTGGACCCTCTCCTACTCTAAACCTGCCTTGGCTCCCCACTGCCTCCACAATAAAGTCCAAACTCCTTGTAGGCAATCAGAGCCCTCTCCACATCTCCAGATTCTCTATACTTGGTTCTCTAGCCTTGGCTCTGCCTTAGAGCTCCAACACTTTATGGTGTAAAAATCACTAAGGATGCTGGGCACAGTGGCTCACGCCTGGAATCCCAGCACTTTGGGAGGCTGAGGCGGGTGGATCACAAGGTCAGGAGTTCGAGACCGGCCTGGCTAACATAGTGAAATCCCGTCTCTACTAAAAATACACACAAAAAAATGAGCTGGGCGTGGTGTGAGTGCCTGTAATCCCAGCTGCTTGGGAGACTGAGGCAGGAGAATCACTTGAACCCAGGAGACGGAGGTTGCAGTGAGCCGAGATTGCGCCACTGCACTACAGCCTGGGCAACAGTAAGAGACTCCATCTCAAAAAAAAAAAAATCACTAAGGAGACTGTTAATACACATGTCCCTCAACACCGTGGGGCCACATCCTAATAAACCAATTGTAAGTTGAAACTGAAAATGCATTTAAGACACCTAGCCTGGCCGGGCGCGGTGGCTCACGCCTGTAATCCCAGCTCTCAGGGAGGCAGAGGCGGGAGGATAACTTGAGCCCAGGAGTTTGAGACCTGCCTGGGTAATATAGCGAGACCCCGTTCTCCACAAAAAGGAAAAAAAAAAAAAAAAAAAAAGACAAAAAAGACACCTAGCCTGGCTCACACGTGCTCAGAACATTTACACTGCCAGCAGCTTACAGTTGGGCAGAATCATCTAACACAAAGCCTATTTTATAATAAACTGTTAAATAGTTTGTGTTATTTATTTATTTATTTAGTTTTGAGACAGGGCCTTCCTGTGTTGCCCAGGCTGAGTGCAGTGGTGAGATCATGGCCCACTGCAGCCTTGACCTCCGGGCTCAAGCAATCCTTCCACCTCAGCTGCCCAAGTAGCTGGGACTACAGACACACGACACCACATTTGGCTAGTTTTTTTATTTTTTTGTAGAAATGGGGTCTCACTGTGTTGCCCAGGCCGGTCTCGAGCTTCTAACCTCAAAGGATCCTCCAACCTTGGCCTCCTAAAGTGCTGGGATTACAGGTGTGAGCTACTGTGCCTGGCTATGTAATTTATTGAATATTGAAAGTAGGGCTGGGCACAGTGGCTTGAGGTTGAGGTGGGCGGATCACCTGAGGTCGAGAGTTCGAGACCAGTCTGACTAACATGGAGAAACCCCACCTCTACTAAAAATACAAAATTAGCCAGGCATGGTGGTGCATGCCTGTAATCCCAGCTACTCTGGAGGCTGAGGAGGAGAATCACTTGAACCTGGGAGGTGGAGGTTGCGGTGAGCCAAGATTGTGCCATTGTATTCCAGCCTGGGCAACAACAGGGAAACGTCTCAAAAAAAAAAAAAAAGTGAAAAACAGAATGGCTGTATGGGTATTCAAGGTACAGTTTTTACTGAATGATTTTCCACACCTCCCGGTGTTTGCATAGGCTGTCCCTTCAGCCTGGACCACCATTTCTCCACAGGGTCATCTTTTAAGACTTGGCTTGGCCAGGTGTGGCTCATGCCTGTAATCCCAGCACTTTGGGAGGCCAAGGCAGATGGATCACCTGAGGTCAGCAGTTCAAGACCAGCCTGGCCAACATGGCGAAACCCTGTCTCTACTAAAAATACAAAAATTAGCCGGGCATGATGGCACATGCCTGTAATCCCAGCTACTACAGGGGCTTAGACAGGAGGATTGCTTGAACCTGGGAGGTAGAGGTTGCAGTGAGCCAAGATCGTGCCATTGCACTCGGGCCTGGGCAACAGAGCAAGACTCCATCTAAAAAAAAAAAAGAGAGACTTGGCTCATTGTCAGGAGTGGTGGCTCATGCCTGTAATCCCAACACTTTGGGAGGCCAAAACAGGAGGATCACTTAAGCCCACGAGTTTGAGACCAGCTTGGGCAACACAGTGAGATCCTGTCTATACAAAAAAAATTTTTTAATTAGCCAGGCGTGGTGGCATGCTCCCATAATCCCAGCTGCCGCAGCAGGGTCACTTGAGCCCAGGAGGCCAAGGCTGCAGTGCGCCTGTGATTGCACCACCACATTCAAGACTGGACAACAGAGCAAGACCCTGTCTCAATCACTCAATAAAAAGATAGCGTATCTGGCTGGGCACGGTGGCTAACATCTGTAATCCCAGCACTTTGGCAGGCCGAGGTGGGCGGATCTCAAGGTCAAGAGATGGAGACAATCCTGGCCAACAAGGTGAAACCCCGTCTCTACTAAAAATACAAAAATTAGCTGGGTGTGGTGGCGCATGCCTGTAATCCCAGCTACTCGGGAGCCTCAGGCCAGGAGGCAGAGGTTGCAGTGAAATGAGATGGCGCCACTGTACTCCAGCCTGCCGACAGAGTGAGACTCCATCTCAAAAAAAAAAAAAAAAAAGATAGTGCATCCTGGGATAGATGGAGCTCCTGGATGTTGATCCAATATTCTTGTCATCCTGTCCTCTCCGCACCCCCTTGCTTAGCACAGGGTCTGGCCCATACCAAGCCTGTAACACATACTCATTTCACGGACAGATGATTGCCTAAGACAAAGACTTCAGTCTGTTTTTCTACCCAAAGTCCTTCCCAAAGGTCCCCACTGCCCAGACAGTCAAGTCCCACCCTGTGGCTTGGGTTCAGGGCCTCTGGCCTCCAGGTCAGACCCCACCCTGACTCTAGTGACCCCCTTACTCCTGTGCTCACTCAACAGCCCCCGACACCAGAACTTTGAAGACATCCTGGATTTCCTGCTGCCTCCCCCTCCAGTGTCACCTTGCACCCCAGTGCTTTCTACCTAAATGCAAGTGCAATTCCTGCTCCTCTCTCAAAGCCTGGCTCAAATTCCACCTCCTCCTTGAAGCCTCCCACCATCCCCAGTTAAGAATTCATCGCTCCTTCAGCGGTGCGGCTGCACTCTTCTCTGCCTCTCTTGACTTCCACGGAATTGCACTTTGCCCGTGTCCCTCACGGGACATCAAGTTACTCCAGGCTGGGGAGGGACTGGGTTTTCTAGCCATCGATCCCTGCGGTCCCCTCCCCTCAGTTTCGGAGCAGGTCCTCTGTCACTTGTTGAAGTGGAAAATGACAGAAGGTTCCACAGTGGAAGAGTGAGTGGGAAGGGACATATGTCAGGGGGTCCCTTCCCTACAGCAGTGACCACCCAGCATCCAGTGGGGGAGTGAAGGGCAACGAGGGGTACATCCTGGGGTCCAAGCCAACCTGGCTCTCTGCTCGGCGGGGCAGCCCTTGTCATCCAGGTCCACACAGCTGCAGGAGAAACAGTCTCATCAACAATTCTGGGAACCACCCTGTTGGGAACCACCGTTCCAGTCTCACAACAAACCCGGGAGGGGTGTGGCTGGGCCATTATCCCCATTTGACGAAGGTAGAAACTGGGCTCAAGGCCATCAGTGCTCCTTCTACCACCCCACAAGGAGACTCCTTCTCCAGCCAAGGAAGCCGCGTGCCCCTCTCCCCTGCAGCACCTTGTGCTGGGTAGGAAGCAGGGAGGGGCCCCCGGAAAAGCAAGTAAGGGAGCTCAACTATTCCCTCCATAGAAGAACCTCAGGGTAAACTGATACGACTTCTCCAGAGAACGGTTTGGCAACACCTATGAAATATTATCTATGATGCAGCAAATTCTCCTCTGAATACAGACCGTACATATTGCTTGCAAATGCTTTTGTCACTTAACAGAATCTTGCAATGTTTTTCCATGTTCTAATACCGTGATCTGGATCTAGGATCCATATGGATCTAGACCCATATTCTCTTTTTTTTTTTTTTTTCTTTTTTTTCTCGAGATGGAGTTTCGCTCTGTTGCCCAGGTTGGAGTGCACTGGTGCAATCTCGGCTCACCGCAACCTCCGCCGCCCAGGTTCAAGCAATTCTCCTGTCTCAACTTCTCAAATAGCTGGGATTACAGGTGCCCACCACCACGCCCGGCTAATTTTTGTATTTTTAGTAGAGACGGGGTTTTGCCATGTTGGCCAGGCTGGTCTTGAACTCCTGACCTCTGGTGATCTGCCTGCCTCGGCCTCCCAAAGTGCTGGGATTACAGGCGTGAGCCACTGCACCCAGCCCGGACCCATATTATTTTAATTTTTCTCATTTAGTTGTCTTTAAATTGAAACGCATGAATACATCCTTGTGATAAACATTGCCAGCACTATATACCCTAAAAATGCCAATGCATGGACACTAGGGGGCATACAGAAGAAGGCTCACTTGTGTATGGAGCTCAATTGCAATAAACTGCGAAAACAGGGAAACAAGCTCAATATCCCTCAAAAACAAAGTGAAATTACATCCATGTTATAGGTTGAGTAATTAAAAAAAAATAAAGATGGTAGATCTGTCTGTACTCACAAGAAAGGATACCTCAAGTCGGAGGGAAAGTAAACTGCAGAATAGTATGAAGAGAATGATCCCATTTACATTACAAAATGTACACGCACACAAATCTGATGACAAGTGGAACTATATGAAATTGCTGTTTCTTGACCTTTTTTTTTTTTTTTTGAGACAAGAGTCTTGTTCTGTCATCCAGGCTGGAGTGCAGTGGCACAATCTAGGCTCATTGAAACCTCCGCCTCACGGGTTTTCTCCTACCTCAGCCTCCTGAGTAGCTGGGATTTCAGGTGTGCATCACCATACCCGGCTAATTTTTGTATTTTTAGTAGAGACAGGGTGTCACTATGTTGGCCAGATTGATCTCGAACTCCTGATCTCAAGTGATCCGCCTGCCTCAGACTCCCAAAGTGCTGGAATTACAGGTGTGAGTCACCGCGCGCCCAGGTTCTTGACCATTTTTGGTTTACACAAACAGCAATCTTATTTGACTCAACCTAATATAAATGTAGTGTGTCTATATAAGTGTGCAGAAAAGAGCCCAGAAGGATGAACACACAAGTCAATGCGGTGGTTCTCCCAGCCCACAGGAGAGACTGGGTGGACAGGGAGTTGAGTGAAAGGGCACATTGGTTTTGTAACATTTATACTTTTATGTTACTGAAAATGTTTATCACAAGGATGTATTCATGTGTTCCATGTGTAAAGACAACTAAATAAGAAAAATTAAAAGAATAAGGTAGATCGCCATGTTAGAACATGGAAAAACATTTCAAGGTCCTGGAAAGTGAGAAAAAGCAATTTGCAAACAATATGTATGAACTATGATTCTATTTGGTAAAAAGAAATATATGACTGGGCATGGTGGCTCACCCCTGTAATCCCAACACTTTGGGAGGCCGAGGCTGGCAGATCACCTGAAGTCAGGGGTTCAAGACCAGCCTGGCCAACATGGTGAAACCCCATCTACTGAAAATACAAAAATTAACTAGGCAAAGTAGCATGTTCCTGTAATCCCAGCTACTCAGGAGGCCAAGGCAGGAGAATTGCTTGAACCCAGGAGGTAGAGGCTGCAGTGAGCCAAGATTGCACCACTGCACTCCAGCCTGGGTGACAGAGTGAGACTCCATCTAAAAATATATATATATACGTGTGTGTGTGTGTGTGTGTTAGAACGTGCACAGATAAAAATAACTGGAGAATAATATTAATGTATGTTAACTTATATATACATATTAGAATGTGCACAGACAAAAATAACTAGAGGAAAAATATTTCAAATTATTAACAGTGGGGATAGAACTGCTAGGGCATTAATTTATATTTCATGTTTTAATTTTACCATTTTAACAATGTGTTATTTTTATTTTTTTTTTTTTTGAGATGGAGTCTCGTTCTGTCGCCTAGGCTGGAGTGCAGTGGCACAGTCTCAGCTCCCTACAAGCTCCGCCTCCTGAGTTCATGCCATTCTCCTGCCTCAGCCTGCCGAGTAGCTGGGATTACAGGCGCCCACCACCACACCCGGCTAATTTTTTATATTATTTAGTAGAGCCGGGGTTTCACCGTGTTAGCCAGGCTGGTCTCAAACTCCTGACCTCAGGTCATCTGTCCGCCTCGGCCTCCCACAGTGCTGGGATTATGGGCGTGAGCCACCGTGCCCGGCCCCAACAATGTGTTATTTTTGCCATCAGAAATAAGATATGATAAAGGGAGAGTTGGTCCCCTTTTATAGTAAGAGCCCCAGAGAGACCCCTGAAAGGAAAGTCCTCCTTTCTGCAGAAAAGACCCTCGGACTCACGAGTGGGTGCAGTTGATGGGGCAAGGCTGGCACGTGCCCTCCTCATCTGGAAACTTCCAGATGGGCATGTAGGAGAGGTCAGGTTTCACACCGCTGGGGCAGCGGGCCACGCAGAAGGGAGGGTCCTTATAGTGGGCACAGGCCACACACTGGTCAGCCTCCTGGGAGGGGCAGAAAAGGTTTGTGGGGGGCTGGCACTGACACCCCCAGGGCAGTAGGATCAAGCCCTTAGTTGGGTCCCCTTTGTGCTTCCCAAGGCCACCCAGCAGCAATTTTCACCATGCTCCTGGGACAAACACCTCTGCTCTTCACCCAGTCTCTGTGGACCCTCCCTCGGGGCCCTCCTCCAAGCTTGATCCTGGGCGGGGACTTGAGCCAGAGAATGGGAGGCACCCAGAGAAGAAAACGCATTACCTAAGGTGTAACAGCGAGTAACAACAGTCACTGCTGCATAGAAAGCCTTTCCCGGGCTTCACTGTGCCAAGCCCTGTTTAATTTCATTCTCGCCACACCCCAGCAAGGTAGGTACTATTACAATACCCATTTTAGGAATAAAACACCAAGGTTGGAAGCAGGACCTGGGTCTGAATCCAGGTAGTCTGACGCCTGAGCCCGCAGGGCTAACCACCCTAGCACAGCCACAGCCGCAAACGCAGACCTCTTTAGAACCTTTTCATAGTCTGAAGGGCCCCAGGGTCCCCCGGGCCCCCTTTCCTGCCACTCTGCTGCTGTTCGGGTCTGAGTGCTGAGCCCTCTCCAGGGATATTTTACCAGACAGCACACCCTGCCGTGTCTTGCCATCCTGCCAAGTCCCTGGCAATCCCCCTTGCTGCACCCCTCCACCCAGCTCTGAGCCCACCAGCAGCTCACCGGTCCAAAACAGGTCACTGAGCCATTCTGGGGCTGACACTCAGGGTGGCACGGCAAACAGTGTCTGGCATTCACATACTCCCTGGGGAGCCTGAGAGAAAGGACAGTGGTGAGGGGGTCTGAGAGGAGCCCCATGCACCCCTCCAGCCACCCCTCTCCTCCGCCCCTCATACCCCTGCAGTACTCGGCATTCCTCCACGCACTCCTGGCCCCGAAGGAACTGGCTGCAGTTGACACACTGGGTGGGCCCTGGACCCCAGCAGTGCCCTCGGGCGCACAGCTGGTGGCAGGCCAGGCCCTCGCCCACTGCAGTGAGGAGGAAGGGACCGCAGGGGACTTTTAGGGGAGGCCCCAGGTCCAAGTGAACCAGGGAACTGGCTGTGGGCATGGCTGTGGGCTGGAGGGGTGGGGACAGGTGGGGCCGATGTAGGGAGAGGAAGAGTTCTGAGATTCCAGAAACAGAGGGGGAGGGAAGGATGCCAAGGCAGGTAGGACCCAGCTAGAGAAGCCATGCCAAGAGGCCAAGCCAGCCAGAGCTGCGCTGAGTCAAGAAGGGTGCACAGGGACAGGCAGTCTGCACAAGTCCAAGAACGCTGGTGCCAGGACCCCGTGGGCACTCTTGTGTGCTGGCAGATGGGGAGCACACACACTGGGCTCCCTGTCTTACCACACTCGTCCTCTGGCCGGTTGGCAGTGTGGAGCAGGGCTTGGTGCGGGTTCCGGAAGAGCTGGTCCCAGGGCACCGTGTGCACAAAGCAGAGGCGAGTGTTATGGTGGATGAGGGCCAGTCCACTGCCCAGTTCCCTCAGCGAGCGCAGCCCCAGCCAGCTGATGCCCAGCCCTTGCAGGGTCAGTGAGTAGGCGCCACTATGGGAGAAAGGAGGGCACCTTACCATGGTCCCCTTCCCGGACAGCAAAGGCTACTCTCATCTTCCTCCATCCCCAGCACACTCTGCAGACTTTCATGGAAAGGTTACTGCTATGTCCCAGGGGAACAGGAATACTCCCTCAGGCCCAAAGCTTCCCACAGGGACTCCTCCCTGGGACTCCTCTCCATCAGGCCCCTTCTTTCCCAGTACTCACTTGTGCAGAATTCGTCCCCGGATTACTTGCAGGTTCTGGAGGACGCTAAGGTCAGGCAGGCTGTCTGGCCATGCTGAGATGTATAGGTAACCTGCAGGCAGAGGGTGAGATTAGGGGAGTGGGGACAGGACACGGACTCCCAGCCCCGGCAGAGCAGGATGCAGAGACAGAGCCCACCTGTGATCTCTTCCAGAGTCTCAAACACTCGGAGCTGCTCCGGCTGAAGCGGGGCGGTGTTGGAGGCTGGGTCGCTGGAGGGATCAGGAGAGGAATCAGCAGGGCCAGGAACAGGGTGGACATCACTCCCAACACTGGCCGTGCCAGCCACTCCCCACCGTGAATGCCTTCACTCAAACCCTTTGCCCATCGAGCCCAGCTGTTCCCATCCTGGGCTTCAAAGCCCAGGCCTTAGTTTGGCAACATCTATCAAAACAGTATTTATATCCTTTGATCTAGAAATCTTATTTCTGCCCGGGCACAGTGGCTCACACCTATAATCCCAGCACTTTGGGAGGCTGAGGCAGGCAGATCACAGGTCAAGAGATGGAGACTATCCTGGCCAACATGGTGAAACCCCATCTCTACTACAAATACAAAAACTAGCTGGGTGTGTTGCCGCGCGCCTATAGTCCCAGTTACTCGAGAGGCTGAGGCAGGAGAATCGCTTGAACCTGGGAGGCAGAGGTTGCAGTGAGCCGAGATCACACCACTGCACACCAGCCTGGAGATGGAGCAAGACCCCGTCTCAAAAAATAAAATAAAATAAAAAAAGAAATCTTATTTCTAGGAATGTGGCCTAGGGAGACACTGGCCCAGAGCCACATATAAGGTGGAACTGTTTGTAAGAATGAAAATGGAACATGATCTAAATGTCTATTAGTAAATAGGGGAGCTGTTAAATAAAACCCTGAGCCACCCAGCCACATAATAAAAACCAACATTTAGGAGCACTTAGTATCTGCCAGGCACTGTTCTAAGAGCTTTACAAATACTAACTCATTCAAACTTTATAATCATCTGGCCAGGCGTGGTGGTATAACCACCTTATGAGGTTGGGACTGTTTTTGCCCCACTTTACAGATGAAGAAACTGAGGCACAGCACAAGAGTCACATGCCTAGTAAGTGGTAGAGCCGGGTTTCAAACCCAGGCAGTCTGGCTCCCAAGTCTGGGTTCTTAGCTGCCTCTCCTTGCTGCCGTCTGCTCTGCAGCTGTTGAAAGAACGAGGCGGTTTGGCAGGAACTGTCATGACCGGCTCTCAAAGCAAGGTTCAGACAGTGCTCCCCATATGCTCCCATTTACAGAAACAAACCTCCCCACCAAAACGATGAAAACCACACTTCACTGTGTGTGTGTCTACAGACGCACAAACAGTCTAGGTGAACACATGCACTGCTAACCATGGTCACCTCTGGAAAGGAGAGTGGAGGTAAAGGAAGTGTGAAAGATAATTTTTATTTTATTTTTTTGAGACAGGATCTTTCTGTCACCCAGGCTGGAGTATGGTGGCATGATCTCAACCCACTGCAGCCTCCACCTCCCAGGCTCAGGTGATTCTCCCACCTCAGTCTCCCTGGTAGCTGAGACTACAGGTGCATACCACCATGCCTGGCAAATTTTTTGTGTTTTCTGTAGAGATGGGATCTCACTATGTTGCCCATGCTGGTCTTGAACTCCTGGACTCAGGCAATCTTCCTGCTTCAACCTCCCAAAGTGCTGGGATTACAGGTGTGCACCACCACGCCTGACCCCTTTTTTTTTTTTTTTTTTTGAGACAGGGTCTCACTCTGTCGCCCAGACTGGAGTGCAGTGGCAAAATTATCTCAGCTCACTGCAACCTCCACCTCCCGAGTTCATGCGATTCTTCTGCCTCAGCCTCCCAAGTAGCTGGGACTACAGGCGCATGCCACCAAGCCTGGCTAATTTTTTGTATTTTTAGTAGAGATGGGGTTTCACCATGTTGGCCAGGATGGTCTTGAACTTCTGACCTCAAGTGATCTGCTTGCCTCAGCCTCCCAAAGTGCTGGGATTACAGGCGTGAGCCACCGTGCCTGGCCCCAATTCATTTTTTATTGAAGTATAACTTATATTTTTATTGAAGTATAACTTATACAATAAAATGCGCCGGGCATGGTGGCTTACGCCTGTAATCCCAGCAGTTTGGGAGGCTGAGGTGGGCAGATCATGAGGTCAAGAGATTGAGACCATCCTGACCAACATGGTGAAACCCCATCTCTACTAAAAATACAAAAATTATCTGGGCGTGGTGGCACACACCAGTAGCACCAGCTACTCGGGAGGCTGAGGCAGGAGAATCGCTTGAACCCAGGAGACGGAGGTTGCAGTCAGTCGAGATTGCACGACTGCACTCCAGCCTGCCGACAGAGCGAGACTCCATCTCAAAAAATTAAATTAAATTAAATTAAAATTAAAATAAATAAAATGTAGACTCTTAGCATACAGTTTGATGAGTTTTGACAAATGGATTCACTCATGTATCCAATACCCCAATCAATATACAGAACATTTCTATTACCCCAGAAATGTCCTCATGTCCCTCCCGTTTGAGGCCCCCCACCCTAGGGCAACCACCATTCTGATCTCTCCCACCACAGAGTGGTCTTGTCTGTTCAGAGCCTCACATAAAGGGGATCAGACAGTATGGAATCTTGTCTCTGGCTTCCTTTGCTCAATGTAATGTTTCTGAGATTCATTCATGTTGTATCAGTAGTTCGTTTCCTTTAGTTGCTAAGTAGAACTTCACCAAATGGACATCCTGCCACTTGTTTATTCCTTCACCGAGTGATGCACATTTGAGTTATTTCCAATTTGGGGATATTTTGAATAAAGGTGCTATGAACTCAAAGGGAATTTTACTTTATCTAGATGGTCTGACCTCCATACAAGTCCTTGTTCACGGATAGCATGTCATTTACAAAAATAACCACTCCCACCCCAAAGACCCTGCTCCCTCTGGTCTCCCATCTGCTTTCTTTGCATTCTTGCCCTCCCCCCCCATCAACTTCTGTCTCCTGCCATCCCCGAGAGATGCTGCCACATCTGGATCCTCAGGACTCTGTCTGCCCTGACACTGTCTCAGGCCATTGTGCCCACTCTTACCCATCAAAGCTCTCTGGCAGAAATGCCAAGCTCCCAAAGATCTTCTTGCAGCCAGCAAACTCCTGGATATTGGCACTGGTGACCGCCCTCACCTCTCGCAAGTGCTCCATGCCCAGACCATAGCACACTGAGGGGGTGGAGGTGGGTGGGTGGGGAAGGGGCTGTCTCAGCCTTCACACCGGGACAGGTTAACAGCTACATGGGCATCAGGGTCCAGGCCCCTCCCCACACTGACAGAGGACATAGGGACGCTTGTAAGGCTGAGGAGGGCCAGGGGTAGACAGTAGAAGGCAAGGACTGGGTCCCAAGAGGGTCTGAGGAAGGATAGGACAGGTAGGGCTGGGCCAGGGTTCATGCACAGAGGGACAGGAACTGCAGCTGGCCTTGGGGGCAGTGAGTGGGTACCTCGGGCACAGGGCTTGCTGCACTTCTCACATCGCTGTGTTCCGTCCTCCGCTGTCACCTCTTGGTTGTGCAGGGGGCAGACGAGGGTGCAGGATCCCACATCCGTAGAAAGGTAGTTGTCTAAGGAGAGCAGGAACATGTAGCCACATTCCCTGGCCCTTCGTGCACCACCATGAACAGCGTCACCGTGCCCAGGCACAAGAAGAACAGTATCAACCAATACTTAAATGCCCTACCATGTGTCAGCACCTGACATCCATTTACTCCTCACAAGAACTGGATGGGATCAGCACTGTGAGATTCCCATTTTGCAAAAAGGGAGACCAAAGCAGAGAGTTCTGTAAATTATTCAAGGTCATTGTGCTACTGAGTGGAGGAGCGAGGATTTGAACCCAAATGGTCTGGCTCTACATTTTGTCCTCTCCCTAACACAGTCAGCCAGGATCTGAAGGTCCACTCCTGTTCCTGTGAAAGGAGGAGAGAGGTTCCCCAGGTCTGAGCCCAGTCCATAAATGCCCATCAGTAAATAGGTGATCTGTTAAATAAAACTGATCTAGGCCAGGCACGATGGCTCACGCCTGTAATCCCAGCACCCTGGGAGACCAAGGTGGGCGGATCACTTGAGGTCAGGAGTTTGAGACCAACTTGGCCAACATGGTGAAACTCCGTTTCTACTAAAAATACAAAAAGTACCCAGCCATGGTCGTGCATGCCTGTAGTCCTAGCTACTCAAGAGTCTGAGGCACAAGAATCGTTTGAATGCGGGAGGCAGAGGTTGCAGTGAGCCGAGATTGCACCACTACACTCCAGCCTGGGCAACAGAGTGAGATTCTGCCAAAAAAAAAAACAACAAAGTCCGGGGGCGGTGGCTCATGCCTGTAATCCCAGCACTTCCGGAGGCCGAGGCAGGTGGATCGCCTGAAGTCAGGAGTTCGAGACCACCCTGGTCAATGTGGTGAAACCCTGTCTTTACTAAAAATACAAAAATTAGCCAGGCGTGGTGGTGGGCACCTGTAATCCCAGGTACTCAAGAGGCTGAGACACAAGAATAGCATGAACCTGGGAGGCGGAGGTTGTAGTGAGCCGAGATTGTGCCACTGTGATAGAGCTAAACTCAGTCTCAAAAACAAGACAAAACAAAAGGTAAAACTGATCTAGCCAGACTATAGAATAAAAGCTAACATTTAGGAGCGCTTAGTACATACCAGGCACTGTTCTAAGAGCTTTACAAATATAACTCTTTCAAATGTTATAACTACCTTATGAAGTTGGGACTATTCTTTCCCCCATTTTACTGATGAGGAAACTGAGGCACAGCAAGAGGGTCACGTGCCTACTAACTGATAGAGCCGGGTTTCAAACCCAGGCAGGCTGGCTCCCACGTCTGGGCTGTTAGCTGCCTCTCCTTACTGCCACCTGCTCCACAGCTGTTGAAAGAACGAGGCAGTTCGGCAGGAACTGTCATGACCGGCTCTCAAAGCAAGGTGCAGACAGTGCTCCCCATATGCTCCCGTTTACAGAAACAAACCTCCCCACCAAAACGATGAAAACTGTGTTTCTCCCTGGCACTCACAGGGACAGGCAGTCACACAGCTGGCGCCGAATGTATACCGGCCCTCGGGGTTGGGCATGGACTCAAAGGTGTCTGTGTTGTAGGTGACCAGGGCTGGGCAGTGCAGTTCACAGATGCCGCTGTGGTTGAAGTGGAGGCAGGCCTGGGAGGACAGGTGGCTGGTTGTCACTGTTCTGTTTTGCCCTGCTGTGCTGGGGCAATAGGGCAGTACCAGGCAGGGTGCGCACCCCTTGCATCCTGGGGGATAGGGCACATTGGGCACACAGCAGAGGCACATACCAGGCAGTCAGAGTGCTTGGGGCCCGTGCAGCCGGCAGCACACTGCTCGTGGCAGCAGTCAGTGGGCAGTGGCCCCTTGCAGCGGGCACAGCCACCGGCACAGACAGTGCGCGTCACTGTTGGGCAAAGGGCAGGATGAAGGCTGAGTGGCACCCTGAGCACCAGACCCTCATCAGCATCACCTTCTAGGGAGACTACCTGCCCCAGGGAAGACATCCCAAGCCTGTTATCCCACCCCTCCCATGTCACCTGTATGACACCTGCATTCCACCCAGCCCCAGTCCTGGCCCTCCCCTTCCCTGACTCCAGGCCTCCCTGAGACTCACAGCTCTGACAATCCTCAGAACTCTCTCCCCAGCAGCGGGAGCCCTTACACACCGGAGAACAGGGGTGGCCTGAGGACAGAACCAGAGAGAGGCAGTGAGAGAGATGTCTAACAGTGAGAGGACCGGTTAATAACGGAGAGAGACACAAACAGCAGCAGAGGCCACGAGGCCAACTGCACAGTGAAGGAGAGACCCAGACAGGCTGAGAGGCCCCCAAACCACAGGCACAACCTAGAAGCAGAGGAAGACAGGACAGAGAACCCCAGAGATGAAGAGGCACAGAGAGATGGCAGGAGGGACAGACAGGGAGGAAATGGGTGTAGGCGGCTGGGGCAGTGGCGGGCAGGCACTGGGTTGTAAGTCGGGAGTCTGGGGCTGGGGTCAGGCTGTCTGAGAGAAGAGGCAGCAGGGAGGGGCATGGCTTACAGGCCCGAGAGCGGTTGGTGTCGATCAGTGTGAGAGCCAGCTGGTTGTTCTTATGGAAGATGTCCTTCCACAAAATCGTGTCCTGGTAGCAGAGCTGGGGGTTCCGCTGGATCAAGACCCCTCCTTTCAAGATCTCTGTGGGGTGAGCAATGATCAGGGGACCCTTTCCCCTTCTGTCACCTTCTACTTCCCTTGGGGCCCTCCTGCCTTCTAAAAGAGGAGCAGGCCTTTTCTACAACCCCAGATTCCCCAGGGAGGAGAGAAAGCTATCGTCACCGTCTTTGAGCCCCACCACCACCACCCCCGCAACATGAACAAAGCGAGAGCCAGGGAGGAGTGAGTTGTCCATGCTACGTCCAGATGCTCACGTGGACCACAGCTTTCTCCTTCCCTCTCACCTCTACTCTGGACATGTTGCTTGGTGGTTAAGAGACCGTGGAGTCTGAAACCCAGCCCCATCACTCACATCTCTGCAAGCCTCAGTTTTCTCATATGTAAAATGAGAATAACACTGATTCTTTCCTGACAGGACTGCAGTGTGACTGAAATGGGCCATGCGGGCAAAGCACCTGGCACCCAGACTCTGGGGCAGAGTCAGCTCCAGGGCCAGCAAACAGTTACATAGGCTGTTCACTGTACACTTCACTCAGCCAAGTGGGGGCAAAAACCCAGCCTGCATTCTCATGATTGAATTCTGTGCGCTGACGCAAGCTGCAGCTTCCTAGGAAGAAGGGGAATCTTTTTCCAGTCTTCTCAGGGTGTCTTCCCAGGCTCTGCCTGCGTCTGCCCAGAAGGGACACCATTTCTAATGCACACAAAGCCTCCCCATGGTTAGCAGTGGCCCTGGTCAGCTCTGAATAACCAAGAGAAGGTTTCAATGACGGCGAAGGCCACCTGTGAGGCTTCGAAGCTGCAGCTCCCGCAGGCCTCCTGGGGAGGCCCCTGTGACAGGGGTGGTATTGTTCAGCGGGTCTCCATTGTCTAGCACAGCCAGGGCATAGTTGTCCTCAAAGAGCTGGGTGCCTCGCACAATCCGCAGCCTCTGCAGTGGGACCTGCCTCACTTGGTTGTGAGCGATGAGCACGTAGCCCTGCACCTCCTGGATATCCTGGAAGGGGGAAGCAGGGTGGGGCTGAAACAGGGACACTGCCACCCCCAGGGCCTCCCTGAGGTTCCCCAGTACTTGGAGATCTTGGGCAAGGCCCCCAGCCACTGAGCAGTCCTGTTCCCTCTTATATAAAACGATAAAATGGAGATAAAGATCACGCCCCACCTTGCCTCACCAGATTCTTATACGATCAAGAAAGATAATGGTGGGGGGGCACTTCGTAAACTCTGAACAGGTACCCCGCCCTCTCTGCATCTCAGTTTCTTCATCAGTGAAAGCAAAGGCCTGGATGGGATGGCGTCTGCAATTCTTTTTTTTTTTTGAGACGGAGTTTCGCTCTTGTTGCCCAGGCTGGAGTACAATGGCATGATCTCGGCTCACTGCAACCTCCGCCTCCCAGGTTCAAGCGATTCTCCTGCCTCAGCCTTCCCAAGTAGCTGGAATTATAGGCATGTGCTACCACTCCCAGCTAATTTTATATTTTTATTAGAGACGGGGTTTCTCCATGTTGGTCAGGCTGGTCTCGAACTCCCGACCTCAGGTGATCTGTCCACCTCAGCCTCCCAAAGTGCTGGGATTACAGGCGTGAGCCACCGTGCTCAGCCGGCGTCTGCCACCGTGCTCAGCCGGCGTCTGCAATTTGACAAACCAAGCACATGGCCCCACTCCAGGGTCCGTGGACACTACCCAACAGGTTGGTTTCCACACTCTCCTGCTCATAATCTTTTCATAGACATTTCTCTTTTGAGCTTCACAATTGCTCCCAATATACAGATAGGGAAACTGAGACCCCGTGAAGCTAAGGGGGTAGAGGCCACATTCATAGGGCTCATCAGTGGCAGAACTGGGCCTGTAATCCACCTTTCTCACCAGCCCTTTCTGCTGCTGTAGATGGGAGAAGGATAGTGGCTGGGGCAGGTGGACGGGGGACATGATCATGCTGGCAAGAGAGCACAAGATTTAGCGGAAACACAGACGCATCCCATCCAGAGGTGACCTCGGCCAGCCACATTAGAGAGAGTCAACTGATTCTGCAGTAAAATGAATGGGGGTTAGACGTTAGAAAGGACTTCCTGGTTGAGAAACCACAACAAAAGAGGAAACAAAGGGCAGGGCACCTTCTTCTGCCACCCACCTGTAAACAGAGGGCTCAGCCCAGCTGGAGGCAGGGCCTGGCTGGGTTGCCCACGGGCCTCACCTGCAGGAAGGAGAGGCTGGCATTGGTGGGCAGGTAGGTGAGTTCCAGGTTACCCTGCACCACCTGGCAGCCCTGGTAGAGGTGGCGGAGCATGTCCAGGTGGGTCTCGGGACTGGCAGGGAGCCGCAGCTTCATGTCTGTGCCGGTGCACACTGGCAGGAGGGAGCAGATGGGTCAGAGGACGCTGGCGGGGGACCTTCTTGGACCTGGCCTCCCCACCCAAACTCACTCCCAGAGTCATTTCATCTCAGACAGGGAGAAGGCTGACTGAAGGACCCCTCCGCCGACATCCCTTGCACACTGCAGGTTTAACAGCAGGAGAAAGCTTGTGTGCTTGGGAAGTAGAGGGATTTCAGGGGAAAGGCTCCTTCTGACTAGGCCCACCCTGTGCATCCAGAGGCTGCCCCAGCGTGCCAGCCCTGTGGAGCTCACCCGCCAGTACAGGGTGTTGGCTGGCAAAGAAAGGCTTCCTTTGTCCCAAAGGCACAACTCAGGGCCAAGGGGTAAAAATCCCCCAAGAGAGGCGATGACGAATCCTGAATCTTCTGGATGCCCCCTGCCCCTCTCCCAAGCAAACAAACTCGGTGCATTCTCCCTATGCCATTCCAGCACACCCACGTGCCAACCTCTTGGCAAGGGATCCACACCCCCGTAATGCCACCCAGAGAGTGGGGAAGGAGGGTCAGCTGGAGTTGTAGCTGGGGCATGGGGCAACCGGGGCCCTGGTCATTGCAGAGACCTCTGGGAGTCTCCCATGAAGAGAAAAGGAGCATCAGACTCCAGTTGTGGGCATCTGGACCCAGGCTGCAGATCCCAGGCCAGGGTGAAGCATGCGCCAAAGGTTCCTGTGCTAGCACCCTCATCCTGGCCACCTCCTCAGGGCAAGACTCCAGAACGAGCTGGCAGAATCTGTGCCACGAAACTGCTGCCACAAAGGCACTACGTCAGCCCTGCATACCTGCCCAGCGCCAGCCATCAGCCATGGGGCATGGAGCTGAACTACCATACCTGGCCCACCTGGACCCCAGCCTGGTATCCCTGAGACCAGAAATGCCCACTAAGGCCAGGAATACTAGAGGGGGCAAAGCAACCCCTGGTGAGGGGGCGCCGGGATAGCAGCTCACCCCGGGCCTGCCAGCGGGGGGAGATGAAAGTGCCCAGATGAACTTGTTTTTCTGCTCTGGTGAGATGAATCACCTGGCGTGTCTTGCCCAGGAGATCGGGAGGGTGGGGGCAGAGGGCACCCTCAGGCTCACAGGTGCCTGAGCTGCCCAGAATTCCTGCCGGTCACTGCTCCACCTCCTGCAGGCTACATGCAGATTCAGGGACAACACAAGGGCCGGGTTGGGGTCTGACACCAGGGGCACTGCTCTCCCAGCAAGTTGGAGTCTAAGGTCAAATCCTAGGGGGTAATATGAGGTACCCCCTGCCTTCAGAGAGCTGGGAGAGGCTGGCAGGGTGAGTCCCCAGGTTCCCTGCCCGGGCCAGTGGCCACAAACTGGTGGTCTCCTAGTGATACCCAGAGTGGCCTCTATTCCCACCTCTCTAGGCATATATGCACAAAGAGGGAGGAACAGGAGGGCCCAGAAATAGAACTCAAGGGTCCATGTCCCTGAGGGAGGCCTCCCCACTCCATGCCTCACCCACTTGCACCCCCTCCTCTTCCCCACGCTTCCTCCTCTCCCCACAGACTCCCAAGAGAAACAGGAGCTGGGGGTGGCAGGCCAGGCCCAAAATAACGCCCTGCTGCCAGGACCTCCCCGGGCCTCAGCCCTTCAGCTGCTTTATAGACACAGCTGTCTGCAGGCCCAGACCCCAGGCCCTGGCTCAAGCCCAGGGTCCCCACAGGGCTGGGGCAGGGGCCGACTCCACCCCCTGCAGCCCTTTTCAAGGGACACCAGCTGTGGCTGCCAGGCAATAGGAAAACAACAACAAGTGGGAGTGGGGGCTGCCACAGTAACTGATCTGAGCACCTACTGTGTGCCTGGCAGGCACTCTGGGTGGATCCACGTAACATGCTCCAGAAACTGGGGCTGCAACCTCCATCTTGCAAAGAAGACAACTGCAGCTGGCAGGGGTTAGCTCTCGCATCATAAAGCTTGTGAGCAACAGGCAGGACTGGAACTCAGGCCGGCCTGCCTTCAGATCCCGCATTCCTTCCACTAGGCCTAACTGCACACACACAAATCCACCCCACACCCCACGCCAACGTAAACACATGCTAATTCTCCCAATGCCACCTACAAACACCACAGGCTCTAGGGAGGGCAGGGCAGCCGGGCTGGGTTGGGCTGGAGGGTCAGAACGGGTGGTAGCCCCACCCCACTAGCAAGTTTGTTTACCTGATTTGTGGCCAATTTGAGCCTGATTAAGAATCTTAAAGTGTTTTCAGACAGGTGGTAAAATTGGTACCCTGAGAACGGCTCCCAGGGAACTGCAGGCTTGCTGGCTGACACCCTCACCAGCCTACATGAAGTCAAGAAGGCCTTCCTGACACCTCCCTCCCACTCTCCCATCTCCTTACCACTGTCCCCATATCCGCCCTGTCCCATTGATTTTCTTTTTTTGAGACAGAGTCTCGCCCTGTCGCTCAGGCTGGAGTGCAGTGGTGCGATCTTGGCTCACTGCAACCTCTGCCTCCCAGGTTCAAGCAATTCTCCTACCTCAGCCTCCTGAGTAGCTGGGATTACAGGCACCTGCCACCACACCTGGCTAATTTTTGTATTTTTAGTTGAGACGGGATTTCACCATGTTAGCCAGGCTGGTCTCGAACTGCTGACCCTGTGATCCACCCTTCTCAGCCTCCCAAAGTGCTGGGATTACAGGCGTGAGCCACGGCGCCCGGCCCCCACTGATTTCCTGGGAGGTAGGTCCTAATTCTACCCAGGAGCATCCTTGTCTCCAGGACCCTGCCCCTCAGGAACCCCAACTTCCAATTCCCCAGAGCAAAGACAGTATGAGGCAGGATCAGCCACAGGCACCGCTGGATGAGTGTCTGCTGAGTGAATGAATGAGTGAATGAAGTCCAGTGAAGAGTCTCCAAACAAAAGGGACCGGTTGAGGTCATGGTATCCATCTCTCTGCTCAGAGCTGGTCACAGTCCTTCATGTCTCTCCGGACTCTGGTGGTCAGGACTCGACCCCAGCCCTGGGGTTTCTCTCAGGTGGATTCTCTCCTCCCCACCAGCTTGCAGCCCCTGCTGCTCCTCTTGCTCACAGCAGAAAAGCCAACACTTCCCTTGGTTTCCATGAACACTACAGTAAAATGACCTGTGTCCCCAAAGCTCAGCTCTCCCAGACCCACAATGTCACAGACCATTCAAGTGACACTGGGATTCCCCAACCACAAACACCTGGTGTATAAGGCCTGACATCAGACCAGGGCCTGGGCCCAGAGTCTTTAGATGAGAACCCTAGCTCGGCTACTCACTGAGTGATCTTGAGCAAGTCCCCAGACCTCCAGGGCAGAAGCTAAATTGGATTCATCTCTATGCCCTGCAGTACCTGCAACTCAGTGCATATTTACTGACCTAAACTTGGCTGCAACAGCTCTTACTCCCTCAGAGGAGGTATATGAGAGTTAAATGAGGTAATGAATTGCGCAGCCATCTGTAAACATGACGAGGCTTTGTAAACAGAACTGGGACAACACAAACATTCGCCAGAAAATTCTCCCACTCCTTGAAAGAGTACACATCCCTTACCCCACCTCGGCTCTCTTCCCAGTGGGAGGATGGGTGGCCAAACAAAAGATGGAAGTGCCACTCTAGAGGGGCTTCTCACAGGTGGAGGGTAGGGAAGGGAATCTCTTTCCAGATCATTCCATCACCCAAGGACAGGCACAACTACCCCGAGCCCCACCCCAGCCCTCCCAACCACAGCCCCACACTGGCCCCTCACACTGACACTTCAGCTGTCTCTCTCGCCCACAGCCCTGTGTGTCAACGTGGCCTCTGTCCCCTCCTGCCCACAGCCCCCTGTCATGCTGGCAGGGCCCATAAGGAAGACAGGCATTGGCTGGACAGGAAGGCAGAGGACTCTGAAGTCAGGAGGGGACCTCAGGGCCCCCCAGCTCAGCCCCACTTTCTACAGCCTAGAGAAGTGGATGGAAAGGTCATTCGCCTGAACAAGAGGAGCGCTTCTCCTCCCAACTGCCGACCTGCCTGCCCCTAAGGTTTTGTTCAACCCATTACTGTTGGCTGGAATAAGACTCTAACCACCTCTTAATGCCTCCTCATCAGAGTCCAAAAATGCCCTGGACATTACTGGGTAGCTGGGAGCCTTGGATAAGGTGCTTCATTTCTCTGAACTTCCATTTTCTCATCTGTGCACCTACTTCACAGGACTGTTGCAGAGATTAAATGAAACCATGGATAAAAACCTAGCATATAGGAAGTACACCGTACATTTCTTAAAAGTTAAGACAAGACAGGTTCATACAGCAGGAATATGGGTAATCCCAAACCACGAGAAAATTAAACATGCTTTGTGTTTGACTTTGGAAAGCCCTTTTTTTCTTTTTACATTTCATCCCTATCTTTTCAATTGTTTTTTCTTGACAAACAAAATGAGAACTTTCCCCAAGTATAGTAAAGACAGGAGGCTGTTGGAAGAATCATCCTGGAATTAAAATATGAAGGAGTTCTGCAAGATTAAAAGAATGTATTTGCTGCAATTTGTAAAACCCATACCTCTAAGAAAGGATCTCAGCAAAATCCTGACCCCTCTGGGGCTCCCCCTAGGCTTCCCCTTCCCCCACATTCCTGCCCCAGCCCTCAGCCCTTGGGTAAAATCTGGGTGCTGGAGGCAGCTGGGTGGTGCACTATTTTTCTGAAACGGGGTCTCATTCTGTCACCCAGGCTGGAGAGCATTTGCGATCACGGCTCACTGCAGCCTCAACTTCCTGGGCTCAGGTGATCCTCCTGCCTCAGCCTCCGGAGTAGCTGGGACTACAGGCACGTGTCACCACATCCAACTAATTTTTGTATTTTTTGTACAGACAGAGTTTTGCCTTGTTGCCCAGGCTGTGCAATGACTTTTTAACCAACTCCTGCACAACACAATCAATAGTGCAGGTTGAGGGGGTGAGGACATAAGGAGGCCCCATCCAGAGAACCCAGCCCTCAAATCCAGCTCTGCCATTCCCTGATCAACTCCCAGCCAAGGTGAGGAAGGGCGGCAGCTCAGCCTGACAGCTCAGTATGGCCTCACCCTTCTCATCAGAAGGTGAGAGGTGAAGATGCCTGCCTGGGAAACAGGGAGGGCAACCATGTACTCCCTGGAAGAGAGGAACCTTCTTCCTCAGCAAGAAGGCGTGGCCACAGAAGGCTACCTCCCTCTGTTTATGGCAGATCTGGCCCAGCACCTTGAGGGAGTTCCTGGAGGGGACAGAGTTCAGCCTGTGTCCCCGAGTCAGCAGAGAGACTGCTGTTTGGCAACACAAAGCCCAGACACACAAACACAAAGACCACACAACTGAGGAACACCCTGGCATAGACACGCAGAGATAACATGGCCATGCACTCACTCACAGAGAGCCCCTCGGGCAACACACCGACAGGATGACACCCACCCCCTCCCCAGACCCCCTGACCTATGGAGACCACCCACAACTCCCAGAACACTTTCATTTTGTCTCCCCTACAGCCCAGTGACTCAGGGAGCGGCGTCCCTCATTGCTCCCCCTCATTACTCATTCATACAGCAATTTCGAACGCATGGTTGGGGGTCGCACTGCCTGGGGTCCCATCTTGCCCCTACCACTTACTAGCTGCTACTCAATCTCTTTAAGTCCAGAATGCTGGCAGAACTTCCACTATAGGGGTGTTCTAGGATTAAAGGAGAATGCATGCAAAACACCACAAACAGTTCCTGGCAGAGTATACCTGGCCCAGGCTATATGTTAGCTTTTATGATTAATGCACACAGGTGGACAGATGGGTCAGGATACACACTGCCCCCACTCACCCTTCCCCACGCACAGCACCAAGGAAAAGGCAGCAGAACAACGCAGCCTTCCCTAGGCCCCCATCTGGCCTTATTTCTTAACTTCCTTCCCTGGGAACTCTCCCACTTTACACCCCAAGAAACCCACCATCACCCCTCCATGGTCCACGCGCTCTAAAAGTCACAGAGTACAGTCCCTAAGCTGGCCCCAAGAATCTGTTCAAAGCAAACATCTCCCCCGCCCCCAACCCAGACCCCAGCAAGAGGCCACCCTCTGGGCCACCCTTTCCTCCCCGGCTCTGGTTGGGACAGGTTGCCATGCCACCCTCCACCCCACCACACACACACACCCGACCCCGCCAGAAGCAGGAGCAACCAAACCAAAATCGTCTGAAGGGGAGCAGGGAGGGGCTGGAGGAGGGGCAGGGCAGAGGACCCCCCCCAAGGAATCCAGCCCAGGCCAGTCCGGAGGCGGAGGCTGCCAACTGGAAAGGCTTTGAGAAAGCTTGAGGGGGCTCAAGAAGGGGGGAAACGCGCGCGCGCGCGCTCTACGCAATATACCCTTTGCGGGAAAACTTTCTGAACAGTTTCAGAGAACTTCTTTGACAAGTTTCCGGAGCCCCTCGGAGCCTGGAAAGCGCCAGTCTCTTGGACGGGCCATCTCGAGCCGCTGCTGTGTAACTGCCCCTCCGGCCCGAGGGCCCAGCTGCCCTGAGCGTCTGGACTGTCCGCAACTTCGGGATGGGA
>NW_012106252.1:3941965-3943432 GCF_000951045.1 Mandrillus leucophaeus
CCGCAACCTCTGCCTCCCTGGTTCAAGCGATTCTCCTGCCTCAGCCTCCCGAGCAGCTGGGATTACAGGCATGTGCCACCACGACCAGCTAATTTTTGCTATTTTTAGTGGAGACGGGGTTTCTCCACATTCGTCAGGCTGGTCTCGAACTCCTGACCTCAGGTAATCCTCCCGCCTCAGCCTCCCAAAGTGCTGGGATTACAGGCTTACAGGCATGAGCCACTGCACCCAGCCTGAAAGGACTTCTATCTCAATCCTTCAAAGTGCATCCTTCTTGCTTATTTAAAGAGGCACCCAGCACCCAATGCATTCAAGGTTTCTTCTTTGCCCCTTGCCTTCTATTAGCCTGCTTAATTCCACTTCCCAACCACATTCTACTTGGAGTCCCTGGCCCTATTCCTTAGGCCTAGTGGTAGGGGTGGGGATGGAAGGAAGACTTTTTTTAAAAAATTTCAACAAAGATATTGCATGGGACATATTTATACTAACAAATTATTCATTGTTTATCTGAAATTCAAATTTAACTGGGCCTCCTTATTTTTATGTGCTAAATCTGGCAGTTCTAGTTGGAATGCCCCAGCCAAAAATGCAGCTATACTGGTCAAGAAGGGATCAAAGGCACCTATCAGGAACTGCAGAATGAAGGACAGTAGCATCTCTTTCTCTCTTCCCTCCCCCATATCCCCCACACCTCTTTAAAGGTATATACTTGCATTTCTAAACTTGCTTCCATGAGCTGAGCACACTTATAGGCAGGCACCTCTTGTGGGACAGGTTGCTATGCCATCCTAGGGGGCTGAGAAACAGGGGCCTCTGGGACCAAGAGGACCTGGGTTCAAATCTTGAATCTGGCCGGGCACGGTGACTCATGCCTGTAATCCCAGCACTTCGGGAGGCCGAGGCGGGCGGATAACAAGGTCAGGAGATCGTGACCATCCTGGCTAACACAGTGAAACCCCGTCTCAACTAAAAATACAAAAAATTAGCCGGGCGTGGTGGCGGGCGCCTGTAGTCCCAGCTACTTGGGAGGCCGAGGCAGGAGAATGGCGTGAACCCAGGAGGCAGAGCTTGCAGTGAGCTCAGATCGGGCCACTGCTCTCCAGCCTGGACAACAGAGTGAGACTCCATCTCAAAATACGCATATATATATCTATCTCTTAAATCTATCACATATCAGTCATGTGACCTTGGGCAAGTGACTGAGCATCTCTGGTCTCAGTTAGCTCATCTGTAAAACAGCATCTGGCATACTATGCTGGGGTTAAAGGAGATAATGCTCTGGAAGCACTCAGTGCAATACTTGGCATATAATAATTGCTCAATAAATGGTCCCAGATTTAGTTATACTGGGGCTGATCCAGGTTTTGTGGGGCTTCAAGCTTATATAATTTGGGAAACTCTCTTTAAGAAAGTAATACAGGCCAGGCGCGGTGGCTCAAGCGTGTAATCCCAGCACTTTGGGAGGCC
>NW_012106252.1:3943482-3944295 GCF_000951045.1 Mandrillus leucophaeus
GCATGAGCCACTGCGCCCGACCTATTTATTTTTTAACTGAGACTCCTGACCTGAGGTGATCCACCTACCTCAGCCTCCCAAAGGGCTAGGATTACAGGCGTGAGCCACTGCACCCGGCCCTAGTATTATTATTATTATTATTATTATTATTATTATTATTTCGAGATGGAGTCTCACTCTGTTGCCCAGGCTAGAATGCAACAGTGCGACCTTGGCTCACTGCAACCTCTGCCTCCCAGGTTCAAGCAATTCTCCTGCCTCAGCCTCCTGAGTAGCTGGGATTACAGGCGCGCACCACCATGCCTGGTTAATTTTTGTATTTTTAGTAGAGATGGGGTTTCACCATGTTGGTCAGGCTGGTCTCGAACTCCTGACCTCGTGATTTGCCCGCCTTGGCCTCCCAAAGGGCTGGGATTACAGGCATGAGCCATCATGCTCGGCCGCTATTATTATTATTTTAGAGACGGGGTCTCACTCTGTCACCCATGCTGCAGATCAGTGGCCTAATCATAGCTCAATTTTGAACTTCGAACTCTAAGCGATCCTCCTGCCTTGGTCTCCCAAAGTGTTGGGATTACAGGTGTGAATCACTGTGTCTAGACCAAAGTAAATGTTTTGCTTGTTTGTTTGTTTGTTTTCTGAGATAGTCTTGCTCTGTCGCCCAGGCTGGAGTGCAGTGGCGCAATCTCGGCTCACTGCAAGCTCCACCTCCCAGGTTCACGCCATTCTTCTACCTCAGCCTCCCGAGTAGCTGGGACTACAGGCACCTGCCACCACGCCCGGCCAATTGTTTGGGTTTTTTTTAGTAGAGAC
>NW_012106252.1:3946395-3949660 GCF_000951045.1 Mandrillus leucophaeus
GCGGAGCTTGCAGTGAGCCGAGATTGCACCACTGCACTCCAGCCTGGGCGACAGAGCGAGACTCTGTCTCAAAAAATAATAATAATAATAATAATAAATAAATAATAAAAATAAAACCCTAGCACATGCATGTAGTAAGGATAAAGTGGAGTTTTGTATAGGTGTCCGGAGTGATGATGTAAAATTGACTTATTCCTTGGACCGTTGTCACAAACATTCGAGAAATATTGCTGTATATGGAACACAGCAGCCCTTCTGGATGGCCATCAATATCCCTGTTTTCTTTTGGGCTGGTGTTAGGGTTAGGGTGAGGATCAGGGGAACTGAGGTAAGCAATTTGCCCAGGATGTCTTAGGGCTAGTGAGAAAAGTTGAGCATGTATCAAAACTGACCCCTTACTCTCACCCCATCATCCAGCCCAGGACTGGTGAACGTGCCTCTCAGTCCTGCAGCTTACAGCCCTGCAGGAAGAGGACAGGCTGACCTGGCTCCGGGAGTCACTGATTCGTCATACCTTGAAGGGCTTGCACCTGGACGAGTGCGCAGGCGGCCTTAGAGGCCATCGGGATGTTAGGGTCAGGGTTAGAGGTGTCCTTTCTCCCCAGGCCCCACCCCTGCCCTGCTGGCGTGTCCCGAAAGGTTAGTCCAGTCAGAAAAGCTACTGTGGATGCCATGCTTCATTGGACCCTACTCTGTGCCACTCTGACCTAGAGCCACAGTCCTCAGAACACTGAGTCCCCAAGACTCCAGAGGAGGCAGGTGTTATCATTCTCCATTTTGCAGAAAAGGAACCCTGAGATTCCACGAGCTAAAGCAGCTTTCCCAAGGTCACGGAGCAGAGCTGGGAACTGAGCCATGGCAGCTTTGGCTTCACTCATTACCCTCAAGAGCCCCAGTCAAGGGTACCAGGAGGGGAACCAGAGGAAAGAAGTTCGGGTAACTACAGGTTCCTCCCTCTACAAAGATCCTGCCTTCCCCCCTTCACTCTTCACTCCGGCCCAGACAAACCCATCCTCTCTGCATCCCAGATCCCAGGAAGAAACCCGGACTGGCAGACAATGCCTAGTCGCAGTGGGCGGTAGAAAGGGTGGAGCCAGCTGGAGTGGGGACCAGAGTGGGGATGGGGGGAGGAGCTGGGGTCAGAACTCACGCCCTAGGGAGGAGGCTCGGAGAGGGGCCGAGCCTCTGAAAGAGAATGAGCCCATTCAGAGCCGGGAAGCCAGAGGAAAAAACCTAGTCTGGTGTCTGACAAGAGGAGAGGAAGGGGGGCAGGGGTGGGCGCTGCTGATTCGATTTCCTTCTTAACTCTCCCTCCAGCAGGGCCTGGCAGGAGAGCCCAGGAAAGAGGATGTCCGAGGGACAAAGACAGTGAGGGGGACCCTCAGGGAAGGGAAGGGGGTGCTGGTGAGAGGGGTCTAGCTAGGGGGCTGGGGAGAGGGAGCTGGAACAGAGCGGGGCTGACTGTGGGACAGAGGGCAGTAAACCCAGATCAGGGCAGATGTGTGTGTTTTGCCCAAGACCCCGGCCTGTGGGCAGTGGAGTGACCACTGACACCAAAGAGGCAGGACAGGGCTCTAGCTTCCGAGGGTGACCTCTAAGTCAACAGACTGGGGCTGGAACCAGCAGCCTGTGAAATGCCAGTCAATCATTGACCAGCCGTGGAGACTGGGGGACACAAGAGACTCGTGTGTGTGTGTGTGTGTGTGTACACGTGCACCAAAGTCTCCTCCCTCTACCTACTTCACCAGCCAGCCTGGGGTCAGAGGACTGAAAGCAAACAGAAATCGGGAGGAGCCGTCTGGTCCATAGTCCGAGGTCCAGGCCACAAACTGAGGCTTACCCCACAGCGCCTTGAGGCTGGGGCACAGGTTGCTGAGGAAGTGACTGTAGGAATTAGTTCATTGGAAAGAGTCCCTCAGAGTAGGCTTGAGGCATCCCTTTGGGCCAAAGACGGATAACTTAGTTAGAAGCTTCTGATGGAAAAATTGGTCCCTCCTCGGGGTGGCCTTTGATGAGCACTTGTATCCTAACCACTGGGAGGCCACCCCTGGAGCCCAGGGTTAGCCCTAGTCTCCAGGACAGCAAAAGGGCAGAACCAAGCTTGCCAGACACACCGACCCTGGGCCCCTCTTACCCGCATCTCAGGAATGCAGGCCCCGGCCCCAGGAGTCACTTTTATCTCTCCCCAGGCTGCTCTGCTGAAACAAAAAGCCGTCTTCTGTCCTGGGACTCACCTCACTTTTGTGCATGTCCACAAAAGCACATGTCACTGTCATCACTGCCTGCACAGGCACGGCTGTCAGGGTCTGAGTCTCTGTGCTGCACTGCGTTTGTCCTGGCCATGCTACTCATGCCCCCATTTTATCTGTGACTCTTTCCTCAGGGAGTAGCTTTGCATGTGGCCTTGAATATAGTTTTGCTTTGCCATCTGAAATAGACGAGTTGGACAGAATGGGTGCTGGTCACAATATTTTCAGATTCGGTATAGGGACAGTGACCCCTTCAACCCCCACACTTGTCCCTTGAAAGCCCCACTGAGCCATCCTTCTCCCAGATTCTGGATTCCTTGTTTCAGGAGCACTAAGTCTTCCTGCCCGCTCCATTCCAGTGATCCACGGGGCCTTCCAGGACCTCACTTGCTCACTCGACTTGCTGCTGGAGGTATAGACCGCTGGGGTGTGAATGAGGGCATTCTTGCCTCTGGCTTTTGGTCTGAGGAAGAGGAGACTAGGAACCTTTGAGAAGCGTACAACTATGGCAATCACAAATCTTGATTTCAGGGAACAATTCATTTCTGATGGTTTCATTCACTGAACCCACCTGGTTGATTCTTCTCTTCCTTTGCCCCTCACATCCAGTCATTCTTTAAGAGCTATCAACTCCTCTTTTTAATACATTTATGCTTATTCTACCTCCATCTCCAGCTAGTCTGAGTCTCTATCATTTCTCCTTTGGGCTAAAGCAGCAGACTTTGATCACTACCCACTCCACCAGTGCTACTTTTGACACCCTGCAATGCTCCCCCCAGCAACAGCAGCCAAAATAAATGTTTTATTATTATTTTATATATATACACATTTTTTTTTTTTTTTTTTTTTGAGACAGAGTCTCACTATCATCCAGGCTGGAGTGCAGTGGTGTGATCTCGGCTCACTGCAACCTCTGTGTCCCGGATTGGAGCGATTCTTCTGCCTCAGCCTCCCAAGTAGCTGGGATTGCAGGCATGTGCCACCACATCCAGCTAATTTTTGTATTTTTAATAGAG
>NW_012106252.1:3952700-3953779 GCF_000951045.1 Mandrillus leucophaeus
TAGGTATACTGGAGCTTATGTAGGTATACCTAGGAGTGAAATTGCTGGGTTAGAGGGTATGTGTGTGTATATATATATATATTTTTTTTATGTAGATGGAGTCTCACTCTGTCACCAGGCTGGAGTGCAGTGGCCGGATCTCAGCTCACTGCAAGCTTTGCCTCCCAGGTTCACACCATTCTCCTGCCTCAGCCTCCTGAGTACCTGGGACTACAGGCACCTGCCACCTCACCCGGCTAGTTTTTTGTATTTTTTTAGTAGAGATGGGTTTTCACTGTGTTAGCCAGGATGGTCTCGATCTCCTGGATCTCCTGACCTCGTGATCCGCCCGTCTTGGCCTCCCAAAGTGTTGGGATTACAGGCTTGAGCCACTGCGCCCTGCCATAAATGTTTTAAACATAAATCAAGTTGTGCCATTTGCTCCAGGACCAAAATACTCCTCATTGGCTTCCAATTGTCTCAACTCTTCACCATGACCTGAGACCTGTCTCTGGCTGCTGCTTCAGTCTCACAGCAGTCCAGCCAGTAGCTTCTTTTCTGCTTTTCAATGATGCCAAGCATGTTCCTACCTTAGGGCCTTTGCGTTGGCGGTTCCCTCAGCCTAGAACAATCTGTCCCCAGGTGTTTTTCGTGTGTGTGGTTTTTTGTTTTGTTTTGCTTTTTGAGACAGGGTCTCACTCTGTTGCCCAGGCTGGAGTGCAATGGCATGATCTCGGCTCACTGCAACCTCTACCTCCCAGGTTCAAGTGATTCTCCTGCCTCAGCCTCCCCAGTAGCTGGGATTACAGGCACATACCACCACGCCTGGCTAATTTTTTTTTTTTTCTTTTCGAGATGAAGTCTCTACCTCCCAGGCTGGAGTGCAGTAGCATGATCTTGGCTCACTGCAACCTCCGCCTCTCGGGTTGAAGCAATTCTCCTGCCTCAGCCTCCTGAGTAGCTGGGACTACAGGCGTGCACCACCGTGCTCAGCTAATTTTTTTTTTTTTTTTGTATTTTTAGTAGAGACAGGGTTTCACCCTGTTGGCCAGGCTGGTCTCGAACACCTAACCTCAAGTGATCCACCCACCTCGGCCTCC
>NW_012106252.1:3956484-3958459 GCF_000951045.1 Mandrillus leucophaeus
CGTTTTTGTTTTTGTTTTGAGACAGAGACTTGCTCTGTCGCCCAGGCTAGAATGCAGTGGTACAATCTTGGCTCACTGCAACCTCTGCCTCCCAGGTTCAAGCGATTCTCCCGCCTCAGCCTCCCAAGTAGGTGGGATCACAGGCACCTGCCATCATGCCCGGCTACTTTTTGTATTTTTGTAAAGATGAGCTTTCACCATTTTGGTCAGGCTGGTCTTGAACTCCTGACCTCAGGTGATCTGCTGGCCTCAGCCTCCTTAAGGGCTGGGATTACAGGCAGAAGCCACCGCACCCAGCTTTTCTTTGTTTTTAATTGATTATATACACAGGCAGTACACAATTTTAAAGGTACAAAAATAAAAAGTGTTCCTGGCCGGCTGCAGTGGCTCATGCTTATAATTAATCCTAGCACTTTAGGAGGCTGAGGCGGGCAGATCACCTGAGGTCGGGAGTTCGAGACCAGCCTGACCAACATGGAGAAACCCTGTCTTTACTAAAAATACAAAATTAGCCAGGCATGGAGGCGCATGCCTATAATCCCACCTACTCCGGAGACTGAGGCAGGAGAATCACTTGAACCTGGGAGGCAGAGGTTGCGGTTAGCCAAGATTGTGTCACTGAACTCCAACCTGGACAACAAGAGCAAAAACTCAGTCTCAAAAAAAAAAAAAGTGTTTCTTACTTCCCTATTGATCAGACACATAGTCCTACTTCCCACCAGAGGCAAGAACTATTTCTACTTTCTTATTTATCTTTCTAGATTTATTCTCTAAAATAACAACCATAATACTATGCGCATAACACGTACCCTTATTTTTCTTCACATGGGGTACTGTATATAAGTGTATAGGTGCACATACACATGCATACACACACACATATTTTGTTCTGCACTGTGCATTTGATACTTATCAAAAATATTTGGCCAGGTGTGGTGGCTCATGCCTATAATCCCAGCACTTTGGGAGGCTGAGATGGGTGGATCATATGAGGTCGGGAGTTCAAGACCAGCCTTACCAACATGGTGAAGCCCCGTCTCTACTAAAAAATACAAAAATTAGCCAGGTGTGGCAGCGCACACCTGTAATCCCAGCTACTCGGGAGGCTGAGGCATGACAGATATATATATATATATATATCATTAAGGTTTTACCATGCTAGTATATTACAAATCTGCCCCATTCCTATTAATTGCTCTTCAGCTTTCCATTGTATGGCTCTCCCTCCATTAATATAATTCATTCCCTATTGATGGATATTTCGTTGTTTCCTTTTTTCTTCTTGCTATTGAAAGCAATGACTAATGCTACCACAAATAACCATACTTACACAAATTTGCACTTGTTTAGGTATACTGGAGCTTATGTAGGTATACCTAGGAGTGAAATTGCTGGGTTAGAGGGTATGTGTGTGTATATATATATATATATATATATTTTTTATGTAGATGGAGTCTCACTCTGTCACCAGGCTGGAGTGCAGTGGCGCAATCTAGGTTCACTGCAACCTCCGACTCCCTGGTTCAAGCAATTCTCCTGCCTCAGCCTCCCGAAGTAGCTGGGATTACAGGCACATGCCACCACCTTCAGCTAATTTTTTTGTATTTTTAGTAGAGAAGGGGTTTCACCATGTTGGCTAGGATGATCTCTATCTCCTGATCTCATGATCCGCCTGCCTTGGCCTCCCAAAGCGGTGGGATTACAGATGCGAGTCACCGCACCTGGTTTCAGTCTTTTGTTTGACACTTGTTTATGGCCTGTCTCCCTCCTCTGACCATGAAAAGGACAGTGCCTTGTTCATTACTCTGTTCCCAGAGAACTGCACATGGTAAACTTCAATAAATATTTGATGAATAAGGAACCCTCATTGTAGACTCTCTACCAATTTTGTTCTAAGAGTATGGTCAGCTTGCCATTCAGCCTTTAGCACACTATACTTTTTTTTTTTTTTTTTTTGAGACGGAGTTTTGCTCTT
>NW_012106252.1:3961385-3964017 GCF_000951045.1 Mandrillus leucophaeus
TGTATATATATATATATTTTTTTTATGTAGATGGAGTCTCACTCTGTCACCAGGCTGGAGTGCAGTGGCGCAATCTAGGTTCACTGCAACCTCCGCCTCCTGGGTTCAAGTGATTCTCCTGCCTCAGCCTCCCGAGTAGCTGGGATTACAGGCACGTGCCACCACACCTGAATGCCTCCCAAAGTGCTGGGATTACAGGCAGGAGCTGCTGTGCCCGGCCCCAGGTGTTAATGTGGCTGTTTCCTTCTGGTCATGCTGGTTTCAGCTCAAAAAAGCCTTTCCTAGCCACCCAATCCAAAGTAGACTTTCCCTCCCTCCCCATTCCCCTCCTCCTGCTGTCACTGTCACATTATCCAGTTACACGGTTCACTTGAATACAACATGGAGGATAGGGGTGCTGTCCCTTATGCAGTCAAACATCTGTGCATAACTTTTTTTTTTTTTCCGAGACAATGTCTCGCTGTGTCGCCCAGGCTGGAGTGCAGTGGCACAATCATAGCTCACTGCTACCTTGAACTCTTGGGCTCAAGCAATCCTCCCACCTCAGTCTCCCAAGTATCTGGGAATACAGGTGCATGCCACCATGCCTGGCTAATTTTTAGAAAAATATTTATTTTGTAAAGACAGGGTTTTGCTGTGTTGCCAGAGTCACCTGGAACTCCTGGCCTTAAGCAATCTTCCCTCCTGCCTCCCAAAGTGCTGGGTGCTGGGACTAGAGGCATGAGCCACCAGCATGCCCAGCCTTTTTTTTTTTTTTTTTTTTTTTTAAGAGACAGGGTCTTGCTCTGTACCCAGGCTAGAGTGCAGTGGTGTGATCATAGTTCACTGTAACCACAAATTCCTGTGCTCAAGCGATCTGTGTATGTATAACTTTTGACTCCCCCAAAACTTAACTACTGGCCAGTACCATGGCTCATGCCTGTAATCCCAGCACTTAGGTAGGCTGAGATAGCAGGACTGCTTGAGCTCAGGATTCAAGACCAGCCTAGGCAAGAGGGAAACACTGTCTTTACAAAAATTTTTAAAAATTAACTGGGCATGGTGGCAAGCACCTTTATTCCCAGCTACTGGAGAGGCTGAGACAAGAGGATTGCTTGAGCCCAGGAGTTTTTGGTTGCAGTGAGCCATGATCGCACCACAGCACTCCAGCCTGGGCAACAGAGGGAGACCTTGTCACAAAACAAAAAAACTAATAATCTACTGTTTACCAGAATCCTTATCAATAGCAAACAGTCCGTTCACACACATTTTGTATGTGATATGTATTATATACTATATTTTTACAATAAAGGAAGCTAGAGAAAAGAAAATGCTACTAAGAAAATAATAAGTAAGAAAAAAACATATTTACCATTCATTAAGCGGAAGTGGATCATCATAAAGGTTTTCATTCTCATCACCTTCACACTGAGTAGGCTGAGGAGGAGGAAAAGAAAGGAAAAGAGATGGGCTTGGTCTTGCTGTTTTGGGGGTGGTAAAGGTGGAAGAAATGTGAGTATAAATGGACCCGTGCAATTCAAACCTGTGTTGTTCAAGGGTCAAATGCATTTAACTCGATGCTTGCTACTGCATGAAAATGTTTGTACATTTTTTCTTCGCGTTTTTGTTTTTGTTTTGAGACAGAGACTTGCTCTGTCGCCCAGGCTAGAATGCAGTGGTACAATCTTGGCTCACTGCAACCTCTGCCTCCCAGGTTCAAGCGATTCTCCCGCCTCAGCCTCCCAAGTAGGTGGGATCACAGGCACCTGCCATCATGCCCGGCTACTTTTTGTATTTTTGTAAAGATGAGCTTTCACCATTTTGGTCAGGCTGGTCTTGAACTCCTGACCTCAGGTGATCTGCTGGCCTCAGCCTCCTTAAGGGCTGGGATTACAGGCAGAAGCCACCGCACCCAGCTTTTCTTTGTTTTTAATTGATTATATACACAGGCAGTACACAATTTTAAAGGTACAAAAATAAAAAGTGTTCCTGGCCGGCTGCAGTGGCTCATGCTTATAATTAATCCTAGCACTTTAGGAGGCTGAGGCGGGCAGATCACCTGAGGTCGGGAGTTCGAGACCAGCCTGACCAACATGGAGAAACCCTGTCTTTACTAAAAATACAAAATTAGCCAGGCATGGAGGCGCATGCCTATAATCCCACCTACTCCGGAGACTGAGGCAGGAGAATCACTTGAACCTGGGAGGCAGAGGTTGCGGTTAGCCAAGATTGTGTCACTGAACTCCAACCTGGACAACAAGAGCAAAAACTCAGTCTCAAAAAAAAAAAAAGTGTTTCTTACTTCCCTATTGATCAGACACATAGTCCTACTTCCCACCAGAGGCAAGAACTATTTCTACTTTCTTATTTATCTTTCTAGATTTATTCTCTAAAATAACAACCATAATACTATGCGCATAACACGTACCCTTATTTTTCTTCACATGGGGTACTGTATATAAGTGTATAGGTGCACATACACATGCATACACACACACACATTTTGTTCTGCACTGTGCATTTGATACTTATCAAAAATATTTGGCCAGGTGTGGTGGCTCATGCCTATAATCCCAGCACTTTGGGAGGCTGAGATGGGTGGATCATATGAGGTCGGGAGTTCAAGACCAGCCTTACCAACATGGTGAAGCCC
>NW_012106252.1:3965152-3969079 GCF_000951045.1 Mandrillus leucophaeus
CCTCCCAAACTGCTGGGATTACAGGCATGAGTCACCATGCCTGGCCAGCACACTATACTATAACATATGCTTTGTCTTTCTCTTTCTTCCCCCCATGAGTACAATGGCTGATACACAGTAGGACTCAATAAGCCTGAGTTGAAGGAATGAATTAATGACTTTTCCGACTGTGGCTCACACCTGAAGCCAAATACAAGTTAGGAAGAAGGATAAGCTAAGAAGGCTCAGGGGAGAACTAGGGGCTCCAGGCTAGAAAGTTAGGAAGAGGAGAGGCCAGGTAATCACTATCTAGACATTGTTGTCTGGGGCTGTGCTGGCAGGGAAATTCTCAAGAGCTGTCCCAGAGAGACAATATCCCATCTTCCAAGAAGTCAACAGGACAGAAGTCTCTACTCCCCCTTCCACTATTAATCTAGGATTGTTTTTTCCATCAGGTATGTAGGCATGGGTTTTCAAGGACCTCTGAAACACTTTAGACCTCAACAATTTCCATTGTTAGTTCTAAAATATAAGAAAGCTGCGAAAATTAATATTTTATGGCCGTGTGGCGTGGCTCATGTCTGTAATCCCAGCACTTTGGGAGGTTGAGGTGGGAAGATCACCTGAGCCCAGGAATTGGAGATCAGCCTAGGCAACATATCTAGACCCTGTCTCTACAAAAAATAAAAAAATTAGCCGGACATAGTGGTGCATGCTGCAGTCCCAGCTACTCAGGAGGCTGAGGTGGAAGGATCACTTGCATCTGGGAGGTCGAGGTGGCAGTGGAGTGCAATGGCGCAATCTCAGCTCACTGCAACCTCTGCCTCCCCGGTTCAAGCAATTCTCCTGCCTCAGCCTCCGGAGTAGCTGGGATTACAGGCATGTGCCACCACGCCCGGCTAATTTTGTATTTTTAGTAGGGACCAGGTTTCTCCATGTTGGTCAGGCTGATCTCAAACTCCCAACCTCAGGTGATCCGTCCACCTCGGCCTCCCAAAGTGCTGGGATTATAGGCGTGAGCCACCGCCCCCAACCTTACGTACAAATTTTCTAAAGGGGAGAATCCCTACTTTGTCAGGATTTCATCCTCTTTAATCCTAAATGTCCTCATCGTTAAATGAGGATCCTCATAGAAAGACTCATCCCAGAGTCACAGTAAGGACAAAATGAAATGAAAAAAAAAAAAAAAGTATTGTGAAAGAACTAATCTGTAAGATGCAAAGTAGTATTAGCACTGGATTTCCGGTCAGCTCCTGGAGGGCTAAGGGTTGTTTTATTCATTTCAGCTTCTCAGTCAGTATCAGTTGGGTGGTCAACTCCAGGGGACACTATTCATGTTATATTTAACTGGAAGAATTGCCATTCACAGAAAATGCAATGTGAATGCTGCTCCCCAGAGCACCATTCACAGATAATGCAATGTGAATGGTGCCTCCTGGAGATTTTGCCTTGCTTAGCAAGGTGCTAGAGCTAAGGACTCAGAAATGTTTGTTAAGTGACTGAATGGAATCCCACTCTACTTCTTACTCATTCCAACCCCCAGGACAAAAAAGGAAAAGTTGACAAGGGGTGAGGAGAGTGGGGGAGGAGAAAGGGTGATCCTTAGCTACAAGGCTTCTCTGAGACTGGGTGTGGGTCGCTGCTGGTGGGAGTGCAGGGGAGGTGAGAGGGGAGAGGACACTAAAGCAAGCGTCCTGTTCCCAGGGTTCTCCTAATTTTCCTAGAAATATTATATCTCTCCGATCTCAGTGTAGAACCATACTGATGATTTTACAGCCCTGGATTTGTCAAGTTCTTATGTTGATGTATGCTGTTCATTAATTAAACAGACGAACAAACAAACGCACTTAGCGCCTACCATGAGCCAAATTCTGTGCTAGCACTGGAGGTAGAGTGGTGAACAGGATAGCAAAGGTTCTACCTCGCGTGGGGAAGCAATCACTCTCGGGAGGTGGTACTTCAATTGCGACTAGAAGAAAAAAGAGGAGTGAGCAATTCAGACCAGGCCAGGTAGTCAGGAAGCTTGAAGGACATAACCCTCTGAAGCGGGGCTGGAGCAAGGGAGTGAGGGAGACTAGTGGGCAGGGGCTAAATCACGCACGGCTTGTGGAGATCGTATTTTATCCAAGGTAATTGGGAGCCAGTAAATAATTTTAAGAAAAAAAAAGTGTTACGGGCAAATTTTAATTTTTCAAAATGGAGCGCAGGTTGGAAGGGGCAAAAGTAGAGGCAGGGAGAGCCGTTAAGAGGCTACTGCAGCTGTCTTGGCGACACATGATGTCTTTAACCAGGGTGGTGCCAGAAGAGATGGAGAGAAGTGGATAGTTACAGGTACGTTTAGGAAGTAAAATCCGACAGGGCTGGTGACAGTAAACAGCCCTACCTCAAAAAAGATCCTGGAAAAGAAAACACTTTAGTTTGCTCATTAACCCATCAGGCGTCCCCCTTCCCTTAACCCTTAACCCAGTCGCCTCGATATACGGACACAGCAGTGGGACGAGGGGCGGGGCAGGCGCCCACAAAAATCCGGGAACTTTAATTTAAACTGGGTGGACGTCACCCAGAGTACAATAAAGAACACAGGAACTTCCGGTTACTCCGGAAGTGGAAGCTTCACATACTCCTAAGCTCCTCCCCCGGCGGCGAGCCAGGGAGAAAGGATGGCCGGTCGGGCGGCGCGGTTGGTCCTGCTAGCTGGGGCCGCGGCGCTAGCGAGCGGCTCCCAGGGCGACCGTGAGCCGGTGTACCGCGATTGCGTACTGCAGTGCGAAGAGCAGAACTGCTCTGGGGGCGCTCTGAATCACTTCCGCTCCCGCCAGCCAATCTACATGAGTCTAGCAGGTAAGCCCCACCCCCACGGTAAGCCCCGCCCATTTGTCTTGCTCCCGCCCCCTGCGCCCCCAATACGCCTCTGCAATCCCTGAACCTTAGTTTCCGCATGAGGTCTGTTATGAATGTGAGTGAAGCCCCTAAGGTGATGAGAGCCTTACCAGCCTCTTACTTTCCCAGAAGCTTTCATTTACTTATTTATTCAGTCAAAAGGGTATTTATTAAATACATTCAGGCTACAATGTCTAGGAATGGCACAGAAATCAGACCAGGGTCCCACACATTGGGACTCACAGTCCCCACGGGGACATGAGCCTTCTCAAGTGCAAGGCAGAGAATGATTTGAGCCCCTGAAAGACTCTTAGATTGAGAAGTGTTTGGGATAGGATGGTGTCGGTCCTGGCTTTGAAGAGTTGGGGGCAGGGATCATCTTGGAACGTTTTGTGTGAAGTGTGAAGGAGGGACTTTGGACTGGTACTTTCAGTTTGGACCGTAGTGGGCAAAGAACCAACGTATTGAGCACTCAGTGTGTGACAGATGTCACAATATGTCCGGTAATTTTTATCACACCCTTTGAGATAGTTTCTCTAATCCCAGTTGTACAGATGGGGATTAGAGAGATTAAATGCCCTGCCCAAGGTCACACAGCCAGTATGTGGTAAAGTGGAGTTTCCAGTTCTGGCCTGTTTGACCACAAGCTTGTCCTCTTTACTATTATGCCACTTTGCATTCCAGACAGAGGGAACAGAGAGAATGGATGCCCTGGGCAGATGTGGGCACATCCAGGAGCTTTATTTACTCAGGGAGCAGGGTACATGAACAGGAGTAGTGACTAATATGGTTGAAAAGGCAATTTGGAGCCTCAAAAGTCAGGTTGAAGAATTTGAGCTTCATTTTCATAGGAAGGGGGTAAGATAGCAAGAACTCTTTCCAGGAGAGTAAGAGCAAATTCTATATTCAGGAAGGACAAACATAAGCCCAGGTTTCCATAGATGAGTTCATCAGATGCCAAGATCTTGATGGACTTGAGCAAAAGGAGAGGAAATGTTTGCCAACGTAGAAAGATCATTTGAGCCCTGGAGTTCAAGACTAGCCTAGGCAACATGACAAGATGCCATC
>NW_012106252.1:3973849-3976005 GCF_000951045.1 Mandrillus leucophaeus
CATGCCTGGCTAATTTTGTATTTTTAGTAGAGATGGGGTTTCTCCATGTTGGTCAGGCTGGTCTTGAACTCCTGACCTCAGGTAATCCACCCGCCTCAGCCTCCCAAAGTGCAGGGATTACAGGCATGAGTCACTGCACCCAGCGAGCTCAGCTTAGGCTTAGACTATCCCTGGAGAAGCCCAGGTATGGTTACATCTGCAGGTGCAGAAAGGGCTGTCAGCTTTACAGTATGACTGGTTTGAAGAGCTGTATTCAGGGCCTGATATAGTGTGATAATCACAGACTGGGGTGCAGATATGAACCATGAAAGCCTTGGGAAGGGCGTGAGAATAAAAGGGTGCAATGGATGTCTCTAGGTCAGAGCTACCCCTGTAAGCCTTAAGGAAAAAATTTCCACTCACTCACCTTCCTGCTGTCACGGAAGCCATTCACTCGGGTGTTGAGCACCTACTATATGCCAGGCACTTTACTGGGTACTGGAGATCCAGAAGTCTGCCCTCTGGTACTAATCATACAATTGAATGTAAGAGTACACCTATGAAAAAGTGCAGTCGGAGAGAGGTGCTTCAGGGGTGCGTGTAATGGCAGACCGAGACCAGCATGGGGCTGTCAGGGAAGGCTTCCCCGGGGAAGGGGCATTAAAGGTAAGGTGGGAAGGATGCATGAATGTTAACTAGGTAAATTTGAGAAGAGTAGTGGAAGACTTCTAAAGAGAAGTCTTAGAGAGTGCCCAGGTGGGAGAGAGTGAGGGTCGTTCCAGGCAGCCTGACATGCAGGAAATCAGAGAGTAGTTGTGAGCTGGACATACTGATGGGTGGTGGATGGGGTCAGCCATGGAGAGCCTCACATTGGAGATCTTGACTCTCAAAGCATCAGGAAGCACAGAGGGATTTTATTTTATTTTATTTTATTTTATTTTATTTTATTTTATTTTATTTTATTTAAGACAAAGTCCTACTCTGTTGCCCCAGCTGGAGTGCAGTGGCGCTATCTTGGTTCACTGCAACCTCCGCCTCCCAGTTCAAGCGATTCTCCTGACTCAGCCTCCTGAGCAGCTGGGACTACAGGCATGTGCCACCATGCCTGGCTAATTTTTGTATTTTTAGTAGAGAGGGGGGTTTCACTATGTTGGTCAGGCTGGTCTTGAACTCCTGACCTCGTGATCTACCCTCCTCGCCCTCCCAAAATGCTGGGATTACAGGCATGAGCCACCACGCTCAGCCTACGGAGGGATTTTAAATGAGGGTTGCGGAGAAAAGTGGTTTCATGAATAGATTTGTCCTTTGGAAAGCTCATTCTGGCTACTGTGTAGAGAACAGATTGGAGGGGGCGGGAGTGGATGCAATAGACCAGTTGGTAGTTTTAGCACAGGGCCCAGTAGCTAGACTAGAGAGGTGGCATGGGTCTTGAGCATTGGAGAGAAGTAAACTTGAGCTGTGTTTTAGAGATGACATTAAAACTCTTTAAAAATTTATTTTATTTCCTTAACAAATACGTACATAGCTCATACTGTTTACCAGGCATCACTCTAAGCATTTAATAAGTGTTAACCTTGTTCATCCATAATAAGTGGCAAAAGGCAAATTACAGCAAACTTACTTATAGATCCAATTGGCTTTAATTTGTGATTCATGAATTGGGGCAGCCTCCATTCTACAAAATAGAATGCAAATTTCCACTGGGCAATAGCAGAACAGTGGGTTTTGTAAGGTGGGAACCAGGAATCAGAACCATAGAAAGAAACCTGATTGGTTAACATCAGGTTTTTTTTTATAAGGGTTAAAGCAGAGGAGACTTCCTTACTTGGGTAGACTGGACTCTCCTGTTTTCAGGAAAAGTGGGCTGTTTTGGAACCTATCAGTTCCCTTAAAGTTTCAGTTTGAAGGTCAAGTGCGGTGACTCATGCCTGTAATCCCAGCACTTTGGGAGGCCAAGGAGGGCGGATCACCTGAGGTCGGGAGTTCGAGACCAGCCTGACCAACGTGGAGAAACCCCGTCTCTACTAAAAATACAAAATTAGCTGGGCGTCGTGTTGCATGCCTGTAATCCCAGATACTTGGGAGGCTGAGGAAGGAAAATCACTTGAACCTGGGAGGCAGAGGTTGCAGTGAGCCAAGATCACGCCATTGCACTCCAGCCTGTGCAACAAGAGTGA
>NW_012106252.1:3978367-3981723 GCF_000951045.1 Mandrillus leucophaeus
AAATATCTCTAATTGCTCACTAAAATCACTAAAATATGCATACATAGATACACCTTCACCTATTTGTATGTCTCCCCATCTCTCATTCATTCAAATGGGAAGCTAGAATTTTGAGATTTCTCCTGGTTCTCTCCAACCTACAGGCCCTCTTGGCCTGTATTTGAGCTTGGACCCATTCATGCTGTCTTTCCTCTCTGTGCTGGGGAGTTCACCAGGCCACATTTGTCTGTTTCAGGCTGGACCTGTCGGGACGACTGTAAGTATGAGTGTATGTGGGTCACCGTTGGTCTCTACCTCCAGGAAGGTCACAAAGTGCCTCAGTTCCATGGCAAGGTGAGTTGGAGGGTCAGGGTAGGCATATGGTAGTAGTGTGGTAGGAGTAAGATACTCCCTGGTTGGACCACACTGTCCAAGCAGTCTGAGGCGTGGGGTGATGGGTGTGTGTTGGAGGCGGGTACCTGTTCTCCCCAAAATCTGCTGGTTTCCATAGAATTGGATAGGACCCATGTGTCCTGCCTCTGGATTTGGAGTAGCAATATCTGGAAGGCTTTGGAGTCTCCTCAGAGAGTGGTGCTGGGCCTCTTAGAGTGGTTGAGATGCCCACCTTACTGCAGGGACAAATTCCCTTACCTACTGTGGCATGTTTCCTGTTGCTTCTCCAGTAGGGGTCTGGATCCATAGTAATACGCTTCAGCTTGTCCAGCGAGGCACAGTTTGCTGGTACCTTTCTTTCTTTCTTTTTTTTCTTTTTTTTTTTTTAGCCGGAGTCTCCCTCTGTCGCCCAGACTGGAGTGCAGTGGCACGATCTTGGCTCACTGCAACCTCTACCTCCCAGGTTCAAACAATTCTCCTGCCTCAGCCTCCCGAGTAGCTGGGACTACAGGCGCGCATGCCACCACGCCTGGCTAATTTTTTGTATTTTTTTTTTTTTTTTAGTAGAGACAGGGTGTCACCGTGTTAGCCAGGATGGTCTCAATCTCCTGACCTTGTGATCCTCCCGCCTCGGCTTCCCAAAGTGCTGGGATTACAGGCGTGAGCCACTGTGCCCAGCCTGTTGGTATCTTTCAATCCAGTATTATCTCATTCTGGCCTGTTGAGGTTGGCAGGAAGTATTCGCCCCCGTTTTTCACAGAGTGAGCTGAGGCTCAGTGGTAGAGGAGGGGTTGGGACCTGTGTCTTCTGGATGGCAACTCTGTGCTGTTTCCGCCAGGCCATACTGAGTCATCTACCCTGACCCATCTGGTCTTCCCAGAGATCAGGGCTTACAGTGCTGTGCCTGCTGGCCAGGATGGGGGTATAACCCTTAACCAGGCGCTGGAACGGGGCTCACTGGTCTGAAGAGGTACTGAACCTGAGGCTTTGGTCAAACTCCAGAGCTGAGGACCCAGCTGAGGACCTGTTGCTGCAGCATGTCAAGAATAGGTGGACTGGGCCAGTTGAGGGTTGCCTGCCCCTCAAACCCCCTTCATCTGTTCCTTTTCCAGTGGCCCTTCTCCCGGTTCCTGTTCTTTCAAGAACCGGCATCTGCCGTGGCCTCTTTTCTCAATGGCCTAGCCAGCCTGGTGATGCTCTGCCGCTACCGCACCTTCGTGCCAGCCTCCTCCCCCATGTACCACACCTGTGTGGCCTTCGCCTGGGTAGGTAACCTAGCAGGACTCCTGCTGTCTCCCCTTATCTAGGAAGGAGGAACTCTATATCCCTATTAACACCCAACAGGGCTTCTACTTACCAGCTTCCCCTCTGTTTTCTAGGGCTAAAGTTGCAACTACAGGGTGGTAAGGTCTGGGGAGAAAACAGGGAGGGTGCTAAATCGGGCCTTACGTTTCCAGCAGAGCCCTAGGTCAGGCTGTTTGGGAAGGAGAGAGGAAAGAAGGGCATTTTTCTTGTCCCGAAGAAGGAAGCCACTAAAAGACCCAGTAGGACAGTTTACAAACACAGAAGGGAAATGGGGGGCTAGAGAGGTTGCTGGGACCACAGGTCTTTCCAAGGGCCCCTCTGGAGGACCTGGAGCAATCTCAATTCCAGCCCAGGCCTGATGGGGAGTCACAGCCATAGTCTCTGTCTAGAGCTCAGCCTAGTCTTTGTTTTTTTTGTTTTTTTGGTTTTTTTTTGAGATGGAGTCTCACTGTGTCACCTAGGCTGGAGTGCAAATGGCGCAGTCTTGGCTCACTGCAACCTCCACTTCCTGGGTTCAAGCGATTCTCCTGCCTCAGCCTCCCAAGTAGTTGGGATTACAGGTGCATGCCACCATGCCTGGCTAATTTTGTATTTTTAGTAGAGATGGGGTTTCTCCATGTTGGTCAGGCTGGTCTTGAACTCCTGACCTCAGGTAATCCACCCGCCTCAGCCTCCCAAAGTGCAGGGATTACAGGCATGAGTCACTGCACCCAGCGAGCTCAGCTTAGGCTTAGACTATCCCTGGAGAAGCCCAGGTATGGTTACATCTGCAGGTGCAGAAAGGGCTGTCAGCTTTACAGTATGACTGGTTTGAAGAGCTGTATTCAGGGCCTGATATAGTGTGATAATCACAGACTGGGGTGCAGATATGAACCATGAAAGCCTTGGGAAGGGCGTGAGAATAAAAGGGTGCAATGGATGTCTCTAGGTCAGAGCTACCCCTGTAAGCCTTAAGGAAAAAATTTCCACTCACTCACCTTCCTGCTGTCACGGAAGCCATTCACTCGGGTGTTGAGCACCTACTATATGCCAGGCACTTTACTGGGTACTGGAGATCCAGAAGTCTGCCCTCTGGTACTAATCATACAATTGAATGTAAGAGTACACCTATGAAAAAGTGCAGTCGGAGAGAGGTGCTTCAGGGGTGCGTGTAATGGCAGACCGAGACCAGCATGGGGCTGTCAGGGAAGGCTTCCCCGGGGAAGGGGCATTAAAGGTAAGGTGGGAAGGATGCATGAATGTTAACTAGGTAAATTTGAGAAGAGTAGTGGAAGACTTCTAAAGAGAAGTCTTAGAGAGTGCCCAGGTGGGAGAGAGTGAGGGTCGTTCCAGGCAGCCTGACATGCAGGAAATCAGAGAGTAGTTGTGAGCTGGACATACTGATGGGTGGTGGATGGGGTCAGCCATGGAGAGCCTCACATTGGAGATCTTGACTCTCAAAGCATCAGGAAGCACAGAGGGATTTTATTTTATTTTATTTTATTTTATTTTATTTTATTTTATTTTATTTTATTTAAGACAAAGTCCTACTCTGTTGCCCCAGCTGGAGTGCAGTGGCGCTATCTTGGTTCACTGCAACCTCCGCCTCCCAGTTCAAGCGATTCTCCTGACTCAGCCTCCTGAGCAGCTGGGACTACAGGCATGTGCCACCATGCCTGGCTAATTTTTGTATTTTTAGT
>NW_012106252.1:3986208-3997301 GCF_000951045.1 Mandrillus leucophaeus
TAGTGTGGGGGCTCAATCTGGAACAATGGCCTCCCGTAATTTTTATTTAACACAGCTTATAGGTATTATTATTTTCATCCCCAGTTTATGGATGAGGAAACCAAGGACTGAAAAGGTTAAGTCCAGCCACAGGTCACCAAGCCAGGGTTTGAATCCAGGCATCTGGCTCCAGAGTCCACACTTTCAACATCTTGGCTATGCTGACAAACTTCAAGAGTGGATTAGATGAGGGAAGAGGAATAAGGGATGACCCCTTGTGTTTCTGCTTATAAGACAGTGATTGGGGCTGGGCGCGGTGCTCCCACCTGCGGTTCCAGTACTTTGGGAGGCTGAGGTGGGCGGATTGCTTGAGCTCACAAGTTCCAGACCAGCCTGGGCAACATGGCGAAACCCTGTCTCTACCAAAAATACAAAAAAAATAAGCCAGGCCTGGTGGCACATGCCTGTGGTCCCAGCTAGTAGGAGGCTGAGGTGGGAGGATTGCTTGAGCCCAGGAGGTCGAGGCTGCAGTGAGCTGTGATCCTGTCACTATACTCTTGTCGCTCCAGCCTGGGTGACAAAGGGAGACCTGTTTTTAAAAAAAAAAAAAAAAAAAAGACAGTGATAGAAGCTGTGGGTGTGGATGAGATCACCCCAGGAGAACTTAGTGAAAAGAGAAGGGATCTAGGGCAAAGCCCTGGGGAACCCCAAAACGTAATGGCTGGCTAGAGGAAGATGAGCCAGACACAGAGACAGAAGGAGTAGCCGGAGGGGCAGGTAGAGAACTGGGAGATAGTGTGCTTGGATTGTGCCTTCCGGGACAAGCACAGGAAGGAGAGAGGCTTCTGCTGTCCTGAATTTTGCACATGAGAACTGAAAGAAACCCCGGAATCTGGAGACACAGAGGTCTCTAGGACCTTAGGAAAGCTGATAGCTGGGGTGTGCTGCGAAGTCCAGGCCGAGCCTTAGACTTGGGAGGTGGGCATGGGAAGGAGGTCAGGGAAGGAGGTTGATAAACTTCTGGGAAATATTGACCTTCCTTAATAGTTCCTATTCTATTAATAATAATTGTGATAAGTTAAGGAACACGAGCCATATGACAGGCTTGTCTGAAGCACTTTACATACATTTCCTTATTTCATCCTCATGGTACCCTTATGAGCTCTGAGTTAGGCTCAGAGGGGAAAAAAACTTGCCCAAAATGAACAACAAGTTAGCAAGGAGTGAAGACCGGGTTGGCGTCCAGGGCTGTCTGGCTCCAGGGCCTGAGAACTTAGCTCTTCTTCTAGGCCACTGCATGTCCTGTGATGAGTGTTCGTGGAGCATTTGCTGGGGGTGGAGACAGGGTTTAGCACTTGTGGGGGCTGAACCTCCTGCCCCAGGGAGTTAAGCATAGTGGGAGGTGCAGGTCTGGGCAGCCTGGGCAGCGGACAGCAGGCAGAGTCAAGGGGTGCTCCGGTAGAGAGCCCTGGGAGTCGTGAGGTGGGGAGACCACGTCCTCTAACTGAGGAAGTCTGCCAGGCCAGGGAAGCCCGGGGAGGAGAAGAGGTTTAATCTGGGACTTGCAGGCCTGGCAAGGCTTAGACACATACATGTGTGGGGACAGGGGATTGAATTCCAGCATTCCAGGAAACCTTGGCCCCATTGTAGCTGTGTGAATGGGGGTAGAAGAAGAGTAGATGGAGCAGAGAGGCCCCTGAGTGCCAGGCTGAGGGCTAGGGGCTCTGATATAGGCAGGGCCTGGCATCGGCACACACTGTCATAGGCTGGGTGAGATAAAGCCACCACTTCCTGTGTAGGCCTCTTGGAGCGAAGCAAATTTAGTCCTGGCTAAGAAAGCAGGAAGGGCAGGGAAACTGAGGAGGTTACACCTGTCTCCTCTCCTTTGGGGTTCTTCCACGGACACTGCTTGTCTGGGCCCACAGCAGGTACCACCCCCTTGTCCCCACCTCAACTAGAGAGCATGGGGCAGCCCTGCCTGAACTCTGAAGAAGCTTAGAGCCTCCTCAGATAGCCCACAGGCCTGAGGGGACCTCAGAGGGTCCCACCCCTTGTCTTCATAGCATGTGCCAGAGGCCAGGGGTCACTTCACAGCTCTAGTCTTGTCGTCCCTGATTCTCGGATCTTTCACCTCAATGGTATCTGCAACTCAGCTTCCTTCTTGAAGAGGGGGGTCACACTTCCCCAGGGTAGCCTGCAGTCCAGTGTGACTAGGGACCCTAGAGAAAAAGCAGGAGATGGCCGGGCATGGTGGCTTATGTCTGTAATCCCAGCACTTTGGGAGGCCGAGGCAGGTGGATCATCTGAGGTCAGGAGTTAAGACCAGCCTGGCTAACATGGTGAAACCCCGCCTCTACTAAAAATACAAAAATTAGCCAGGCGTGGTGGTGGGTGCCTGTGATCCCAGCTACTCGGGAGGCTGAGACATGAGAATTGCTTAAACCCAGGAGGCGGAGGTTAGAGTGAGCCAAGGTTGCGCCACTGCACTTCAGCCTGGGCAACCGGGCGAGACTCCATCTCAAAAAAAAAAAAAACGAACAGAAAAAGCAGGAGATGTTGGATGTTGGGGTGGTAGAAGGCAGATAGTGGGGCCTGTGTATCTTATGGAATATGGGGTTCTGGGACATGGGACCCCGTCATGCTCGCACTAGGCCTTCAAGGGGCAAAGCCTCAGAACCCACACTCCTGTGGATAGCCTAGTTTGGTTTTCCCAGTTGCTCTTGTTTCCAGTTGCCCTGTGAGTTTCTGCAGGAGGGAGGGATCCTGAGCTATATGGAGGATGTGGCAGTGGACTTTAACCTGGGCCTTCTGGGGCACTGAGGCTCCTGATTTCTGTTGGGGTGAGGGTAGGAAGGCAAGGTCCCTCACCCACTCCGGGCTAAGTCTTGGGGAAGGGTACCTCAGCTTTGCCTCTGGGAAATGAGGAGACCCTGCCCCCCATCAGGGCTCTTGATAACGTTGGCACAAGAAAGCAGCCCTTGCCTTGCCATTTAGGCCTGGGCTTGGGCTGGGGGGCAGCCTGGCAGGGGGTGGGGAGCCCACCAAAGCTCCACATACCATGTGTCTTTGACTTTACGGAGCAGGGGCCCCTGCCATGTGCCAATGCTGAAACGCCAAACCAATTCCCCAGGCCTTCATCCAGTCAGGAAAGGTCCTCAGGTATAGAGAGAAGAGGGTAAAGTGGTGGGAAGCCCAAACCATCTCTGTGGAGTGGTTTGTGTAGGTGGGGACCGATTCTTCTCTTCCTCTGTTAAGAAGAGGTAGGTTGCGGCTGTAGTAGAATGATGATTAGACTTCAGGAAGGACTTCCCATGGTCAGACAAGAGCTAGTGGAACAGGCAATGGCGGGAAATCAAGGGATCCTTTGGGATGGTGGAAAAAGCCCTCCTTCTCCGTCTTCATCCACCTCCCTCTCCCTTCTCTCAGCTTCTCCGTCTTTGTCCACCTCTCTCTCCCTTCTCTCAGCTTCTCCGTCTTCACCCACCTTTCTCTCCCTTCTCTCAGCTTCTCCGTCTTCATCCACCTCTCTCTCCCTTCTCTCAGCTTCTCCGTCTTCACCCACCTTTCTCTCCCTTCTCTCAGCTTCTCCGTCTTCACCCACCTTTCTCTCCCTTCTCTCAGTTTCTCCGTCTTCATCCACCTCTCTCTCCCTTCTTTCAGCTTCTCCGTCTTCACCCACCTCTCTCTCTTCTGTCAGGAGTGAGCCGGGGCTGGCCTGCCCTGCCTGAGGCAGGGGGTGAGACATTGTGGCCTCTGGAGGAGCCCAGGATGGCAGCAGGCGTCATATTTAACATTCTACCTCCCCCACTTCTGAGACACCAAGCTATTTTAAGCCCCACTTGTCCCCACCGCCATGGTGTCAATGACAGCCCCAAGCACTGGGGCTTAGCGCCGGGTCGAATTCCTGACAGATCTGGCTCACTTGGCATCCAACCAGTTTCACGGCTGTGATATTTTTGTCTTGATTTTCTTATTTCCAACAGACTGAAACAGCCTCTTGCTCTCCCTCCACCCAGCCTCCGATTCCACCCCGCCTCCGATTCCACCCCCACTGGCACCCTGCCCCTGGCCACCCCTTCTACTCAGTGTTTACGCAAAACTCTGGGTGCCTGCCGGGCAGCCTGTCGCCCTCCTGGTCAGTTCCCCTGCCTGCCCCCCTTCACTCGAGCGTGGCGAGGAGTCCGAGAGTAGCCGTGCCTTGGCATCTTGGAGCTCTCCTTCCTTCCAAAGCCCATCTGTCCCCTCTGCTTGCTCTTGCTGACAAACTCTGAGTGAGGAGAAATGGATCTGTTTGGTTCACATTAATGGGATCACGGCTCCAGAGGAAGGAGGAGAGGCTTTTCCTATAGCTGAGGTGTCTCCGTTCCGGAATGGAGAGACCCTGGGGCCCCATAGTTTGACCTCGAACCTTGTGACCCTTGAGGAAAGGGAAGTTGAGGGGCAAGTGAAGGGGCGTGGTGAGAGTCAGTCTTCTGGACCTGATGAAGGAAACTGACATTGACATTGATGGGCACCTACTACGGACCAGGCAACAAAACCAGCAGCCATTCAGAGGAGTTCCTTGGTGCCAGGCATTCTGCAGACCTCGTGCTCACGGCCTCCTGTGCGGTGGGCATCATTATGAACCTGTTTTGTAGGTGGGGCAGTGGAGGCTCACACATGCTGGGTTATGTGTCCGAGATCACACAGCTGCTTAGTGGCTGAGGCAGGACTTGAATGCAGACTCTGTCTCATTGTGGAGACTGGACACTCTTCCCCCAGCCTGGAGCTGTGGGGGTGGGCCTAGGCAGCTGGGAGACCACCCCTTCTCTGCCTAAACATCTTTGGCCTGCAGGGAGAGTGGGAGGCAGACATTCTCTTGGGCCTCAGTTCTATAGGAAGCTGACGGGATTCCGTGCTGGTCAGGCAAGTGGAGAGAACACTCATGTTTCATCCTGTTCTGGGCTCTGTGCTGTACGCTGTGTTTGTATTGCTCATTAAAGCCTTATCAACTATGATTATTCCCATTTTGCAGATGAGAAAACTGAGGCACAGCAAGGCTAAATAACTTGCCCAAGGACACACAGGAAATGCAGAGCCAGGAACTGAACCCTGGCAGTCTGGCTGTAGGGCTTGCATTCTTAATGACACTACCTCCCAAATCTGAGGAAAGGGTGAGAAGAGGAGCACCCCCAGAGTGGGATGCTCCCCAGGGGGGAGGGGCTTTTCAGGGGTGCAGAGGCCAAGCTTCAGGTGGGTCTCTGAGTAGAAGGCACCCAGGGAGGCGGTTGGAGAGGGGACCCAGCAGCTCCACCCATCCTGTGGCCCTACGCACATGTTTGCCCGCACACACACCCCCTGCTTTCGGTGTTCTGAGCCACTTAGCTCAGTCCTGCAGTCCTCTTGTCACCTCCCCCTTCCTGCTGTGGGTGACAAGGAGGCCTGGCTGGCTGCCAGTCCCTGCCGCCCACCCCTTCTCCCTCCCACACTGGCTCCAGGGCCACTCTCCTCCCTAAGGATGTCCCTGTTCCTGGCCTGCCAGGAGACCTGGTCCATGTGATTGCCTGGCCCCGTCTCCAGCCCAAGCCTGCTCCTCTCCCCATGCTGACCGTAAGCTTTTCAGACTGTGGGAGCAGCGTCCGAGAAGCCACCAGGTTCAGTCCCGTTTTGCAGCCTCCACGCCTGTCTCTGGGGAGCGGGCTGCAGCAGGGCAGAGCCTCAAGTCTGGTGGAAGGGACAGAGTGGCCATCCTCAAAGGAGGAAGCAGCCTGCCCGAGACCACACTGCCTAACGCCAGGCTGGGAAGGAACTAAGTTTCACTTGAGCCATGATTTGTCCCAGGGGAAGCTTGGGCTGAGAAGGGCAGGGCCCTTTGCCCAGGTCAAGAGGAGCAGAAGCAGCAAGGCTCAGCCCAGAGCCCAGGCCAGACAGGTGTGCCAGGTGGCCCTGCGCCCTCCAGAGCTCGGCACCCCGAGAACCTCATTGGCTGTGCAGTAGTTCTGCCCCACCTGCACCCCTTCTCCTTCCATTCTCTCCTAAGCTCCCCAGACCTGCATTTGGAATGCATCTTACTGTCTGACCCGCCTGCTGCCGTGCCCGAGAGCGTGGCTTCTTGTCCTCTCCCTCTGTCCCCCGCCTGGCCAGTTTTCCTGGTACATTGGAGCCAACTGAGCAGTTCCTGGCCTTTCCTCATCTCTGCCAGGCCTGTCCCACCCCAGCGCATCCCTCCCCACCTCCAGGCCATTCCCGGCCTGGCCCGCTGTTCCTTTGGTTGTCACGGTTTCCCAGCCCTTCCCCTCAGCCCACCCTGCTTTCAGCAGTTTGGGCCTTTGCTGTGGACAGTGCCAGCACCAACGCCCACAAGCTCTCAGGCTCATTTGCTAGATAACCTGTGTGCTTTCTCCACGCAGCGAATTTCCAGGAAGAAGGCCTCAAACATTCCCCTGGGCCCTGGCCCACCCGCCGCCCCTCCAGTCCTGCCCTCTGCTCCTCCCAGGCGCGGGAGCAGCCACTGGTCTGGCGGGTTGGGCAGGCCCAGCCAGGAGGAAGCTGGGCTTGGTTCACCCTCCTCCTGGGAGCCGGGGCCCCAGTGGGATCTGCTTGATCTCCCTCCCCTGCTGCTCAGAACACACCCCAAGCTGGCTCGAGCCCCTCCACCCCACCCACCTCACCCACCTCGTTCCCGCCCCCAGAGGCTGAGGTCACTGGCTCCCCGGGCGCCCGGGTGGGGCTGTCAACACCTGCCGGTTGGAGGAGGAGGCAAGGCCCCTGGGGGCTGTTGTCTTAGCAATTGAGTAACTAGGGAGCTTGACTCTGCCGGAACTGGTTCCCAGGCCAGGCCGGAACCTGTGGAGGCTGCAGCCCCCTGTGGCCTTGGGGGTTTGGGGTGGCAGGAAGTCTACCCCAGGGACCCTGGCTGGGTGGGGGTAGAGGGACATAGGTTTGTTCTGAGGGCTCCAGGGGCAGGAAAAGCACATTTCTTGTCCCGCAGAGCTCCTTCCCAAAGGTGAAATGGATGTGAGCCTATGGGGGTCCCTGCTTTGGGGTCAGGGTGTGGGGCCGCATGCTCACCAGCCCCTCCCTCCTCAGGTGTCTCTCAACGCATGGTTCTGGTCCACGGTCTTCCACACCAGGGACACTGACCTCACAGAGGTGAGCACTCCTCCAGCTCCCCCTCCTGCACAGGGTGATTCCAGAGGAGCCCAGAAGCGGGCAGAGGGGCTCTAGAGGGTCATGCCAACTCCCTCTGAGGAGCACTGGGAGGAGTACAGGGTGGGCATCCTAAACCTGTTGGTGCCCTTGATCCTCATTGAGCCTCGTCAGGTGGGGATGAGTATTCACTCTTCTTGCCTGATGAGGCAGCTGAGCCTTCGAGAGGTAGACCGCATGCTTAGGGGCACCCAACTAGTGAAGGGTTGCCACAGGACTTGCCCCATGGCTGTCAGACTCCACACTGTGCTCTGAATTCTATGCAGGGTTGTCATGTCCTGGAGCCTCAGCATGAACCCTCCACCAGCATCCCTAAAGCTTTGTTCCTGAGCACATTTTTCAAAAATTGTACAGTGATGTGAACACAAGGCTCAGTTGGAGAGAAACAGTGATAGGCAGACCCAGGACCCCGCCCTCCATGCCCCATCCCTGAGGGTTCTCTTGGAGTGAAACAGTGATAGGCAGGCCCAGGACCCCGCCCTCCATGCCCCATCCCTAAGGGTCCTCTTGGAGTGAAACAGTGATAGGCAGGCCCAGGACCCCTGGCCTCCCTGCCCCATCCCCATAGGTCCTCTTTGTGAAGCCTCATGCTGGTCTCTCACCACCTTTCCCTGTCCTCAGAAAATGGACTACTTCTGTGCCTCCACCGTCATCCTACACTCAATCTATCTGTGCTGTGTCAGGTAAGCCTGCTGGGGTGGCTGCAGGGGCAAAATCGAGCCCTGGGGGCAGAAAGGGGTCACCCAGCCCTCCCCTGGGGATGCTGCCCCAAGGGCCTTCTTCACTAGTCTCCCAACACCTTCCCACCCCCCCACTTCTGCTGTCCTGGGTGAGGACTCTGGGGTAGGACTGGGGGCCCTGGCTCCTGACAAGGAGCTGTAGCACTTGGCCCCAGGCCTCTGGGAGGGTTGGAGGCCTGCCCAGCTGGCCTTTTTGGTGGGGAGAGGGGTAGTGTTTTCAGGGACCATGTACCGATGTTGAGGGGAGGAGATGCTTCAGGGAATGCTGCTCTGGGGATGGGCCACCCGCCCTCTGAGCAACCCTGGACGGTGGGGCAGGACTGTGGGGCTGCAGCACCCAGCTGTGGTCAGTGCCTTCCGAGCTCTCCTGCTGCTAATGCTGACCGTGCACGTCTCCTACCTGACCCTCATCCGCTTCGACTATGGCTACAACCTGGTGGCCAACGTGGCTATTGGTGAGGCCCTGGGGGGCTTGGGCCATCTGCAGAAGTGCTAGCTTGGGGTGCGAGTGGGAGGTTGGTGCCATTCCTGGAGAAGGAGGTTCTAGAGAAACCCTTGGGGTAGAGGAATGGAGAAGAATTTGAGGTGGGAGAGAGAGGAGGCTGGGAGGAGAGTCCGAGGATGATCCTGGGGTCAGAGAGCATGTTGGGTGCGGCCTTGGGGAGAAGGAGCCGAAGGAATGAGTCTCTCCTGCCCCCACTGGCACCCAGGCCTGGTCAACGTGGTGTGGTGGCTGGCCTGGTGCCTGTGGAACCAGCAGCGGCTGCCTCACGTGCGCAAGTGCATGGTGGTGGTCTTGCTGCTGCAGGGGCTGTCCCTGCTCGAGCTGCTTGACTTCCCGCCGCTCTTCTGGGTCCTGGACGCCCACGCCATCTGGCACATCAGCACCATCCCTGTCCACGTCCTCTTTTTCAGGTGAGTGCTGCCCCCTGCCTGGTGCTCCCCTTCTTTAGACCCTTCCTTGCCCATTCCTCAGGGGAGACTGGGGGCTCTGTGTGCCCATCCTCCCCTTCCCACCTTGCCTGCACGCACCCCACCCTTGTCCCCACACGAGCTCTCAGAGCCATGTGCCTCAATGGGCTGCTCCTTCGGCCCACAGCTTTCTGGAAGATGACAGCCTGTACCTGCTGAAGGAATCAGAGGCCAAGTTCAAGCTGGACTGAAGACCTTGGGAGCGAGTCTGCCCCAGTGGGGATCCTGCCCCTGCCCTGCTGGCCTCCCTTCTCCCCTCAACCCTTGAGATGATTCATTTTCTCCTTTCAACTTCTTGAAATTGGACATGAAGGATGTGGGCCCAGAATCATGTGGCCAGCCCACCCCTGCTGGCCCTCACCAGCCTTGGAGCCTGTTCTAGGAGAGGCCTCCCAGCATCTGGGACTAGAGAATGGGCAGCCCCTCTGCCTCCTGGAGCTGAACTGTGGTGGAACTGAGTGTGTTCTTAGCTCTACCCGGAGGACAGCTGCCTGTTTCCTCCCCACCAGCTTCCTCCCCACGTCCCCCACTGCTTGGCTGGGTCCCAAAGCTGTCTGTCTACCTGGGAGACCGGGGACCACAGGCCTTAGGGGGATACAGGGAGTCGCCTTCTGTTACCAACCCCCACCCTCCTCCAGGACACCACTAGGTGGTGCTGGATGCTTGTTCTTTGGCCAGCCAAGGTTCAAGGCGATTCTCCCCATAGGATCTTGAGGAACCAAGCTACTGGGATTGGGTTTGGGAAGGGATTTCACCCTGATCATTGCCCTAGCCAGGTTCCCAGGAGGCCTCACCACACTCCCTTTCCAGACCAGGGCAAGGATCTCATGCTGCTGACTGGTTGAGAGCCTGCCACCATGTGTCGGCAGTGTGGGCCAGGCTGAGTGCATAGGTGGCGGGGTGGTGAGCATGGGCCTGGGTGTGTGTGAGCTCAGGCCTAGGTGCGCAGTGTGGAGAGGGGTGTTGTGGGGGAAGAGGTGTGGTTTCAAAGTGTGTGTGTGCAGGGGGTGGGTGGGTTGGCGTGGGTTAGGGGAACATGCGTGTGAGCGTGCTGGTGGGCGTGTGAGATGCGTGGCTGCCAGTGAATGTGTCCACAGTTGAGAGGTTGGAGCAGGATGAGGGAATCCTGTCACCATCAATAATCACTTGTGGCGCGCCAGTTCTGCCCAAGGCCCCACCCGGGTGGACAGCCAGGACCTCTCCATGGCCAGGCTGCCTGTGTGCGTGTTCCCTGTCTGGTGCCCCTTTGCCAGCCCCCTGCAAACCTCACAGGGCCCCCACACAACAGTGCCCTCCAGAAGCAGCCCTTCAGGAACAGAGGAAGGAAAATGGGGATGTCCGGGGCTCTTTCCAGCCTCCTTTTCTCCTTGCCTTGGCATGGCTGGCCTTCCCCTCCAAAACACCCATTTCCCTGCTGCCAGCCCCTTTGCCATAGCCTGACTTTGGGGAGGGGGAAGGGGCGATTTGAGGGAGAAGGGGAGAAAGCTTATGGCTGGGTCTGGTTTCTTTCCTCCCCAAAGGGTCTTACTGTTCCAGGGTGGCCTCAGGGCGGACAGGGGCCACACTGTGCCAGCACTCTGGTAAAGGTGACCCCTGCCATTTACCAGCAGCCTTGGCATGTTCCTGCCCTACAGGGATAGAATGGAGGGAGCTCCAGAAGTTTTCCGTCCCAAACAGTCTCCGTGGTTGAAGCAGACTGGATTTTTGCTCTGCCTCTGACCCCTTGTCCCTCTTTGAGGGAGGGGAGCTATGCTAGGACTCCAACCTCAGGGACTCGGGTGGCCTGTGCTAGCTTCTTTTGATACTGAGAACTGTTTTAAGGTGGGAGGGTGGCAAGGGACGTGCTTAATAAATCAATTCTCAGCTCACGTGCCCTTGTTCAGCTCATTTGCGTGAATAGGGTGGGCTGGAGGGCAGGAGAAGACAGTTGTGGCGGCAGGGGCAGGTCCCAGAGCTGGCTGGAGGCAGTAAACAGAGGTGGGGTCTCTGTCTGGGAACGTGGGCGTGGGCGTGGGGAATAGCAGGGCCCAGAGGCAGAGCTGGGCAGAGCTCAAGTCCAGTTGTGAGAGGGAGCCAGAGCCAGTTCTTTCATTTTCTCTTCCCTGGGCCATTGTGCTTCAATCATAACACCCCCACTTCCCCACCACCTTGCAGATTCTACTTCCATCTCCTCATGATCCCCACTCTTCCCCATTCTGGTCTGAACCAGGCTGC
>NW_012106252.1:4000386-4000914 GCF_000951045.1 Mandrillus leucophaeus
CAGCGGCAATCGGCCCCCGTACACCCCTCTCCACACTTGCTCCCGCAGCCCTCACCCTCCGCCTCGCCTGCCCCCCTCCGAGTACCGCCTCTGCGCCCCCCTCCACCCTCAGTTCCTCACCCCCAGAAGCTTTAGACCCCCTCACCCCAGCTGGCCCACGCCTCCCGTCCCTATTCTCCAGGCCCCCCGCAGCCATTCACCTCTTTTGACCGGCAGCCCGCCCCTTCTCTTTCCTGATTCGAGGGGGAGACTGGGGAATTAGGCCCTTTCCCCAGTTTCCCCCTCGCAGCGCCCTCCTCGACGAGGCCCCAGACCCCACCAGGCTTCCCTCCCTCCCAGACACCCGTCCCAGCACCCACCCTTCCCTTAGAACTGCCACCCAACTCCCCTTCCCCGCCCCTCCTCCAGGCCTCTCTTGTCCTTTCCTATGCCACCGGGCCCTCCAGCTCTCCCCCGCGCCACCCCGCCCCAGAAAGGACAGTCCGTTCCGGCCTCCGCTGTGGTCGCTCCGGGGGCCCCAGAGCAGGG
>NW_012106252.1:4003299-4005312 GCF_000951045.1 Mandrillus leucophaeus
TTTTCTCTTCCCTGGGCCATTGTGCTTCAATCATAACACCCCCACTTCCCCACCACCTTGCAGATTCTACTTCCATCTCCTCATGATCCCCACTCTTCCCCATTCTGGTCTGAACCAGGCTGCGCTGTTTGTGACTTCACCTCTCTGAGCTTCACCTGGAAACAGACTAGCAGAACCTGCTGCTGAATGCAGGAATGAATGATGCAATGGACAGAAGGGCATATCACAAGTGCCTGGTGCACTGCAGGTGCCCAGTGAGCTTCCCCTGACCTTGGCCTTTCTTAGTTTGGGAAGAATGAGTGGTACAGAATGCTAGCCTCAAAGAAACTTCTGGAAAAAAAGAAAGCCTAAGGTGAATGTCTCCCCTACCCTGACACTCAAATCTCTGGGCCCTTGCTGCTTCCCAAGAGAGCCACAGACAGCACTGACCGCAGCGGCAGGGTATTATTTCTTTATTAGGTGCCACTTCAAAGAACAGGGAATCCAGGTGGGTAGGGGCCACAGGGCACCAGGTACGCTGGCCCCTCACAGTCCAACCTTCTGAGCCCAGGCGAAGAAGATGCCCTTGACGTCATCTACACCTGTCTGAAGGTGGGCAGGCATGATGTAGGTGCGGAGGTCCCGGACCTCGTAGCCACTACGCACCAGGGCCTCCCTCACCTCCTCCTCAGACACTGGCACCACCATCAGCCTGGCCTCCCCAGCCAGGTACCACGACTCCTCCAGGGCCCCGATGAGGAGGAGGTGCCCCCCAGGCCTCAGCAGCGTGGTGATGTGGTCCAGGGCCCGCTGGAAGCTGGCAAGATCTGGGCTCACAGCCTCCAAGCAGAAGGCAGAGACCAGGGTGTCGGCAGGCAGGGGCGCTGGGCTCCCAGTACCCAGGGGCTGGGGCTGGTGCACGTCGATGGGCAGGACCCGCTTCACCCTGGCTCGCAGCTGGCGCTCCTTCTCCTGCCAGGATTCCCTGTGCAGGGGGCACAAGGCAGGGCTCAAGGCTGTTCTACACTCAGACCTCTGTTGCCCCCACCAGCCACTCTATGGGAAGCCCCCTCCCCAGCCCTCACCCCCCAGTCCTTACCCCTTGCCCTCGATGAGGCAGGCATACTGGCTGTACATGCTCCAGTTGAAGGCTCCTGGCTCCTCCCGCAGCCAGCGCCCCAGCTCCTGGCGGTTGACCTCCAGGAAATCTGTCATGGTAATGTCTTCAAAGTGGCTGCAGGCGCTGAGCAGCTGGTACACGGTGGGGCCTGAACCAATGTCGATGAGGGTGCGTCCGGACACTTCACCTGGGCAGGGCAGAGGAAAAGGGTCCTGGTGCCAGGCCGGCCCAGGCAGCCCCTGCCTCCTCACCCCTCCCTCCCCTGCATTTCCCTGCTTCTCTCTAGTTCTTCCTTCTCCTCTGCAAGTGTGTCTCCATCTGGAAAAAGCATTGGCCCCAGAGTTAGACTGAACCCAGCTCCAACATGGACTGACTTCCCTTGGGAAGGGAACTTCACAGCTCTGAGACTCAGGTTTCACATCTAGAAAACTATACCTACTGGCCAGGCACGGTGGCTCACACCTGTAATCCCAGCACATTCGGAGGCCGAGGCAGGTGGATCACGAGGTCAGGAGTTCGAGACCAGCCTGACCAACATGGTGAATCCCCGTCTACTAAAAAAATACAAAATTAGCTGGGTGTGGTGGTGCATGCCTGTAATTCTAGCTAGTTGGGAGGCTGAGGCAGGAGAATTGCTTGAACCCAGTAGGTAGAAGTTGCAGGGAGCCAAGATCCGGCCACTGCACTCCAGCCTGGGGAACAAGAGCAAAACTCCGTCTCAAAAATAAAAATAAAGATAGGCTGGGCACAGTGGCTCACGCCTGTAATCCCAGCACTTTTGGAGGCCGAGGCGGGTGGATCACCTGAGATCGGGGGTTCGAGACCGGCCTGACCAACATGGAGAAACCCCGTCTCTACTAAAAATACAAATAAATTAGCCAGGCATAGGGGTGCATGCCTGTAATCCCAGCTAC
>NW_012106252.1:4006762-4023590 GCF_000951045.1 Mandrillus leucophaeus
AGGGCGCGGCACCGCCCGTCCGATGGCAGGCGCGATAGGGGAGGTGAGCTGTGCTAATGCACTCAGCGGGCGGAACAGCCGGGCCTCCCCTGCGGGCCCCGCGGGTTCCCAGCCGCTTATCTGGGGGGCTGCCGAGGACCGTAAGTTCGAGTTCGGGTTGTTCCCACCACGTCGGGAGCACCGGACCCAGGTGAGGGCAGAGGGCTTGGGCGGAGGAGAGGCAGGACGCATTCGCCGAGGGCCGCTAGGGCCACCAGGGGGCGCAGTCCGGGCCTTGGGGCCCAGCCGATTTGGGGTCCTGCGGATGCAGGGGCTCTGACCCCTCTCCTCTCGCAGCCCACACTCCAGCTTTGCTCCAAAGGAGCGGCCAGGTCAGGCCTGCAGGTTCTGCTCAGCGCCCCAGGTCCTGGCTGTCAAAATGCCAGGGAGTCCCCACCTATCTCCCGGATGGGAAGCCAATTCTGCCTGTGGCATCTCCGTGGTCTCCCTGAAGACCCCTTCCTTCCCCTATGGATGAGTCCGGGACCCTTCTGCCCTGGGTAGGCCACCAGCCCAGCTCCTGCCACCGTGGGTTCCTGGACCCGCTTGATGCGGGCCTCGTCCATGTCCTCCCCTCCCGCTTGTCCCCAGGGGAAAGTCTCCTTGGGAGAGGCAGCCAGGTTGGGACATGAGTCACCACAACAGCTGCAGGGGTCACAGAGAGGAACCTGACCCCTAGCACCTCCAACCTTCCCTGGCTTCCAGGGCAGGGAGGGTGGATCGAGACACAGCCGAGGATTGATTCTGCTTGGATTCAGAACTGAGAGGCAGGTTAGCTTTGAGGTCACTGACCCTGTTCACACCCTGAGGCAAAGCCAAGGACAGTCCTGGCACCAGCCCCTCTATATTCTCCACGAGACATCGTTGAAACAAACTCTGGATGCCAGCTGGCTTGCTGGGTACCACCCAGTGCCAGGGGGCTGAACACAGATGCCAGGACTGGGCATGGGTCAGGGTACGGGAAGGAGACTGGAGACAGCACTCTGTTTATAGTTCTGTCCTGGCCTCTCCACCGCAAGTATGGGGCGTACTCATTAGCTCTGCCATATTTAGCTCAGATGCAGAGCCTGGTCCCAGAAGTGGGCACTGGGGGGACACCCATGGGCCAGCCCCGACAACCACAAGGAAAGAGACACAACTCTGGCACATGATTGAGCATTTATTGCGGCACTAACAGAAGGTGCTGGGGGCCCCACCATCCTTGCCTCTGCCCTCTTCACCTCCCCCTCCCTCCCAGCTTCTTCTGCCTAGAGCATTCCAGATTCCCCTCACATTTTCCTGGATCAGGGCCACTCCTCCCAGGCACCTCTTGCCCTCACCAGTATCTTTTGTCCCTTCTCCTGGGGCTGAGGGTCCTCAGCTGTGCTGGCCCCCAACTCTCCACCCTTAGTGCCCACCGTCTCTGCCACCCTCCCTTTGGGAACTCAGGGGGCTCAGGCATCCTGGCCTCTGGCTCCCTCCTCCCCTAACCCCCAACTCTGGGCAAACTACAAAGCAGCCATGGCCAGCAGCTCCCCTCCACAGTCCTAGCCAGGAAGGGCCCAGCCCAGGGCGGGCACAGCGGAGCCCAAGTCACAGTCGCTCTCAGCCTCTCTGTGCTTCCTGGGACATGGAGCGGGACAGGGAGCGACGAAGGGCACCAGGCTTGCTGACAGGCACCACAGGGGGCAGCTGCTTGGTGATCTCAGCCACCTCCTGGCGGTCCACACACTGGCCACCCAGGGCTGTCTCCAGCGCCAGCAGCTCCTGCAGCTGGATGGGGGTGTCCTCGCGCTCCTCCTTGGTGGCGCCCATCTTGGCAGGGGTGAAGATGGGCAGTGGCAGTACCCGCTGGTAGGGCAGCTGGTACTCCTGCAGCCCACGGCCGAGGATGCCCATCCGCATCACCAGCCAGGGCGAGCGCTGCACCAGCGCCTGGCACTGCCCCTGCTGGTGGTAGGTCTCATGTCTCTGGGTGTCCTCCTCATGCAGGGAGCAGCTAGGGAGAGGGGAGGGGCAGTGAGTTCTTGGGAGCTGTTGCTCTCCGGGAACAGGCTGGGTGGGGGGCTCCCCAGGGCTGCTGGGACCTGGGAGCGGGAGGGGTGGTTCCCCTTTGCTCTTCCCATGGGGCATTCTTCCTTCCCCCACCCCCAGAAATTTCTCCAGGGCTTCATGCTCTGGCCTCAGGGCTCAGTGAGGGTGCTTTGGAGGAGCAGAGGCAGGACTCTGGCAGACCCACACTCACCCCTCCTCAGGCCGTGTGGACAGTGTCAGATCCTTCCATTCTGCCCAGAAGGCCTCCCGGCGCTCACAGTTCTCCTCGGACACCTCGCAGCTCAGCTCTGAGGTAGCCATGATCACTCCTCACTCCCTCTCCCCTCCCAGGCCCTTTAAATAGCCCCCTCCTCCCCCTTCTCCAGGGGCTATTTTCGGCCCCTCTGGTGTCAGGTGCTATAAGCAGAGCCAAGACTCACTAATGGGGGGACGCCGCACCCAGGGCAGGGGTTAGGGTACCTGGACGCTGGCTGCTCCCTGGTCAGAGGTCTGGGGTCCAGGGCCCTATGCCTCCAGGTGCCTGACATTACTCAGACACCGTCTCAGGCCAGCCACATGCCCAGCCTCGTGCCCCCCTGGCACTTGCCCTCTGCCCCACCCACTCCCCTTTGCAGGGAGGACAGCAGCTTGTCTGTAAACAGAACAGGACCAGCAGGAACTGATGCCCCCTCTGGGCTCTGTACCAGGGCTGCCAGGTCCTGCCCTGGCTGTGCTCTCCTCTGCCTGGGCTCAAGGGCACATCCCCAGAAGGGACAGTGCAACCACGTCCTCAGGCGCCTGCACCGAAGGCCTAGTGCCTCGTCCCCAGTCACCCTCACCACACCAGCAGGGGCACAGGAAGTCAATTCCACACCTGGGAACCTGGGGCATAAGCTTTGGTCAAGTGTTTTCCTTCCCCACAGCTGGTGGTCAGATAAGTGGTCTTAGGAGACAGGACAGTAGGGGTGAAGGGGGCCTCCGGTTCTACCCCAACACTCTGTGTTGGGTGAAATGGAAATCCAGGGGCTCTGATGGATGACAGAAGGCCTGGCTCCAGCTCCAGATCAGCCATAAATAGCCTGTGTGACCATGTGTCAGTTCCTGCCCCTCTCTGGGCCCCTTTCCCCACTTTCTGGCCACTACAAGAGGACCAGAAGACCTCTGGAGCCTGCCAGCTCTGATGTGCTACCTGGGAGGGGACTGGCTCTCCTTCATGGGGAGCAGGGGAGACAGATGGCTGTGGGGACAGTCCAGCACCCCAGGAGTGGCAACTCATGGTCCAAGAAGCTGGCACACAGGTGGTAGGCGTGGGGGGATGAGTGAGAACATTGCCGAGTGGACAAAGCAAAGGGCAGCAGGAGAGGCAGTGACAGGGGCTGAGCTCAGGACCCCGTGGGGACAGCAGAGTACCCAGGAGCAGGTAAGGCCCATGGGCACCCACCTGGGTGCAGAATTGCAGACTACTGATTACTGAGCACTGTGCCCGGTTCTTCGTATCTTTTAATCTCATAACAACCCTGTGACATCAGTCACATTTTCATAAAGTAGGAAGCAGAAGCTGAGAGAGGTAGATTCGCCCAGGGTCACACACCTAGGCAGGACCAAGACAGGATCCACCTGGCTCTGAAGAAGCTGGCTCTGCTGGAAGCCTCCGTGCAGGCAGGCAAGGGGGCAGCCAGCCAGGAGGGAGGAGGAGGGCAGTGGCCTGGCCCCGCCCTGCGATCCCGGCTCCAGGCTGCCCCTGGTGTGAGTGCGGTGGGGGGAGAGGCAATGGGTGAGTGGCGTCTGGGAGGTCCGGGGCTCCAGGTGGCTGGGATCCCAGAGATGCCTCAGTGACCCTGAAGCTCAGGCCCCACCTTCAGGCCACACAGTCAAGGTTGCTGTGAGCACTGCCAGGTGCCCATACCCCCACCTCCATTCCTGGACTAGAGACTTTAACTTGCCCAGCTGAGGCCTGGCAGGGGGCGGGCATTTTTTCTGACCAGTCATCTGCTCAGTTGAACAGGTCAGGAAAGGGGGGGCATGTTCCAGGAACTGGCTCCCCAGGCTCCGCCCTCCTGTGAGCCCAGGAGAGGTTGTGTGAGGGGTCTCCCTCTTCATCCAAGCTGCTGCCTGCCTTCCTCTTCCCTCAAGAGGCAAGGCAGCGGGAGGGGCTGGAATTGTTTTTTTTTTTTTTTTGAGTCCATATTTTTAATTGGCTTAAATTACAAAGGTCCCCCAGGAGGCCCTGGAAGGAGGGGGACAGCCTGGGAGAGGCAGAGATTCATGGCCAGCAGCCCACTCCCACCTGCCACCCACTCCCCAACAAGGGTCCCAGACTCTTTCAATAATCCTAAAAAAACCCACGAGAGCGCAGGCAGATGAAGAACCCCTTCATCTTCACACGGTGACAGCCTAGCCTGCCCTGCCCTGCCCCCGCGCTGGCCCTCCCCAGCCAAGTCAGGCGCCCAGCCCAGACCCTGCCCTGGCAAGGCAGGGGACAGCAATCTGCTCCTCCAGGAGGCAGGGCACCATGTAAACATCAGCAGGCCAGACCCCACTTTCTCCAGCCAGGGGAGCCCCAGAGTCCAGTGCTCCACCCCACAGCCTGCTCAGACAGTCGACTCCAGGCACTGCATGGCTTGGTGGAGGGTGACAACCTGGGGCCAGGTCCTATGTGGGCAGCGGAAGCCCAACTGGCCCCCTTTCTGGCTCTGGAAGTGGTGGCGACAGGACCCTGGCCCGCAGGGTGGGTGGGGCACAGTCACGCCCTAGCCCCTAGTTCGCTGATGCGCTGTCGCAGGTGAAAGGCAAATTCAAACATGGTGGCCGCGAGGCTCTGGTGGATGAGGTACCGGGGCAGGCGGCCCTGGGGGAAGGCAGGCAGAAGTCACTTGACGGCTTGCCCTCAGCAGGGTCTCCCCTTGCAGCTGGCACCAGCAGGGGGGCTCTGGGTCAGAATGCAGGTGCAGCTCTGGAATCCAGCCTGGGCCGCCCTCTCCCACTCACCCCTGGCGGGAAGAACATGCTGGGCCTGGCTCTTGGCACCAGCCACACAAACAGACCAGGGTGGGGCTGGGCTGGGCTGGCCACCAGCCACCCCTCCTCAGGGCCTCAGGACTCAGAGGTAAGAAGTGGGGGCACATGCCCTACAGCAATCCAGGGCTAAGAGACCATCTGGACCCTGACCCGAGTTTTCAAGTAAGAAAGGAGCTGACACAGGGGAGGCCCAGGCATGGCAGAGAGCTCCCAAGGTCACGCAGCAACCAAGGCAGCAGCAGGGTCCCCTCTACTCCACGGAACCCACCTGGCAGCCCCCCAGCACCCCACCTTGAGATCTGTATTAAGAATCCAGACAAAGGTGCAGACACGGGGGTTACTGGCCGACTTGAGCACGACGAAGCCCCCAGGGCCATTCTCTCCCCTATGGAAAGAGGCGTCATTGGGGGGACTTTTGGAACAGAGTGAGGCCCTGACACCCCCCAGCAGCCCCCACCACTCACCCTCCATTCTTGGCCCAGCTGGGACTGGGCTGGAAGCAGAAAGGCAGAGCTACCCTGTCTGAACAAGGCTTAGCACAGGTGTCCCAGGGGCTGAGAATCGGCCCTCCACCCCCACCCACTCTGTGATGCTTGAATCCTCCAACAGCCTGTTAGTGCTTGCACACCCCCAGGGGCAGGGAGCTCACCACCTTCCCAGCCCTCATCCACTCTGTCCACAGATTCCAGGTCAGCCCTGCTATGGCAGAGTAGGCTGGGCTGGCACTTCTTACCCCTTCCCTTTCAGGAGGGGACACCTGCTCAGGAGGAGACTAAGCTTGGGAGGCACAGTTCACATCCCATCACCATTTCATTCTCCCTCAGCTCCACTAAGCATGCCTGAGCCCACTCCGCAGATAAGGAAGTTGGCATCCAGAGAGGAAGTAAGCTTGCCCTGCACCCAGCAAGTCTGTCCAGTGCCCAAAGCAGAGCCTGGCACCCTATCCAAAGAACAGTGCTCCTGCTGGAACCCAGGAGGAGATGGGGAAGAGTGGGGTCTATGGGAGGGGGCCACCCACAGCACCACAGCCTAAGACTAGACAAAAGGGAAGACTTCAGAAGCCCAGGCACAGATGCGGGAAGACCATAATCCCTTTATCTTTGGGGGACTCCTGAGCCACTCCAAAGAAAGGTGAGGGAGTGAGGACAGGGTGAGGGGGACGAAAGGGGACCCAAGTCTCCAGGCAGGAAGATGAAACCCAGAGCATAGAGCGTCCTGCTCAGGTCAATCAGCCCAGGGTGAGCACATGACTCTCAGGCCCCTTCCCTGCACGGGTCCCCATCCATGGCCAGCCACCGCTGCATGTCCCCTCCACCCCTCCAGGTGGCTTGGTTCCAGCTGTCCACCACTCCCCACCTCCACAGACAGAGCAGCAAGATTAGCAGGATTAGTGGCCGGGAGGAGCAGAGCCCAGCGGGACAGGAAACAGGAACGCAGCCTCAGCAGGGGAAGTGCCCAGCTGTACATGCTGTACCCTGTGCTGCTCAATGCTCCCAGGGGAGGGGCTGGCAGGGGTGACCCCAGGCAAAGTGAGGCTCACCGGACATATTTGTGCGTCGGGGGCTTGGCACTATGTGCGGTGGCGATCCCTGATGACAAGTATCGGTCCCTGCGCCGCTCAATGCGCCGGACATTCACAAAGTCCCTGCGGGAGGGAGGGTTAGTTCAGGGGACAATGACCCAAAGCCAAAGTGCAGAAGGCCTGGCTGAGAGGAGGGGGCCCGGCAGGGACTCACCTTGGGGAGACCACGCCGCCCGCAGCCCCTGCAGACACGTCATAGGAGATAAGGGTGTTGTCTTCCACTCGCTGCAGAATCTGGGGGCCATCAACGGAGACTTTTGGAACAGGTGGCCCCAGGAAAACCCCAGGGATGGGAACTCCCCAGGCCAGCCTCCTCTGCCCGGGCCCTTTACTAAGAGCTATCGCCATCCGCAGGCCCTGGGCAGCACCTGATGAGCACTCCTCCTGCCCTCCTCCCAACCCTCTCGAGCAGGCACTGTTACCATTACACCCACTGTACACATGGGGCAGCTGAGGCGCAGAGTGCTTCAGTGATCCCACTGGGGCGTGGCTGTGCCCCAATCTGTGCCTTAAGAGGCAGCCACTGGGCTCACCTGGCAGGCGGTCACTGTCTTGTTCCACAGCACCATCCTCTCGGGCTGCAGGATCACCTCCTGGTACACGAGCTCCGCAGGGCAGGGCAGGAAGGTCTGGGACAGGGCGGCAGAGGGCTGGGTGGTGCCAGATGGGCTCGGGCAGACCAATCCTTCCCTCTTGGTGGGCACCCACCAGAGGACCCCTCAGCCCCTTCCTAGAGCCTCCTGTGCTGTCTGGGGCTCCAGGACACCCGCTCCCCTCACTCACCTTCAGGATGAACGTCTTGCCGTGAAAGGGAACTTCAATGGTATACACGGTGTCCCCATATTCCTGTGGCAGGGACAGAAGGTGGCAGGGAGGAGAGTGGAGGCAGGGGGTGGGCTGGTGCCACAGAAATGGGTGACAGGCAGGGCAGGTTTTTAACAGCACAGGGTGGAAAACTCCAGGAGTCTGGGGCTACCTGAGCAGTTGTTACAAAACAGCAGCTCTAACAAACCTACAGCACTGGCGGGAGAGAGGCTTTTGATGCTGAGTTAAAAGACGGGGGCACAGCTGCCGCTGCAACCACGAAAAGCCATGTCTCCAGGCCAATGGGGCTGCCACAGGAACTGGCCAGGGAGAGGGTCTGGGGCATGTTTCCCTCTGTTTTCCAAGCGCTCTACGATCTTTGTAGATAACGTTGTTTTGATCATGAAATGAAACAACGGACGCAGAGCAGAAGCCTGGCTTCCCCTTCAAAGCCTGGAGCCAAGGGGGCAGAACAGCAGGGAAGTAAAGACAGGGTGGTGCCGGGAAGAGGGGGCCGAGGGGGGTGGGGGAAACGTCCAATCCAGTTCGGCCTCCTGCCGACCCGAGGGCCCAGCTCCCTCTCTTGGGGCAGGAATATGGCTCCAACCCATGTAATCCTTGGGTTTCCTCCTGAGGCCTCAGAAAAGGGAACAGAAACTCCTAACACGCATGGGAAGGTCAGGTGGGAGAGGGCTTCTTACATTATTCTTCTCAAACTTCCAGTTCTCTTCCTGGGCCAAGATCTGGTCCACCACTGCTGTGGCCTCCTTCCCCTGGCGGATGTACTCCCGCTCCTGGACGGAAGCAGAAGGCAGCGAGGGGTCAGCCTGGGGCCTACAACTCCCCATGTTCGTGGCCTGTTCTCTCTCTAGACATACCACATGCTTCCCAGAGGGGCCTGGCCCAGTCACATGTGGGGGATCTGGGCTGGTCTCCCTGGGCCCTGCAGGCCTGTGGCTGCTCCTCCTGTGCGCCCAACCATGAGGCAGACCTGGGGGGCTGGACTGGTGGAGGGGCATTCAGATGGGCATTGCCCGAGGTTCAGCCTCTACTGGGAAACCCCTGCCCACCCCGGCTGACCCCTGCACTGGCCCTCCTCCAGGCGCCCATTCCAAGGGCAGGGGTTGGGGATAGGCAGGCAAATACCTGAGCAGAGAAACTTTTCTTTCCAGCAACTTCTTCATCTGATTCATTGTCAGACCCTGCAGAAAACAGGCACAGATGACAATGGCAAGGGGTGGGGAGAGTGTGGGGAGGTAGTGGGGTTCGGGTATGTGAGTGCAAGGATGTGGGGGATAAAAGTGTGTGGGAGAGGGTTGTTGGCTTTCCCCAGGGAGCCTGATAGAAGGAATAGAAAGAACAGACCCAGCCTACCCCATTCCTCACAAGGCCCCTCCCTGAAAGCAGTTCCCCCACACACCAGCCCTCACCTGCAAAGGATTCTGGGGGTGAATAGAACTGTCCCTCGGACAGAGCACCGGAGAACAGCAGGGGTCCACGGGCAACAGCAGCCTGGGCGGCAAGATACCCTGGAGGAGCAGACATGGGCCGCCACAGTCCCAGACTGAGCACAGTAACACCCTAGCAGCCTGGGGTACCAACAGCCAAGCTCCCCCTCAGGTTACTGGAGGCTGCTCAGAGGTGGCAAGATGCTTCAGACTGACTGTCATGCCCGCAACTCCCCTCCCTTGGGGCTGGGGCAACCCTCGCTGCACCCCCCTACCCATGAGCCCTCACATCGTTCCTCTTCGGCTTCCTGGGGTAGGACTTTGAAGTCAAGGAACCAGGTCTCCAACCAGGCGAGGACGAAGGAGACGATGGGGAGCAGGTAGCCAAATGCCCCTTTGCTGAGCAGCTGTGGAGGGAGGGGGCTGAGCTCCATGGCAGGGGTCACCCCAAACCCAGAGCCCTCTCCTGTGGCTACCAACTCTAGCCAGCCAAACTGGCATATACCCCATTCCTGGTACCAGCTGCTTGGGAACCCTCTCAAGTCTGCAGCAGGATAAACTGGGATTAGGCTGGAGGAATAACTTTCTGATTCTTGGAGCTTCAGGGGGCTAAGTCAGGGAAGGATGATTCCTTAGAGATACCAAAGCACAGGATTCCCTCTCCCCCTAATCCGGACAACAGGGACAGACACCCCAAATTAGAGAAATGCTCCTCTCTAGAAGCATACCACTGAGGTCTGATGCCCACCAGACTGGCCAGACCCTGAGCCACTGACCTCAGAGAGGATGACCTTGACAATGAGGAATGCACTGGACACCAGCGTCGTGACCTGCCCAGGGGAGGGAAGGAGGAAGGGGAAGGCAGAGGCTGAGAAGTGAGTCCTCCTCCATCCCATCCCTTCCACCAGCCCTTCCAGGGCCCAGGAGCTGCCAGGGAAGTGGCATCTTACCGCAATCACCCACCAGTGCTGGAGCCGCAGCACGGCATAGCCCAGGAGCAGTCCAGAGAAGCGGAAGAAGGCCAGGACCTGGTGGGATGGGAGCCAGGCTATCACAGGAAGCTAATGCCCCCCACCGTGCTGCAGGCTGACCTCCCCTCTGGTCCTGCCCCCACATTCCCTCCCTATGGGCATGCACACCTCAGGGGACAACGACTGAGTCAGCATTTCTCTGGGACAATTTGGATGTAACCTTGGACAGGGGTCTTATCTTCCCTCTCCCACCTGGGGCTCTCTGACGGGGGCTTTGTGGAGGAAAGGTTATTTATTTATTTATTTTTTTGAGACAGAGTCTCACTCTGTTGCCCAGGCTGGAAAGCGGTGGCACAATCTTGGCTCACTGCAACCTCCGCCTCCCGAGTTCAAGTGATTCTCCTGCCTCAGCCTCCCAAGTAACTGGGATTATAGGCGCGCACCACCACGCCCAGCTAATTTTTTGTACTTTTAGTAGAGATGGGGTTTCACCATGATGGCCAAGCTGGTTTCAAACTCCTAACCTCAAGTGATCCACCCACCCCGGCCTCCCAAAGTGCTAGGATAACAGGCATGAGCCACCGTGCCCGGCCTTGTGGAAAAAAGGTTTTAACGACTGATGGCTCCCAAAGGATGGGAGCTGACTCTCTGATCAGACTGGATATACGCTGCAGAAAGAGAACCCAGCGGAAGTCATTTCCCTGCTCCCTCTCTGCCTCCAGGGTCCCTGGGATCTCCCAAGGCCACTCACGAAGATGTCGAAGAAGGAAGTTTTGAAGTTGTACTGGATGATCTCCTGCTCCAAGTTCTTGCGGATGCCTGTGTTGGTCTGTGAGAGGGAGATAGGAAGAGCTCTGCAGGTAGAAGCAAGGGCCTGGGGCTGCCCCTCACCTTCCAGAAGTGGCAAGAGGTAGGGGAAGGAGGAACCTGGAGGGGAGGCCGTTAGTGCTAAGCCACCACCAGGGGGCCCCAGAAGCACCAAGGGAGCTCAGCCCAAGGCCAGAGACCTCAGACACCAATACCACTCCCCTAAGGATCCAGGCCGCCCTGATAGGCAGGGCTAGCTTCCAGCACCCTGCCCAGGAAGGGGCAGGCTGGGAGGCTTGGGGGCTGTGCAGGGGAGGCAATGCGCCCTACACAGGGCCAGCAGAAGGGCGCCGGAAGCCCACCTCTGACGGAATTCCATCTCCCTCCCGGCACTGCAGTGCTCCATCTTCCCAGCCAAATAATCCATCTGAGCTGATGGGGGCTGGGGGTGGGCAGTGGTGTCAGACAGAGCCTCAGGTAGCAAATCAATTGATTAGGTTTATGCTTAATGGGCAAAATCCATCACGCTGCTGGAGAGGGTGGAGACAGAGTAGATGTGTCCTTGCCCCTGTCCCTACCCCAGTCAGCCAGACATTTTTACCAGGACCCCTGAGGCCTTGGCCCCGACTCCAATGTCCAGAGGTCTGAGGGAACTAGACGGACAGCAGGCCAGACTCTGGCCTGACTCCTTGGAAGGACAGGGGTGACAGGCCTAGGCTTCTTCAGCCACCTTGGAGAAGAGAGGACACAGGGGGACTCTGGGCGATAGAGCCCAGGAACCCTGGAGAGGAAGACCCCTCACAACTGCCTACACCGGGGCTTCTGCTCTCCAGCAGGGCAGCCAAATCTGGCAGGGGGAGGCTTGTTAAAGATACAGATGCTCCCCCACTGAGCACACAGCCCCACCATGTGCCTCTCTACCTCAAGCCCACCCCAGCCCCACGAAATCTGATGCCGCCTCTCCTCTGGCTGCTGATGAGGCCTCCAGGCCTGCCACCTACCCACCCCACCCAACCCACACCACCCAACACTCCTCTTGCTCCTCAGACTCTGTCCTGGGCTCTGCAGCCCCTTCCACCCTCAGTCACTGGGCCTCAGAGCTCTGTCCTCCTTCCTCTTCTCTCCAGCCTGGGCACCCACTGGTGCTGACTGATCAGGACTCGGGAGAGCCAAGTCTCAGCCCCTGCTTTGCCACTCTCTGGCTCCAAATCCCCTGCTCAGCACGACCCTACTGAGGTCCTTATAACCACTGGGCAACACAGACACAGTCTGTCAGCGAACTAAAAATATATATGCTCCCAAATATAAAACTAAAACTACAAGACTGAAAATCAATACAGTATTAAATGTCTGCCAAGGGAAACATCATGCGCACTCTACTAATTGTTCAATGCAGGATTCTGAAATGTTTCATGACATCTGAAAACAATTAGTAAGTTAGACCTTCTCACTTTGCAATATTCCCAGGTATGCATGAGGACTGCAGAGCAATCGCAGCCAACACAGCCAAATAACTTCAAAGGCACAATTACAGAGGTCAGGCACAGTGGCTCATGCCTCTAATCCCAGCACTGTGAGAAGCCAAGATGGGAGGATCACTTGAGCCCAGCAGTTTGAGACCAGCTTGGGCAACATAGTGAGACTCCACCTCTACCAAAAAAAAAAAAAAAAAAATAGCCACACGTGGTGGTGCACCTGTGGTCCCAGCTACCGGGGAGGCTGAGGTGGGAGGAACCTTTGAACCTAGGAGTCGGAGGCTACAGTGAGCTGTGGTCACACCACTGCACTCCAGCCTGGCCAACAGAGAGAGACCCTGTCTCAAAACAAAAAAACAAAACAAAAGTAAACTTATCAAAATCTTTTCAGCTCTTCTTGGGTAAGGAAACATGTATTCAATGAAGGATGCAGGTAAGTTTTAGTGTTTGCTTTGATGTCGGATGGGACCTTGAAAAGGAAGTCTGCCAAAGACCTCAGAAGCTCTGCAGAAGGCCCTGAGCCTGCTGGGCCACAGCTTTTTCATGGGTAAGATGGCCCCTAGGGCCATCCATGGCCGTGGCTCCAGCTCACTGAAGGTGCCAGCTCATCTCCAGGGCACAATGGACAGTCACCCTCAGAGCCCTGTCTCTCCCTCTAGCTCAACATGCCCAGCATCAAACTTATTTTCTTTGCCCCGAGCTGGCCCCTTCTCCGAGCTCATCACCTCTATTAACAAGACATTGTTTTCTTGTCACATAAGCTTGAGACCTGGAGGAAGGGCCCTGCCATCCAGAACTCTGATGGGGAGCCCACGCTGCAGAAGGAAAACAAGGGGAGGACTCGTGGGGCCGAGTCCCTTGCTGAGGTCATCGGGTCAATTCCGAGGAGGAGCTGGGACAGAACTGAGCCTGGAGTGCCCAGCTTCCAGAGCTCCTGCTTCTGTGGGCTTGGCCCTGCCCGGAGACCAGATCAGGCCACTGCCAACTAGACTGTGTTCCCGAGGGTGGGCCAAGCACTATGTGGGGTGGGGGTGGGGGTGGGGCAGCTCTGGTCTCCAGGCTGCCCAGCAGCATCTTATTAGAGCCACTGGGAACTGGGAGTTTTTCCTGTTTTGCTTCCCACTCTGCCCTCTGCTTTTATTTATTTATTTATTTATTTGAGTCAGGGTCTCAGTCTGTCACCCAGGCTGGAATGCAGTGGTGCAATCATGGCTCACTGCAGCCTCAGACTTCTGGGCTCAAGTGATCCTCCCACCTCAGACTCCCAAACAGCTGGGACAACAGGTGTGCACACCACACGTGGCTAGCATCTGCTTTTAGCACAGTGCCTAGGACACAGCAGAAACTCAAACAATGTTTGCTGAATGAACGAATGAATGAATGAATGAACAAACAAATGAATGAACCAACTGGAGCTGGAGGGCAGTGGAGCAGTGGGGCAGTGGCAGGCAGAAAGAAGACAAAGGTTTCAACAGATCAGCCAGAGCTAGGTCTCCCCCTCCTCCTCTCTCGGGAGCCTCCACTAGGGGGCAGTATGGGGCAGAGGCCAAGAGCATGAACTCTGGAGCCAGAGGGTGGGTTCAAGGCCGTGGCCTTCACGCATGTGCATGCAGAGGGACCTTGGCCAAATGATGCAACCGCTCCGAACCCCTCCACAGCTCTTCATTCAGAATATGAGAACCCCTGTTGTTCCTCCCAGTCTTCATTTTACCCAGCTAACCAACCCCAGGGGAGAGGCAGCCCTCCCATGTGGCAGATGGACAAACGGAGGCCTGGGTGGCCTGCAACACAGCCTGTGCCCCAATCTCGCCTCCACTCACATTCAGTTCGATGATCCAGAGCAGGGAGATGAAGAGCAGGTCGAAGGTGACAAAGAGACAGAAGGTGCGGCGAACATCAGAGATGGCCCTGCGCTTCTCAGGTGGCGGAAGGAGGTGCGAGGAGAGGCTCTGGCTGTGGGACAGTGAGGAGCCCAGGGAGGCCACGGCGGGCAGGCTGCACTCCAAGTCTCGGGCCAGCTCCCCGGGCAGCTTGCTCATCCTGGTGGGCCCCCACCTCAGGGCGGGGAGGGCGGGGCCTCAGCGGCAGGGCTGGGAGAGACGCAAAGGCAGAGTCCAGTCAACCTCCTCCTGTCCCTCCCACACAGCCCCCAGGGTTGCCATTGGCTCCCAAATGCATTTGTCCCCACACTGAGTCCCAAGCCCACGGCCCAGGGCACTGTTGCCCAAACGTCCTCCACCAAACAGCCTGGCTCCTAGGTTGCAGGGCTGAGCATTCCGCTAATTATCTGTCCTTCCTGGTGCTCCCTGCCCCAAGCCCAGTAGCCACAGGGTTCACCCCTGGAGGGTTCTGGGGTCCCTCTGCTGGGCACCTACCCACTCCCGGATCCCTGGGGCCGCAGCCTGCTCCTGCCAGGCCCAGCCCTGAGCTCCAGCCTCTGGTCCTGTCAACAGCCTCTGGGCCTGCCACCACCCCCAGGAGAAGAGGGCCCCAAGCTCTGTTCTTTGTTTTCCAAGCACAAAGCCACATTCCCTCCCAGCAGCCAATCTTCCCCTCCCACCCCCTAATCCATGGCAACTGGGAGGGCCTTCCTAGAGCAGTGTCTGTGTATCTGGAGCTATGGAGAGCAGGCATCTTGGTCCCTCTCAGCTCCACCGCCCCTTGCCCTGCCCAGGCCCAACCACCACCATCTCTTCCTGGACCACTGCAATCTGCTTCTCACGGATGGGCCTCCAGGCTGCCTCTCTCATCCTCCTGCTCTTCACACAGCTGGCCTAGAGAACGCGTTCCAATGCCCTCCCAGGGTTCCCCACCCTTCTCAGGCTAACAGTCTCCTCCTCACCAGGCCCTCCCAGTCCAGCCCTGCGGGGTGGCCTCTGCCCAGCCCTTCTTCCCGTCTTGCTGCCACCGCCACTCTGGCCTTCTTTTACATCCCTCAATACAGCTGTCCTGTCCTGCCTTGGGACCTTGGATCTGGCTCTCCCCATGCCTGGAATGTTCTCCCACAGACCTTTCAACAGGCAGCTCAAAAGTCCTCTTCTCAGAGAGCCTCCCACCCTGCTGCCCCCACTCACAGCATAACATAGTGAGCTGCCTTCCTTTCTTCACTGAGCTGGGTCACTAACTGAAATGATCTTTATTGTTTTCACTGTTTCCCCTTTTCTCACTAGACTGGAAACTCCACGGCCTCAGGGGCTTTATCTGACATGGTCATTGCTGTCTCCCTGGTGCCCAGCACAATGCCTCTCAGGCAATAGGTGCTTCCTGATTGTTGAATGAATGAATGCTCAGTGGGTCTCCTGGCCCTCAGCTCCATGCTACACAGCAGACAGCAACAGGGCAAACCCTAAAGAGAGGAGGAAGCAGCCACTCTGGAGGCCAGCCCGATGCTCTACCACCCCCCGCCCCATGTCCACTCAGGGCAGGATGGTTCTTCTTTTACAGATATGACAACCAAGGCCCAGAGAGGTGAATGGACTTACCCAATCCCTTACCATCCTGTGCCAGCATCGGGCTCTCAGGAACCCTAAAGACAAAAGGAACTCTGGCACTCCCTCCCTGCAGGTAGCCCCCAGGCCTAGGGTCTCTGCTTCACCCATGTGCTGGGCTCTAAGAGGCCCCACCCCTTGGGTGAGAAGGAAAGGTCCCATTGAGCCAGAGAGGAGCTGAAGCAGGGACGCAAAAACTCACCAGCTTGGTGGGGCCTGAGCTTCTGGGACTTGACCAAGAGGCTCCCTGAGTCTCCCCCACACCCCAGAACCAGGGGGCAGTTTGGGGGCTAGAGGAAGGGGAGCTCTAGATGTTTGTCCGTGATCTTGGGAAAGCAAGATCTAACCACTCTCCCCTCCTGACACGTCCCACCACACTTTCGCTATGTCGACTACCTTCCTGGGCCCCTCAGTCTACCACGTCCAAAACAAGCACAGCTCAGTTTGTGGCTGGCAGGAGGTTCTGAGCAAGCCAGCTCGTCCATCCCTCTGCCCCGTGCAAGCCCCCACGAACAGGAACTGACTGTTCGCAGCAGAGTAGGGGGACAGGCGAGGCAGAGGCACCAGGCCAAGGCTACTCCCAACAGCACACTCTGAGCCCCAGACAGGTTCATCTCCACAGTGCCACGGAGAAGCTGGGCTCAGCTCCGGAAAGAGGCAGTGGGGAGGGGATGTGACAGGCCGCTGGCAATGGGACCCTCAACATCCGTCAGCCAGATCTGTGCCAGACTGCACGCTCGGCACATCCCTCATGGTGACAGGACGCAGCTCCGGGGCAGGTGACATTTCCCTGTCTCTGACAGCCCTTTTGTTTGCAGCCAGACCTGTCTCCCTTCCTCACTCTCTCCATCTCTCCTCATCTTTTGTATCTGTTTCACAAAGTAACTTTCCATCTGTGTGGGGTTTTGTTTGTTTTTTTAGAGGCAGGGTCTTGCTCTGTCAACCAGGCTGGAGTGCAGTGGCACGATCATGGCTCACTGCAGCCTTCAACTCCTGAGCTCAAGTGATCCTCCTGCCTCAGCCTCCCAAGTAGCTGAGACCACAGGCGCCCACCACCACACCAGGCTAATTCATTTTATTTTATTTTTTTTAGAGACGGGGGTCTCACTATGTTACCCAGGCTGGTCTCAAACTCCTGGGCTGAAGGATCCTACTGTTTTAAGGCCGGGCGCGGTGGCTCAAG
>NW_012106252.1:4024005-4025055 GCF_000951045.1 Mandrillus leucophaeus
AAAAAAAAAAAAAAAAAAAGGATCCTACTGTTTTGGCTTCCCATGGTGTTGGGATTACAGGCGTGAGTCACTGCGCCTGGCCTGTATTTCTTGTATCTTTTTACCTGTCTCCCTCTCCCTCTCCCATGTTTGTCATTTCGGGTTTGTTTGAAATGATGGACATTTATCATCTCCCAGTTCAGGAGGCTGGAAGTCTGAGAAAGGTGTTGGGAGGGCCGTGCTCCCTCTGACCCCTTCCCTGCCTCTTCCTGGCTCCTGGCGGTATGTGAGCAATCTGTGCGAGCAATCTGGTATGATTCGGCTTGTAGCCACACACGTCGACCTGTCTTCGTGGTCACATGGCGCTCTTCCCATGTGTCCATCTTCACACGGCCATCTCTTGATACGGATACCAGTCATACTGGGCCACCCTCCTCCAGTATGACCTCACCTTGACTGATCACATCTGCAATGATCCCGGTTCCAAATAAGGTCACATTCTGAGGTACAGGCGGTTAGGACTTCACTGTATCCTTTTTTGGGGGACACGATTCAACCCCTAACAGTAACCTATCTGTTTTTTTAAGAGATGGGGTATTCTTGAAGTCCTGGGCTCAAGCAATCCTCCCTCCTTGGTCTCCCAAAGTGCTGGGATTACCCATTAGCAGTAACTTACAGCTTTAGTGTCTGCTTTATCCTTCTTACATTTCTTTTGTACAAAGGAATATACTTCCTTTGTATATATTTCTTTTTCTTCTCTGTGGCCCAGGCTAGAGTGCAGTGGCACGATCCCGGCTCACTGCAACCTCCACCTCCCGGGTTCAAGTAATTCTCCTGCCTCAGCCTCCTGAGTAGTTTGGATTACAGGCGCACGCCACCATGTCCAGCTAACTTTGTATTTTTAGTAGAGATGGGGTTTCGCCATGTTGGCCAGGCTGGTCTTGAACTCCCAACCTCAGGTGATCTGCCTGCCTTGGCCTCCCAAAGTGCTGGGATTACAGGCGTGAGCTACCGTGCCTGGCCTTGTATTTCTTATATCCTTTCTTTCTTTCCTTTTTTTTTTTTTTTTTT
>NW_012106252.1:4025105-4040444 GCF_000951045.1 Mandrillus leucophaeus
TTTTTGAGACGGAGTCTCGCTCTGTTGCCCAGGCTGGAGTGCAGTGGCCGGATCTCAGCTCACTGCAAACTCCGCCTCCTGGGTTTATGGCATTCTCCTGCCTCAGCCTCCTGTAGCTGGGACTACAGGTGCCCGCCACCTTGCCCGGCTAGTTTTTTTGTATTTTTAGTAGAGACGGGGTTTCACCATGTTAGCCAGGATGGTCTCGATCTCCTGACCTTGTGATCCGCCTGTCTCGGCCTCCCAAATTGCTGGGATTACAGGCTTGAGCCACTGCGCCCAGCCTTATTCTTTCTTTCTTACATGGACAGTAGCTTGCTACAGATGCTCTCTTGCTTGTTATTTTTTCATTAACAGTATATCCTGGTGAGCACTCCATATCAGTTTTACATTGTCTTTCTCGTTCTTTGATAGAGATGCTTGGTACTCCATTTTATAGACAAACCCTAGTTTATTCAGTCTCCCATGAATGAGCGCTTAGATTTGTAATTCCAGAAATGCTGCAATGAATAACCTTGAGCATATATACACACACAGACATATTCCCGTTGTTGGAAATATATCTCCAAGACAGATTCCTAGAAGTGGTATTGCTGGGTCAAATTGCATATGTGGTTTTGTGAGGTACTGCCAAGTTCCCTTTGCAGTTTGCACTCCCACTAGCAATGTACAAGAATGCCTGTTTCCCCACAGCCCACAGAACATATCGTCATCCATGTCTGTCTGTATTTCTCCCCATCTGGGTCTTCCTCTCAATCTATCTCCCATTTATGAGTCTTTCTCTTCACTCCCATCAGTCTCTCCCCCTTTCTCCGCATTTCTCTCTCTCTTTTCTCCTCTATCTGCCTCTCTCCTCCCTCCTTCCCTCCTTAGTCCTTGCCTCACTTCCAGGTGCTGTCGCTCGCCTACTCCAGGCTACTTCTGTGTCTGTCTTTCCCTCTGACTTTCTCTCTCCCTGGGGACAGGACTTCGATGGCAGCAGCTTGGGTGTGAGACGCACTTGGAGTGGCAACCACACTGACACTCACACGCCCAGACGTCCCTGTCGAAGCGAGAGACACAGATGGGGCTAGAGCAGAGGTGTTGCGGGAGCCCCGGAGAGTTGAAGATGCCAGGGAGTGTGGGAGCCAAGCATGGGGGCTCGAAGGCAGGGGCGGTGGCAGTTGGCCAAGAGTCAAAGAAAGGGGGTTCGATATCACCCTCCCACCGAAAGCAGCTCAAGGTCCAAATGACAGCCTGTACAGTAGGCAGAGCACTGGCCCGGAGTTAAGGAACCTGTACGCCAGTCTCCGGGTAACCACTAATTCCGCGTAACTCTGGGCAAGTCCTTCTCACCAAGCCTCTGTTTATCTGGGGGAAAGTCAGTGGTTTTTTTCAATCATCTCCCTCCGCCTTTTTTTAAAGAGAGGATCTCACTCTGTCATCCAGGCTGGAGTCCAGAGGTGTGAACATGGCTCACTGTAGCTTTGACCTCCTGGGATTAAGTGATCCTCCTGCCTCAGCCTCCCAAGTAACTGCGACCACAGGCACACGCCATTATGCTCAGCTTATTTATTTATTTATTTATTTATTTATTTATTTATTTATTTATTTTGAGATGGAGTCTCGCTCTGTCGCCTAGGCTGGAGTGCAGTGGCGCCGTCTCGGCTCACTGTAAGCTCCACCTCCTGGGTTCAAGCGATTCTCCAGCCTCAGCCTCCCGAGTAGCTGGGACTACAGGCGCCCACCACCACGCCAGGCTAATTTTTTGCATTTTTAGTGGAGATGGGGTTTCACCGTGTTAGCCAGGATGGTCTCAATTTCCTGACCTCACGATCCGCCCGCCTCAGCCTCCCAAAGTGCTGGGATTACAGGCATGAGCCACCGCGCCTGGCCATGCTTAGCTAATTTTTAAAGTTTTTGTACAGGCGAGGTCTATGTTGCCCAGGCTGGTCTTGAACTCCTGGGCTTAAGCGATCCTCCCACTTCAGCCTCCCAAAGTACTGGGACTACAGGCATGAGCCACCGCACCTGGCTACAAACCACCTCCTTTTCAAAGCAAGATAAACATTTAAAATAATAATACCTTACTTGGAACCTCAATATATAAAACAGATAAAAACCAGACTGCTATGGGTAAAAGCAGCTACTGAATCCCACCTTTCAGCCTTTCCTCAAACTCCAGCATCACCCTGAGCGAGGTCTCGTTGGCTGCAGTTTGAAAATGGGGCTCACTCAGATGACTTTGAAAGGTCTTTGAGCTCCATCACACCACCTGCCAGTCTAAGTGATAAAAACCTGCTGTGGCGTGGAACTGCCCTGTGCAGTCCCCAAAGTGCTCATTCTCTGGCTGACTGTAGGCTGCCGAGCCCTGGAGGCATCACAGCTAGCGCCAGCGCCCACCCACCACACCCACCCTCCTGATGAGGGGGAGGCAGGAATGGACAATACGGAGACAGCCCAGCCCCCTGGGAGCAGCACTCCACCCACTGCCAAGAGCCCACTGGTTGCTGTCACTGGCCTCTCCCAAGCACCTTCCGAACTGTCAGAGGGGAACAGCGGGGAACAGCACGTGTGGCGTGAAAGAGTCTGCCTGGGATGGCTGCAGACTTGACAATCGAATGTCTGCGGAAGCTGAACTGCTAAGGCTTGGGGAGGGAGTGAGAGTGGGAGGTAGGAGGGAAAGTGGAGGGTTTCTTTTTTTTCTTTTTTGAGACATAGTCTCGCTCTGTCACCAGGCTGGAGTGCAGTGGCATGATCTCGGCTCACTGCAATCCCTGCCTCCCAAATGCAAGTGATTCTCCTGCCCCAGCCTCCCGAGTAGCCACGACTACAGGTGTCCACCACCACGTATGGCTAATTTTTGTATTTTTGGTAGAGATGGGGTTTCACCACATTGGCCAGGATGGTCTCAATCTCTTGACCTCGTGATCCGCCTGCCTTGGCCTCCCAAAGTGCTGGGATTATAGGCGGGAGCCACCGTGCCCAGCAAAAGTGGAGGTTTTACCATCCTGGGTTACAGGGGGAAGTGGGTGGGGAGGGGGGAAAGTCAGGTGCCAGGGCACAGAGGATTATTCCTGAGGCAAAGGGAAGGGGTGGGCACAGGCCCCCACACCCCTTCCCAGGCCTTCTCTTCCTCACCCCAGGATACAGTAGTACCAGCCCCACTTGTAATGGGGTTTTGGGTGGTGTGCTGGACTCAGGGCAAACAGGAGGTGGCTGGTATCATGGAAAAAGGAATGGACTCTGAGGTCACAGTTCAAATCTCAGACTGCCCCCTTCCTAGCTGTGCGATCTGGGGCAAAGCATAACCCTTCTGAGACTCAGTTTCCTCAGCTGCATTAAAACAGGCAACAATAGGCTGGGTGTGGTAGCTCAGGCCTATAATCCCAGCACTTTGGGAGGCCAAGGAGGAAGGACTGCTTGAGCCCAGGAGTTCAAGACCAGTCTGGGCAACACAGCAAAGCCCTATCTCTACAAAAAATATAAAAATTCGCCAGGTGTGGTAGCACACAACTGCAGTTCCAGCTACTCAGGAGCCTGAGGAGGAAGGATCACTTGAGCCGGGGAGGTGAGGTTGCAGTGGGCTGAGATTGTGCCACTGCACTCAAGCCTGGGTTACAAAGGGAAACCCTGTCTCAAAACAAAACAACAAACAACAAACAAAAGGTTAAAATGGTAAGTTTTATGTTATGCATATTTTACCATGACAAGAAAAGGCAAGAAGCCAGACATGGTGGCTCACACCTGTAATCTCAGCACTTTGGGAGGCTGAGGCAGGTGATCACCTGAGGTCAGGAGTTTGAGACCAGCCTGGCCAACATGGCAAAACCCTGTTTCTACTAAAAATACAAAATATAGCCAGGTGTGGTGGCACGCACCTGTAGTCCCAACTACTTGGGAGGCTGAGGTGGGAGGATTGATTGAACCTGAGAGGCGGAGGTTGCAGTGAGCCGAGATCGCGCCACTGCACTCCAGTCTGGGTGACAGAGTAAGACTCCGTCTCAAAAATAAAAAAATAAAAAGGCAAGAATCCCTGTGTTACAGGGCTGGGTGTTGAGGTAGGTCTCAGGAAGGAGTATGGTAAGTGCTTGGTCAGTGGTGGCTGAGATAGACTAAGTAGCTGGCAAGACTTTTCGGGTAAGTGGGGGCTGGGAGCGGTGGCTCAGCACTTTGGGAGGCTGAGGCAGGAGGATCACTTGAGGTCAGGAGTTTGAGGCCAGCCTGGCCAACATGGTGAAATCTCATCTCTACTAAACATACAAAAAAATTAGCCAGGCATGGTGGTGTGTGCCTGTAATCCCAGCTACTTGGGAGGCTGAAGCAGGAGAATCACTTGAACCCGGGAAGTGGAGGTTGCAGTGAGCTGAGATCACACTATTGCACTCCAGCCTGGGTGACAAAGCGAGACTCTGTCTCAAAAAAAAACAAAACAAAAGAAAAACCTTTTAAGTAAGAGGTAAATTGTGAGAGGGGGAGGTTAAATACACTACAGTGACATATAATAAAAATCACCCTAAAAGGCGTGGGTTCAAATCTGAACTCTACAATTCGCCTGCTGTGTGGCTCAGAGCAAGCTCCCTAACCCTCTAGCCTGGTTCCTTCATCTATAGAAAGGCCAGGTTATTCCAGCTGCAGGCAGAGGTGAATTCCAGGTTGGGGGAGGGACAGGAAGTAGAGGACTGTCCTGGCTCCCTGCATGGGCTCTTAGGGGAGTGCAGGGGCAGAGACCGGTCCCTCTGCAATTGCAAGCTCCCACCCAGGAAGCAGCATCAGCTGACCCTTCACGCAGACGGAAGAGGAGAACAGCAGGATGGCTAGGCCGCCTCCCACTCACCCACCCCCAATTTTCAATTTCCACAAATCTCAGGCTGCAGAACCACAGACGGGGTTCCCTGCTAGCCCTTGGTCATACCCCAGGCCAGCCACCTTTCTTCAGGGAGGCAGCTCCAAAGCCCAGCTGACCGATCACAGCTCTCAGTAGGCATTTATCAGCCAAGGCAAGTCTGCGATTTTTTTTTTTCTTTCTTTTTTTTTTGAGAGAGGGTCTAGCTCTGTCACCCATGCTGGAGTGCGGTGGTATGATTACAGCTCACTGCAACCTCAAACACTCCCCAGCTCAAGTGATCTTCCTGCCTTAGCCTCCTGAGTAGCTGGGACTATAGGCAGACGCTACCATGCCAGACTAATTTCTAATTTTTCTTTCTTTCTTTCTTTTTTTTTTTTTTTTGTAGAGACAGGGTCTCACTATGTTTCCCAGGCTGGTCTCAAACTCCTGGACTCAAGCAATCCTCCCACCTCGGCCTCCCAAAGTGCTGGAATTACACCACACTTAGGCTTTTATACCTGGCCTAGGCCTGTGATTTGAACAGTCACCTACTCACTGTGCAAGCCTCCACTGCTGCATCTGTAAACTGAGGCTACCTGTCTTGACCCTGGGCTGTCTGGGGCACCAAAGGAGACAATGATGATGATTAGCGTGCCTAGGACAGTGCCTGGCACCACAGAGTAACTGGTTAATGTCTAACCATATTGACATTAACTACCGCTATCGCTTCCAGTCTCCTGGCCCTTTCCCACCTCCTAGCCTCCCAGGGAGGGCTGGGCCAAACTTTACAAGTTCCAGCTACAGCTTATTCCACAGAGCTGTGCTCTGGGACTCAGGGGGAAGGGGAACAAGTCTCATCTATATCCAAAGATGACTCACATCTCTGGGCAGAGTGAGTTCTCCAAATCCTCCAGAGGCTAGAGGAACAGTAGACACAGGTCCTCCATACATCCCCCTGCCATATTCCACAGGAAATGCTAGCACCAGCACCCTCTGCCCATGGGGGCTTCCCAGGGAGTCCCTAACTCAGTACAAACCAGGATCAGTGAAGCTGAGAGAACTGGACTCCATGCCAGGAGATGGGTCAAACCTCAGATTTCCACCTTGCTAGTCACTTAACCTCACCATGCCTCAGTTTCCTCCCCTGTAAAATGAGGTTAACAATATCACCTACTCCTTATAGGTTTATATGGATTACATGACTTATTCAATGCAATGGCCTAGAAGAGATTCTGACACGGAGTGGTGGCTGCATGAGGGTTAGCTGGGATTACTTTCCTGCTCTTCTCCAGAGAAAGAGAGAGTCTTGAACTCTGACTGACTGGTGAGATGGCTTCAGGCCAGGCCTGGGGTTGTTTTGAGTCAAGCAGCCCTGTTAATGCCAAGTTAACAGAGAGTCCGCAGAGGGTAGAAGGCAGAGGCCCTGGGTGTGGAGGAGGTTGGTCTTGGTCTGTGTCCCGCTGCTGGCTGGCCCAGGAGGGTGCTGGTTAGGGGAACGCAGAATAGCAGACCAGAGAGGCTGCACAGCATCCAGATGGGCTGGTGCAGAAGACACAGATTCAGCTGGCCGTGGCCTCCGGTGGCACCCTGCAGACATCATCTCCTTAATGCATCACACCCCCTCCCAGAAGCTATAGTGATGACTCATGGGAAGGAGAGCTGCCCACAGTCCCCCAGCCAGGAAGGGGCACAGCAGAGCCGACTCCAGAGGAACATGACCTTCCCCCATGCCAGGCTGGGACCTTCTAAGTACAAATGTTGCTGCCTGCAAGAGCCCTTGCTAGCTGGGGGACAGTGTGTCAAGAGGCCCTCTTTGGGCTTAGCAGTCATCTGGTCACACCTCCCTTCCACATCCAACCATGAGCAAATCCTGTTGTCTCTTTCTGCAAAATCTGGCCAGTATCTGCCCACTGCTCACCTACCACTATGTCACCCTGTCCAGCCATCACCTCTACCTGCCACTCTTCCTTGTCCTCACCGCTTCAGCCTGTTCTCAACACAGGAGCCACAGGGATCCTGTTAAAAACCAGACCACATCTCGCCAGTGCCCCAACCTCCAATGGTTTCTCCAGAATAAAGGCATAAATCCCCACCCTAGCCTACAAGTCCTTCTCTTCCCCTTTCCTCTTCCCCTCAAGCTCTCTACTCCAGTCACACTGGTCCCTCACTGTCCGCGGACGCATCAAGCATGCTCCTACCCCAGGGCCCTTGCACCTGCTGCTCTGTCAGGAGCTCCTCCCCAGGTCTTTGCATGACTTGCTCTCTCACTCCAATGAGGTCCCTATGCAAATGTCCCTTTGGAGAGACCATTCCTGAACCCTTATTTAGCCCCCACCCTCCATCCCTTACCCTGCTGTATTTTTCTTCACAGCACTTGTCACCCCTGACATATGATACATTCACTGGTCTGTGTTTACTGCCCATCGTCTCCCACTGGAATGCAAACTCCATGAGAGCAAGGACTTCCTGTGCTTTGCTCCCTGCTGCATGCCCAGTACCAGAACTGTACCAGGCTCAGAGTGGGCTTCCAGGAAATGCACTGAACGGCCATTTATACCCTTCCCTACAGCAGCACATGCACAAGTGCACATGGACACTCACGCCCAGCTGGGAGAGCAGCCCCTCCCTGCCCAGGCTGCCTCTCCCGGAGCTGGACTCCACCCTCTGCGGGGGTCTTCCCTGCCCAGAGCCCAGGCACTCTCTCCACAAGAAGGCAAGAGGAACTGGTTTCCTGGGGGCCCTCAGGCAGGGTGCCTGCTCCCCTCCCTAAGCCTGACTTGTAGGGAGAAGACTCAAGGTGAGTTAACCTTGAGTCTTTGATAACAGGGGAGGATTAAGGAGGAGGGAGGACTCCAGACCCCAGAACTCTTCTTTTGCTATGTGGGTCAACACTCGCAGCCTCTACTCTGCTGATCATTGGCTGCTCCCAGGACACACCACAGCCCATCGCCTGGGCTCCCTGTTTCCTCATTCTTGAATGACCTCCTTCCTTTGGGGAGAACTCTGGCACTTCAGATGACTAGTTCAAATGTCACCTCCTGGGCAGAGCTTCTCCTCACCCTCCAGACTCCCCTAACCTTTCAGAACTCTGGGTCAGCACTTCCCTTATCATAGCTAGATGTCTCTAGGCCATCTGTCCTAAGCTCTTGAGGTCCAAGTCACAATCGCAGTGCCTGGCCATGATACATGTCTAGTAAGTTAGCCTGTGGATCCGTAATGTCCACCTTGGAACAGAGGAAAGGATGTGGGTTTGGGGTTGGACACCAGTCCTGGAGGCAAAAACCTAACGCCATTCCTTATTAGATTGTGTGCCCTTGACCAAACCACTGGGTTTCCCTGAACTTCAGCCTCCTTTTCCTTAAAATGGGGAGAATATAGTGCCTACTTCACAGAGCTTGAAGGGATTAGAAATAACACATGCAGTGTCTGTGCTTAATTAACAGCAGCTATTACTACTATTCCCCATGGGGACAGTGTTAGAGGCAGGGCACTGGCCAGGCAGGTCCAGCATAGCACTTTGCCCAAACTGAGAGTCCCAGCAGTACTGCTAAATGGAAGGTAGACCCCGGCTTCAGGGGGCCGACCCAGAATGGCACTTTTTTTTTTTAAGAGACAGGTCTCACCATGTTGCCAGACTGGAGTGCAGTGGCTATTCACAGGCACAATCATGGGACACTGTGGTCTCAAACTCCTAGGCTCAAGCCTCAGCCTCCCAAGTAACTCTGGGTCAGCACTTCCCTTATCACAGCTAGATGTCTCAAGGCCATCTGTCCTAAGCCCTTGACGTCCAAGTCACAGTCACAGTGCCTGGCCACGGTACATGTCTAGTAAGTCAGCTAGTCTGTGGATCCGTAATGTCCACCCTGGAACAGGAAAAAGGGTACGGGTTTGGGGTTGGGCATCAATCCTGGAGTCAAAAACTTGGGAGTAGGTTCCCAAGTAGTTGAGCCTACAGGTACGTATCACTGCGCCTGGCTAGGATGGCACATTCAGGGTTACTGGCCCATGCCATCAGCCTCGGGACAGCTGGCTGACTGGCCCTACTGTAGCCCTCCACAGAGGATTTGGGAAATCCCCTGGAGAAGTGGGAGTGTAGAGAGAGGAGGACACAGCTACAATGACAAATAAGACCCAAAGTCAAAGCCTGGCTCCGTTTCTCCTTTCCTTCCGAGGAAGCGGAAGGCGAAGACTTAAGCCAAACAGAAACAAGACTCACCACCGCACACTCCTCCCCGGGCCGGGGAGGCTCTGCGGCTGCAGTGTACAGGAAGACCCTAACACACTGAGATCCACTCACCCTCCTTTCCCCTTGTGCCAGGCCCTGTGAATCCTCAGGGATGCCCCCAGTTCTGTGATTCCATGACCCCTGACCCAGTCAGGGCCAGTGAATCAGGCCCCACCTGCCCCCTTCGTGCTGCTACTAAATCAATGAGGTCGAGTTCCCAAGGTTACTCCGGAAAGGGCCAGTCATCTTCGGGAGAAAAGGCTCTCTCAAGAAAAGGCCCCCAGAGGGCGAAGAACAAGTGGGGGGAGGGCGCAGTTTTAGCACAGGATCCTCCAGGCACCAACCCTGCCTGGACAAAGCCAGGATTAGCCTCTCCTCGGCCAGAAAAAGGGACACTTATTTTTTGTCCCACTGATGTGGCAGCTGCCCCCTTGGAAGCTGGGACCCCAAGGCAGTTTCTGAGAGACATGCAGACCTGGAGTCAGGAGACAGTTCTTTAAATCCCTGCTGAGTGATCTTGACCTTACCTCCCCTGAACCTCAGCTTCCTTATCTGTAAAGTAGAGCCAACAAGGTCTCGCACTCAGTGGAACAGGCACAAGCTGCCAGATGTGCTGGATTTTTGGTCTCCCGCACACTGCTCTCCCTTAACAAGTCTAGCTGTGTGAGAGCTCAACTTAATGCAACACGCAGGTACCAAGGGCTACAGCGTGCTGGACACAGTGCAAGTCCTGGGGCCACAGGACCCTATTCTGGTCCATCAGGGACTCTGGGTCTGGTGAGGAAGACTGGCAGATAAATAATATCATGCTGTGATCAGCGCTTTCAGGGAGGAATGAACAAAGGACCGTGGGCTCCCAGAGAAGGGATCATCTGACCCAGGCTGGAATGAGTGAAGTCAAAAAAGCCACAGGGAGGAGGTCATCTGACCCTGGCCTTGAAGAGTCAGCATCTATCAGCTGGAGGCAAGGAGGGTGGGCATTACAGGCAGGCAAAAGAGCTCCAAAAAAGGCCCAGCCCAAAGGCATGCACCATGGCCCTACCCAGGGCGTCTGGCCCCAAACACCAGGTACTAAGCCTCCAGAGCACAGATGCCCCCAGGCATGGTCCCTGCTGGCTCCCAAGTCAAGGGATGCTTCCTTATGGCCAATACAGGAAAGGAATTGCCAGCCTCAGCAGAGGACGCTGCCTCTGTCTTCCTCAGCTCCGTCTCCCCTGTTCCCCCACCCAGCCACCATCTACTGGAGCTCTGTTCAGAGGACCCAGCTTTCTGATCTCTGAGCCCACTCCAGCCTCTGCCTCCTTCTGATAAAATCCTCCCCTCGCTTTATAGCTCCCATTAACTGTCAGCTCCTCAGAAGCCACCCCTGGTCTTTTTCTCCCTCTAGTTCCCAGCTCTGTATACATTTCTCTAGATTGAATGCTTGCCATGTAACATGCACACATTTCCAGATTGGTTTTCCTGAACAGACCAGGTCTGAGCCTTTTTCACTCTTGAATCTTCACTCAATAAATCCAGATCCTGCCCTCCGTGTCCTCCACTCTAGCATTTTATTTATTGACAAAGAGCCAGGCTCTATCAAATGACAAGTAAGCCACATCGACCATCCTCAGACAACTTATGAAATTAAAAATCATAACTGGTGAGCTATGTTGTCCTTACATAATAGTAATAACTATCTTTTTATTTATTTATTTGAGAAACAGGATCTCACTGTGTCCTTCACACTAGAGTGCAGTGGCACAACCATACCCCACTGTAACTTCAGATTCCCGGGCTCAAGGGATCCTCCCACACGTACCACCATGCTCAGCTAGTTTTTTAAATTTTTGTAGCGATGGGATCGCACTATGTTGCCCAGGCTAGTTGCAAACACCTGGCCTCAAGCGATCCTCCTGCCTTGCCTCCCAAAGTGCTGGGATTACACTGCACCCAGGCAACTCACTTTTATTGAGCATTCTTGTGCCTAGCACTGGTTTAAGACCTAAACCTACAATATTTCATTCAATCCTCACAACCCTATGAAGTAGGGACATTCCTACCTCCCTTTTACAAGTGAGGAAATTGCGCAGCTGACTTCATCAAGGTCACCAAACAGGTCAGAGCCCAGGCAGTCTGATCCAGGAGTCTGTATTCTCAGCTACTATGCTATTATGGACAGGGTGCTACAGGACACAGAGGGGCAATTAACCTTGGGAGTTGGGGGGGTGCAGTGCTGCCTGCACTGAAAAACCTGTAGAAGGTAGCTCAGCAGACAAGAGAAGGAGGTTTTCAAGCGGCGGGGGCTGGTGTGTGCAAAGTGACGAAGATATGAACAGCAAGGGTAGGCATGGCACATGCTGCAGTGCCATATTATTGGACCTTAGGGTGCACATAGGAGACTGCTAGGTCAGATCACAGAGAGCCGTGTAAATTGTGCTAGGCGTTCAGCACATAGGCAACAGAAAGCCAGAAAAAGGTTATCAGCAAGGAATTGGCACCATCAGACTTGTGTTCTAAAAGGATCACAAGACTTACAGTTTGGAGACTGGGTTGCAAGCTGCCAGGGCCGGACTGTTGGGAATTGACAACACATCAATAGCGTGGTAACAGAAGAGATGGAGTGGGCCCAGTGTGAAGGATGTTCACGAAGTTGGCAGTACTAGGTCACTTTTAAGATGTGGGACTTGAAAGAGAGGAGAAAGTGTAAGGTAATTACCAGATTTCCGCCTGGGTTAGGGTAGAGGAAGAATTAATCTGCACGGAAAAGACCAGTTCAAGTTTGGATCCGGTGAGCTCCACGTGAAGCAGAGCTGTCCCAATGGCCGCTGGATAATCAAGCGTGGAGCTCCAGGGAAGGGCTGCGCTGAAGATGTGGATCTGGGTATTTAGTTGGCGTAAAGCTGAAGCCGTCGGGGTAAATGAGACCACTGAGATTCAGTGTACAGAGCGAGGAGTTGGGTGACAGGAAAACGTGAAGCGGGACTTCTGACCGACTGTCAGAGCGGTAGGAAGAAAACCAGGAGACACTGACTAAGCCAAAATAGGGGTGGGGTGGGGGAACGTGTCATTAGGAATGAGTGTCAATGGTACTATGCACCTCTAAGAACTCAAGACTTTAAAGGGCCCTTTTAATATCAATTAGGAAGTTATTCACAGCCGTTTCCAAAGGAAGTTGGGGAGATAAGGGATGACACTGAGACGCAGACCTACCGGAATGCGTAGATGTTTTCCTCTCATCCCAGATTCCGACCCCTCCCCATACCTGCCCCTGCTCGTAACACCCAGACACCTTCCCCTCGCCTCTCTCCTCAGTTAAGACGGAGGTTTTGGAAGGAGATCCCGAACGCCCTCCCCGGGCTCCCCAGGATAGGGGGGTCGCCAAGAGTCAGTGCTGGAGACCCCGACCCGCGCGGGGCGGAGCGAGGCCAGGCAGAGGAAGGGGACGGAACCTGAGACGCAGCGGGTGTGGGAAGGGTCGGATGGAAACCAGCATAGACAGCGGATGGGGAAGCGGGTTCGACCAACGGGAGACGGCCCTTTCACGCCACCCGCTCCCACCGACCGCTCCGGGACCCACCTGCTCCATGTCAGCCACGGCCCCAGCTCTTCCCGCCCCAGCCGCACTCCGGCTCCGCAGCCTCAGTAGCGCCTCAGAGCGGAAGAAGATCTTTCAGCGGCGCCACTTCCGCCGCTGAGTCTGCCCCTGAGAGCGAAGCGGTACGTGCGTCCGCCTGCGGTTCCGCCCCTTCGCCCCGCCTCCAGCCCTGGCCCTGCGCAGAAGCGGGCGCGAAGGCTGAAATCTAACTTAAGGGTAGGGGGGTGGAAAGAACACCGGGGCCGTAGTTATTAGGCCACACAGGCCTGGCTCTGAGGGAAAAGGGGGAATTTCCCGAGGGGAGCCCTGTGGGGATGGGGGAATCTTTGGAGGAATCCAGTTACTCGAGAAGGACTTCCCCACCCCACCCACCCCACCTGCCTCCTTCAGCTATCCCAAGCAGGAGCTAGAACTTCTGTGGTTCTTACTCTGAGTGCCCCGAGTCTGCTGTCTGCCAGAAAGACTCCTAGACTAGAGGATTGGACAGTAGGGTCAAAACCCTAACCTTTGGTTGACCACTGGCCTTCCCTATCAGGATGCCCCATTACCTCCCTTTTCCTCCCGCTTCCCCTGAAAGAGGAGTCTCAGCACAGTTATTTACAAAGATTTATTACAGCACGGGAGGGGTTCAGGCCTGGAGTCAGGGAAAAAGGGGAAGGGGGCAGAGCAACTGGGGGACAAGGAAAACCTGGCGCCCCCTACCATGTGCCCCACTGGGATATATACTAGGCGGCATTCCTGGCATCAAAGCACAAAACGCAACAAAGAAGTCTCTGCCAGTCCATCTTCCAGGCACCCAAGAGGAGCAAGGTGATTAAGGGAAGACTCCCAAAATGTTGAGGCTGTGGAGAAAAACGCCTTAGTCCTGGACCCTGGTAGAAGCCGGTGAGAGAAATGGTGACTTGGAATCCTCCATAGGAGAGTGGATGGAAAAGGATCTAAGGGTACCTCAAGGTTCTCAGGACCTCCTTTCCCCAGATCTTAGGGTCCTGCCCTGTGGGTCTCCTGTGTCCAGGGGAGAGGATCTGGGGAGAATTGTGAAGGGCAAATCCCTGTTCCTGGTTTTCTGGATTTTCCAGTGCGCGCTGTCTCACATCCCACCTCCCACAGGGTGAGTGGAGGAATGACTGGCAGGGGTAGGCATCAGGCAGCAAGTGCCCAGGTTCTCTGGGCATCAGCCAAAGGTGGGCAAACAAGCAAACACAGACCAGCCTTAGTCTTCTAGAAGTCAGAAGCCGCAGCCCTAGCAGGCGAGGGGAAGGGCACAAAACAGGGTGAGGATAGAGTGGGTTTCTGGGGAGCAGCGATGTCCCCTCCACTTCCTCCTGGGAGATGCAGGCTGGGTGCTTATGTGCCAGGCTCAGAGGGGGAAGGGCGCTGAGGTTCCTCCCCAGGCTCTGAAAGGCAAGCAGAGAGGCACTCAGGGCCTGGCCCCATCCACCAAGATCCCAGCCCCGCCTCCTCATTCCACACTCCCAAGCCTTACCACTTAGTGCTGGGTCTTCCACTTGGTCCTCAGAGCTTCCATCTCTCTCGGGCTCATCCAGAGGGGGTGGGCGCTCCCAGGGCCCCTCCAGACCCTGGCCACAGGTTGTCTTTTGCCCAGCTGGGGATGGGAAAGAGGAGATAAGAACACAGGCTCCGGATATCCATCTGGCTGTCCTGGAGTGTGAGCTAAGTCTCTGATGGCTGAGGTTAAGCTTTCCAGGGGCATCATGGCAGCATGGAGAGAGCACTAGGCTAGAACAGCTCTCCCAGTGACTAGCCATATGGCTTACATAAGTCAGTTAGTACCTTTCTGAAGGAAACAGTAAGGGGGAAATTGTGTAGATTACTTTAAACAGGATGTAATAGTGAATACCTTGCCCAGACCAGCGCCAGCACCCAGGAGCCACTAGGAGTCGTGGTGGTTTATATTGCTCCATCATAGGGCTGTCATTTGAGCCAGTGCCCTGCCGCTTTTGTTTTTTTGTTTGTTTGTTTGTTTTTGTTTTTTGTTTTTGAGATGGAGTCTCACTCTGTTGCCTGGGCTGGAGTGCAGTGGTGCGATCTCAGCTCCCTGCAACCTCCACCTCCCAGGTTCAGGGGATTCTCCTGCCTCAGCCTCCCAAGCAGCTGGGATTACAGGTGCGTGCCACCGTGCCTGGCTAATTTTTGAATTTTTATTACAGACGGGGTTTCACCATGTTGGCCGGACTGGTCTTGAACTCCAGACCTCGAGTGATCCGCTGGCCTTGGCATCCCAAAGTGCTGGGATTACAGGCATGAGCCACTGCGCCCAGCCACCTCCTGCTTTTCCTGAGGGAACAGTCTCCTCTCACCTCTCTTCCACTGTTTTGGAGGGGTCTCAGTAGGAACTGATTCAGCTCTTCCAGCTGTCTCTTGCCCACAAAGGGCCTGAAGCCCAGCAACAGCTTTTGCCCCCATGGCCAATGCCCTCACTGCCAGATAGGCAGGCAGGAGGCCCAAGACCTTTTGTTTGTGTGGAAGAGCTGACAGCTTCTAGTAGGGGTGGTTGACTCTTCAGTATTCCCATAAATAATGAGACTAAACAGTTTAGTGTACCCTAGGAGGGACAGATGTGGCACAGCCTTCCATGGCCAGGCATGGAAGAAACAACCATGGAAAGGGGTGAAATCTTCCTGCCTAGAAAATCTCTGGGCCTTGAGACTTTTTTTTTTTTTTTTTTTTTTTGAGACGGAGTCTTGCTCTGTATACTTGAGTGGAATC
>NW_012106252.1:4040494-4057242 GCF_000951045.1 Mandrillus leucophaeus
TTTTGAGACGGAGTCTTGCTCTGTCGCTCAGGCTGGAGTGCAGTGGTACGATCTCGGCTCACTGCAACCTCCGCCTCCCTGGTTCAAGTGATTCTCCTGCCTCAGCCTCCCAAGTAGCTGGAATTACAGGCACATGCCCACCACGCCAGCTAATTATTTATATTTCTAGTAGAGATAGGGTTACACTATGTTAGCCAGGATGGTCTCGATCTCCTGACCTCATGATCTGCCTGCCTCAGCCTCCCAAAGTGCTGGGATTACAGGTGTGAGCCACCACATCCAGCCTGGGACCTTTTGTGGAGTGTTTTGGATCTGGAACATCTGGCTTAGAGGCCTTCTGTTACAGGTATTAGGCCCCTCCCTGGCCCCTCTCCCAGGCAGCTGAGGCTGGAGATGCAGGAGACAGGATTGGTTCTTGAATTTTAAATTCTACATCTAGACACTAGAGGGCACCCTCCCACTCCATCCTAGGAAGGAAAAAGAGGAGAAACAGACCTAACAGTCCTGGAGTGGGCAAGTAAATCAGGCAGCCCTCTGCATCCCAGCAGAGACCACATCCTAGGTTCAAAAATGCAGGTGACGGGGGTGTTGGACTCTCTTGGTCCTCCATCCCTGAATGTCCTTGCACCCCCTTACTACCATAGGTGGGAAGTCCTTTTTTGGCTCTAGCCTCAAACCCCAAACGGCCTGGGCCTTAATTCCCAGGGAAGAGAGGAATTATTAGGGAAAACCAGATTGGGAGAGGGACTGAGCCAAGGATGGAGGAAGCCCATGTCTCAGGTAGGACTGAGTGTGAGGCACCCCATGGAGCGAGAAGACAGGGAGGCCCCTGTGGTGTCACTACAGTTTGCGTGTGTGAGACACTAAATTAGAAGGGGACGTCCCCCTATACTCAAGGAGGACCCACACCTAACCCACATGTCACAGGCACTTCAGCTTACCAGACTGCCTGATGACCTTCAGGACTTCAGCCTGGCTGTCCTCTTCTTCCTCCTCTTCTTCATCATCCTCCTCTTCCTCCTCGTCTTCCTCTCTTGGATAACCCAGCTCCCGAAGCTCCCCCAGCTCATCCTCCTCCTCTGAGGCCTGGTTCTCATTCAAATTGCTGATAGACTGTAGGTGAGACTCAGCAATGCGCTGCACAGCTGGCCCAGAGGGGACCCAGGAAGGCAAGGGTCAGCCAGACACAGCCCATGGATCTGGAGATAGTGTGTGGCCCAGCCCCCAGCCTCCTTCCCATAGGCCTGGGACAGAGAATACCCCCTCAGGGGCCCAAGTTCAAAGGCCAAAGGTTACAGGTCAGCCTGATGGGGGTCAGACCAGGGCAGAGGCAGCCAAGGGTAGATTTGATCATGTTTGGCTCTCAAGTTGTCCCAAGATGCTAGCCCCCAGGAGGCTGCCACCAGGCAGCTCCCCCACACCATAGGGCACCAGGCTGGGCAAGACCAGGCGGGCACAGCAGCAGCTTAACATTCCCTGGCTGGAGAGCTTGATTTGCCAAGTACCCAGTACTGGAGACAGTATCTCCCAGCTTCAAGCCCAGGCAAAAGGCACAGGGCGTATGGACCACGGCCTGGGGATTTGCCACTTTCCATTTCTTGGGGGTGCCCAGCCTGCTGAGGGCTCACTGCTTACCCTGATCCTATCTCCCATGCGGTGCATAGTCCCCACTGCCTGGCACTGCCCAGTCATAGATGCCAATCCACATACTCCTGCCCCGAGCTCCAAGGGACAGAACAATTCTGAGGCTGAGGACATAATAGTCTGCAGCCAGTGCAGTCTGTGCCTGGGGATGCGGCGTGCTCAGATGCGGCCCCCACAATCTTGACCCACATCCCCAGGTTCCCAGCTCCCTCTGCGGTGACCTAGAAAGCAACCCCCCAGCCTCCAAAGACCTGCTCAGATAGGGCTGGGAAGGGAACAGTGTGTGCAGCTGGAAAGAAGTTTCCAAAAGATGGAAAGGAGCAAGGGGTTAGAGAAAGGGGCCAGGACCAGGGGTTCTGGGGGATGGCAGAGTTTGAGGGGCCACTGAGGAGAGGCTGCAGAAGGTGGCGGGATCTTAGAGCATATGGGACACAAAGTTCACAGGCCACAGACAATTTGCTGAGGAAGGGCTGGGGGTGGGGGGATGGGGAGTTGCTGCAGCTTCTTCTTGGTCCGCCAGTGGCCCCTCCCCTCAGAAGGCCCAGGGGGGTAGCGCCAGGCTGGAAACCTCTGGCACAGTGAGCAGGGTGCCATGCTCCTGCCAACTCGGGGACAGGCACAGAGGGTGCTTTGTATGTGCCCGCTGCCCCACCCAGCCCCCAGCTCCCAGCCCAGTACCTCCTACTGGCTCTGGGCAAGCTATCCAGGCAATAAAAGCACAATAAATCACCCTGCCCTGACCTTGGGGACGCAGCGGAGCTTCATTTTGAGCCAAGTGTGAGAGCTCCGACCTTGGAGTACAACCCCTCAAGCCAAGACTTAGTGCTGGGCCCTCTCTCCAGGGCCCTCAGTTCTTCCCTGACAAGCCCCAACCCTGCCAGGCATCTTCCCTTGCCCACAAAGGGACCGAAGCCTACAAAACAGTGCCCTCCTAGTAGAGAAGGATCCATGAGGGCTGTGGGGGGAGGTAACGCAGGAGAGCAGGTGGCAGCCCAGGCAGCTTCCTTCTCCCCCAGTGGGGGAGGAGAGTTCACTTCGTGAGCCACAGTGACAAGAGAAGGTGTGTGCAGCACCTGCGCTGGTGCCCCGTGAGCCTCCCTCGCCTCCCCCACCTCCCTCATGCTTCCTGGGCTCTCTGGGGTCTCCCCATCACTCCTTCCAGGCTGTCCCCTTCTCTGCCCCACTCTGTGGGAGCCTGAACTCCCCCCATCCCAAGTCTCCCTTTTTCAGCTTGAAGGTCCCCAGCCTAGCCCCAGACTGGCCTCCCAGCTCTTGATCCCTTCCCTGCCTCTACTCACCTGGACTCTCCTAAGATGTGGTCTAAAGGGGCAGTTGGGGGTGGTGCACATTTTTGGCCACTGCATGGTGCATGGTAGCACCCTGGCCCTAACATCTTCATCCCGGCCTGTTCCCCCATGCTGGTAGTCAAGAGCCAGGTCTTCCCCTCACATCCACCCAGCCTCTCCCTGCCCAGCCCAAGGTGGGAGGGAGAGGGATTTCTTAAATTCTCTCCTGAGAAGATGCCACTTTCTCTCTCATGCCTGCTTTGGGGCCCTTCCACACACCCCTCTAGGTGGGGAGGTCCTTCCGGGTGCTGAGCCACACTGCCCACTTGCTGCAGCTCTGACCTTTCGTTTTCCTGTACTGGGGAAAGTGAAATAACCCCTTCCCTTCTCTCCTCCCTTCCCAGCCTGTCCTCTCTGTTCCCAACCCTGGCAAGTGGGCTGACAGGTACACCTGTTGACCTTGGCTGGTGCTGGGAACTTATTAAACCCTCCGCCGAAGCAGTTCCCAGCATACTCTTCCAGTAGCTCTCCCTCCCAACTTCCGGATGGGGCTGGCTGGGCAGGAAGAGCCCCAGGCAGGAGTTGAGGTGGGGGTTGGTAGGCATCAGGGCTTAATCAGGGAGAGGGCCTCCTGTCTCCTTCAGGTATATCTCCCCAGCTCCCTGACTAGAAACCAAGCCTCTTACAGGTTGACCCAAAAGTACCCCTCTGACTCGCATCTCCTTTTCTTCGCACACCTTCTTCCGTCTTCCTGGACCTGGGATGCCCTTGACTGCCTGTTAAATTCCTATGATCCTTCAAATCCAAGCTTAAACATCTTTGTGTACCTTCCTTGACCCTTTTTTTTAATTATTATTTTTTCCTGAGACAGGATCTCACTCTGTAGCCCAGGCTGGAGCACAGTAGTGCGATCATAGCTCACTGCAGCCTCAAACTTCTGGGATCAAGCAGTCCTCGTGCCTCAGCCTCCCAAGTGTCTGGGACTACAGGTGCGCACCTCTATACTTAGCTCACTTTTTTTTTTTTTTTTCCTTGAGACGGAGTTTTGCTCTTTTTGCCAAGACTGGAGTGCAATGGCACAATCTCGGCTCACTGCAACCTCTGCCTCCCAGGTTCAAGTGACTCTCCTGCCTCAGTCTCCCGAGCAGCTGGGATTACAGGAATGCGCCACCACGTCCAGCTAATTTTGTATTTTTAATAGAGACGGGGTTTCTCCATGTTGGTCAGGCTGGTCTCAAACTCCCAACCTCAGGTGATCTGCCCACCTCGGCCTCTCAAAGTGCTGGGATTACAGGCGTGAGCCACCGCGTCTGACCCACTTAGCTCGCTTTTTAAATTTTTCATAGAGATGGGGAATCTCACTGTATTGCCCAGGCTGGTCTCGAACTCCTAGGCTCAAGCAGTCCTCCTGTCTTGGCCTCCCAAAATGCTAGAATTTCAGGTGTGAGCCACCTTTCTCAGCCCCTCCTTGACCCTTTGAGGCAAAGGCAGGGACGAAATCTGACTCGTCTTATTCTGCCCAGTGCCCACCAACTCGGCCTGGCATATACTAGGTGTTCAGTAAGTGTGTGCAAAAGGAATGGCTTGCTTTTCCATGGAGAAAGGGAAGCAGGAAAGAGGAGACCAGTGTGCAGATCTGTGCAAATGAGATGCAAATGGGAGGGGAGGCCAGGGGTAAAGCCCACAGGAGAAGGCGCCCTAGATGAGCAGGGGTGGGATGTGGTCCAGCACAGGCTGGTGAAGAGGAGCTGCAGGTGGAGTCCCTTCCACGCGGATACCTGCTGTTGTCTTAGGCCAGCCATCTCTTTTCTTTCAAGCCCACAACCCGATGTTAAGGCCCACAGCTGCCCATTGCAGCCTCGGGGCTCCTGTGTTTTGCGAGGCCAGACTGAGAAAAAATTGGTCTTTACGTGGGCTTGTTGCACCACACTGACAGAGGGCTATGTGTGGCCAAAAAAATCCCTCCCCACTGACAAAAGCTCCCCCAGCGTCTGCCCAGTTCCAGAGATCAAGGGGACAGCCAGGAAGGTCGGTGGGGGGATAGTACCTTTCAGCGAAGGTGGTGTGTAGGCACAGGGGTTGGGTCGCTTCGACTTGAGATGGTGCCCCTCTCCTGAGGCTCTCTGCCAGGGGAAGTGCCAGGTTAAAGGGGCTCAGCAGAGGCCCCTTCCCTTCACCCTCCCTCCATTCCATCCCACCCATGGCCACCCAAGTGGACTGATTTCGCCTCTGCTAATGGGTCCTGCACCTAGGCTGAGCCTCCCCACCCTGTGGCTTTGGGAGGGCCCCCATAAGCCATGGCCTGGTTTAGGGCAGGATTCTAGGTCCTGGAGGTTCCACCCTGAGTCTGAGCAGAGGAGGATCTGCTGGTGGCACCTGGCATGAGGCACTCTCAGAGGGCTGCCCATTGATATGCTAATGTGTCCTCTTGGGTGGCACCCCATACTGGTTGGTTGTCACTGCAGGCACCCATCCACCCCACCCCAAAGGGCCCAGGCATCCCGCCTTCCAGCTGCCCCAGGAAACTCACCTGGTGGGGGGAGGCTTCCTCCTCTGAGGAAGGCCACCAAAGCCAACCAAACCGGAACCGAGTGAGGAGGAAGAGGAAGAGAGATAAAGAATCCGAGTTATTTTCCCCAGGGTCTCAATCTCTGGGGACAGGGAAAGTGTGCCCTCTCCCTTCTGAGGCTGGGAGGTGTCATGTCAATAAATAAAGCCAATAGAGTTGGGTTCCCAGACCTTATCCACTCCCCAGTCTCCTGCTCTGAGTTCTGTTCGTGGAACTTCTGCAGGGCCCCTAGGAAGGCATCAGAACTAGGGTAGGACAGGGGCTCAGTGGGCAGGGAGGGCCCTACCTGGTGAGGAGTGCTCTGAGAGCCGGAACAGCATGGCAGGCGTTGGTCTCCTGCGCCGGATCTAAGGAGAAGGAGGGAGGGGTGACAAGATAGACACCTGCAGCCCCCCACCCCACCCCAGATAGCAGGGAACACACAGTGCTTTGGAGTCCCTGGAGAACCTTTGAATCAAAGTCTGTCAGAGCCAAAAGGAACTCTGTAGCTCACCTAACCCCCTCATTTTATAGAGGTGAAAAAGCAGGGCTCAGAGAGGTTTGGCAGTGTCCTCAAGGCCACACAGCACACCAAGTCCAAAGGACAAGAAAAACCCCAGTCACTGACTCCCAGGCCATGCCTTTCCCACTCCATGGCTACTCCAGAACAGACATTTCCCTTCCTGTCTTCTCCCACCAAGGCCCTTCCTCTCCCCAGTTTCTGAAAACATCAGACCTCGGAAAACATCAGACCAAAGCTGGCTACAGCTGCAGCTGCCAGGGCTGGGCCCTGGGGAAGATGCCCCACGGGTCATGGCACCCACGTGGCCCTGCCCACCTAAGGTCAGTTCAAGGGCTCCAAACAAGCTGGATCCAGCTTTTCAGAAGGAGACTGAGCCAGGGCACTGCAGGCATCCCCCACCTCCAGCTGAGGCTCAGGGACCCACAGGGGCCTGGGGGGGAACCTCTCTGGGGGCCTGGGTTTGGGCTTCTCTGCCAGTCTCTGTAAGGCTGCAGAACTCTTCACCCAGTCCTTGTGAGAAGTGAAAAGTTGCCCTCCTTGCTACGTGAGCCAAGCTGAATTGGGGGGAGGCGGGTGCTGAGCACTCCCAGCAACTGACCCCCCACCCCTCAGCTTGGCAATCAGACCAACTGTCAGTTAATTAGGTCCCTGTTGAGCTCCAGGGAAATGCACAAAGAGAACCAGGTGAGTTAAGCTGAAACTGCCACCTCCCCTGCCAAGCTCCCCACAACACCCTCCCAACCCAAAGCTGCTTAGGCCCAGGGCTGTACCCCTTGCCCTCTATCTCCCCCCACAATGACTTGGCCCCCTCCTCACTGCTCGGTGGGGAGCCAGCTGCATCTCAGCAACAAGTGACCCCTGCTCCACTAGGGATGGGAAGTGGAGCCCTCTGTCACAGCACCCCCCAACCTTTGGAAGCCCCTCAGCCCCCAAGAAGGCTCTCGGGAGGACTCAGTAGTCTGTAGGAAGACGTCTGGCTTTGTGATGACTTGTCACCTCTCCCTCCTTGGGGTTGGGGCTCTGGGGCCTGACAGCAGGAGGTCAGAGCAAGGTTCCGGCGACCCCAGCCCAGGCACACACGCGGGACTAGAGAGGGACAGGGCAGTGGGGTCACCCGGTGGCAACCTCACACTCCCGCCCTGGGTGGCGAGATCAGTGTCCGCCGCTGCTCACATCTGACCAGCTCTGGGCTGGAGCCAGGCGAGCGGTCCCGGTGGTAGCCTATTAGACTGACTACCCTTTGGGGACTGTGCTGGGACCAAAGGACGCCCCACTCCCGGACGGTCTGGAATCGGCCTGTCCCCCCACCCCCGCACCCCCACTCTCACTGCCGGGAAGTCTCTGGCCCCGGGATTAGGACCGAAGCCGCGGGAAAAAGTTGCACGAGTCTCCAGCTAACTTCACACGCGGCCCCGCACCCAGTCCTGACCGAGGCAGAGCCCGACTCCCCTTGCGCCCCCACCCCCAAGGCCAGTCCGGCCGGGGCAGCTCCCTGCGAGTGCGAAGAAGCCCCGCGGGGTGTGTCGGGGACACTGCTGGAGTGGGGCGCGGGCCGCTTACCATCTCCACCTGGCGGGGGTCGAGCTGGCTAGGGGGCGCGGGAACCGAGAACTGGATCTTCTTGCGGTCCTTGGGGTCCATGGCGCGTGGGGTGGGCGGCGGGGCTGGGAAGCGCAACTCGGGGTCCCGGCGGCGGACTGTGCTGGGCTCCCCCGCGCAGGTGGCGGGCTGTGCGGCGGGAGGAGGAGGAGGGCTGTTCGCTCACGGATAAAAATACCGCGCCCGCCGAGGGGAGGGTGCGGAGCGGGAGGAGGGTCGGCGCCCGGGCTGGGCGCGCCCCCAGGCTCTCGGGACTCTGGGCTCGCCCCCCGCGCTCGCTGAGCCGGGTCTGTGCCTGGCTGCCTCGCACTCCCCGGCCTGGGTGTCTCTGCGTCTCGGTGTCTCTCCCCTCCGGAGTGTCTCTGCGTCTCGGTGTCTCTCCCCTCCGGAGTGTCTCTGCGTGTCTCCTCTCTCTGCCTCTCGCGCCCTTCTCCACCTCCCTCCCTCAGCCTCTCCTCCTCTCCGCGTGTGTCGCTGCCTCTGCCAGGCTCACCCCTCCGGTCCCCGCTTTGGGGTCCCCAGCCCGTCCCCTCCGCCTGGGACTGGCGCCCGGGTGCTCGGAGGGAGGGCTTAGAGGAAACTGGCCAATGAGCATGGAGAATCGTGTTCTCCTAGGGCTGGGAGGAGGGTGGGAGTTAGAGCCAAGGCCGGGGGAGCCGGCTGGGGGGCCCCCTGCGGTCTCCCCAGAACTTGAAGCTGCATTATTGATGGAGTCCAGCAGAGAGGATAAAGGGGGAGGGAGAGGGAGAGGGGCAGCGGGGAGGCAGGACTCTGGCTTTAACCCCTTCGTGGTCCTGGCACTGGGAATTTCAGGGAGGCCTGTGAGGTCGTGGGGAGAGTACCAGCCTGTCACGCTGTGAATGGGGGTGTCCTGGAAAGGCAGCGAGTGTGACCGAGTTGTGTGTGGGAGGACACGTGTCAGTCATCGTGGCAGGGAGAGTGTGCAGGGGAGTGCCGGGGCCCTTTGGTGCCCATAGCCTGGGAGTGTGTGTTGGGGGGTCGGTGTGGTGTGTGTCTGTGTAAGTGTGTCAGAGTGTCAAAGATGCAGGTGTGAGTGGCAGGATGTGGGAGGACTGCGTGTGTGCAGAGGAGGGTGTGGGTGTCGGGGAGGATGTCAGAGGCTGTCAAGGTGATGGGCAGGCGTGTGCCAGCTTGCAGGGAGTGGGGGACTGTATCCACAGCTCCCGCCGTGCAATTGCTGGGGGTATGAGGTTGTGAATGTGTGAGCGCTCCTGTGAGGGAGAAGGGGAATGCGCCCTGCCATGATGTACCCTGGATTCACGTGGCTCCTGTCTTTCCTCTCCAGATCTAATGGGGTGGGGAGGACAGGACCGACCCAGAGTTGGGCGGTTTGGGGGCTGCCTATACACGTGCCATCACATGCATGAATTTGGTGCATTCAGAAGCAGGGTTGGGGGAGACAGGTGTGAGTCTCTCTCTCTCTCTAGAGGTGTTTGTGTGTGTCTCTGGAGCGGGAACAGGAGGAGCTGGCCCTGCAGGTGGAATGTCCCTATCTATCTGTCCGGGCCTTGGGTACCTTTGCGGGAGCTGCTGTTTCCCTCCTTGGGGCTGCGCAGAGGGTCTGAATGCTTCTGTCTAGCACTGAGAGGGTGCGTGTGTAGGCGTGTACATAGCATGTTCTTCCTGGGGCTCTGTTTGTGTTGGCAGCCTCTCTCCTGGTCACTCTCAGGCCTGAAACTGCCAGGAGCCTTCCCTACCCCCAATCCTCCTGCGGCTTTTCCACTCCCAGCCCCAGCATCTGGGTCCTTGGTGGAGTGAGAGGCAGAGGAATCTTCTGGAATTGGGGTCAGGGCCCACTCTGGGGGTGAGGGAAAGAGTGGCAGGAGGGCCAGAGTGTTGCTCACAGGAGTGGGATGCCCTGGCCACCCAGCTCCGCATCGGCCAACCCCAGGCCTGGCTCAAGTCCCTGCATGTTTGTTGACTTATATACTTGTTGGGAAACAGCCGGATGCCAAGTTGTCGGCCCAGGGGTGTAGGCATCTCTGGCAGCCCCTAGCTTGGCCCAGAACCTCTGTCGAAGATGGGGTGTGGTGGGGAGTGGCAAAGGCCAATTTGGCAGTGCCTTGGGAGGGTAAATAAGGAGGCCCTGAAAGGAAGAAGGGGTACAGGAAGGGCATGACCCAGGCAGTGGCCCGGACAGCCACTGGGTGGGCAGAGGTGGGGAAGGGGCTTGTGGCCAGTGCTGGTGGTGTGGGGAAGGATCGTGGGGATGAAGGGGACAAAGGACAGCTGGGAGGGTGATGAGAGGATGGAGACAGGGAGGCATGACCACCAGTTGCACCTCAGAGCCTGTCGGAGCTGAAAAGGCCTCAGGGAACTTGGCAGCTGAGCCCCATTTGAGCAGGAGGGCTTATTTACGGAGGCTCTGCTGAACTTACTGGAGCTCTGGGAGACCCCAGATCAGGAAACATTCCCCGGATCCCAGGCTGGGGCAGCTGAGAAGGGAGATGAGGGCAGAGAAGCCTCCCTCTCAGCTAGGCCTGGAAGATGAGGTCTTTGGGAGCAGAGGGACGGTGTTTGCCCATCTCCCCCAGCCTGTGGCCAGGCATCCACACTTCTGGCATCTAAATCCTGGGGCCAAGAAGGGTGGGGAAGACTGGCTGACAGAGGGACAGACACAGGGGACAGACACGAAGGAGGAGGAGGAGACTGCACAGAGACAGGACATGAGAGAGAGATTGGAGAGAGGAGAAAGCAAAGAGGGACAGAAAACATGGTTGAGAGATGGAGAGACAAAGGGAGGCAAAGAGAGAGAGGGAGCCTCACAACGGAGAAAGGCAGAAGACAGAGATGGAGAGAGAGTAAAAATAGCTCAGCATTAAGATAATTGCAGCTCACAGCTCTGCCCTCCGTTAGGAATTAAATTAGGTTTTATTACTTTGATTTTTCTCTCCTGGATCCTACGCGACTTCTCAAGAACTTGGGGAAAAGTTTTTCAGGTGGGCGGCCAGGTGGTAGGGGCTGCGTGGGCGACAGAGGAGGAAGGGGATAGGACTCTGGGGAGCTGGGGGAGGGGTGGGCAAGGGCAAGGAGTGGGGAGGGGCTGCTGGAGACAGTGGAGCCCGGCAGGGGCTGGGGGAGGTGGCCAGGACCAGGCACAGGGTGGGGGTGGGAGGGCGCTGAGAAGCAAAGGGCCAGGGTGCCCTGCATTCACTTTGACTTAGAATTAATCATATGCAAATAAGATGTAAAAATAATATGCCACTCCTTGGTTATTATTCTTGGGTTAGAAGCACAGGCGGTTGGGTCCAAGGAACAAATTCAAGACCTCATTTGACTTAACTCTGATTGAACTGTGGGTCTCTCTGCTTGGACTGACAGAAAAAGTTGGTGGTAGGGTGTCTATTGATGTACCATAGGTCTGAGTACACTATTTTGAGGCGTTTCTTTCCCATCATGTATCTTCATGCCATTGCTGGATGCCTGCCACGGGGCCTGGCGTGCAGGAGGCCCTGCGTTCACCTCTGGAGGGAAAATTTGGGAGGGTGGTGTGAGGCTTTGCCCTCTTCCCCGGATGGGGGGAGAAGGGACACTCGGCTCTGTCCCCCACTCCTCCCAAGCAAGATGTGTTTACCTGGACAGAACATCAGCTGGGAAGTCCCAGCCCTGGGTAGGAATTTCAGATCTGTAACTTACTGTGTGAACTTGGACACATTTCTTAACTACTCTCTGTGCCTCAGTTTCCTTATGCTTCAGAGCCCACCTCACATGGTGGCTGTGACGATTCAATAGGAAGAAAAATAAAGCCCCCGCCAGGGCAGGATTCCTGATAGCCCTTGATCGAGTTTCCGGCTTCCCCAGAGCTCTGGGGATGCGCATCCAGAAAGAGCCGGCAGGTGGCGGAGTCGGCCAGGGTTTGGGTAGCTACTGCAGGCACTGCGGGTCTGGAGTTGGGCATCATACCCGTGACCTTGACACCACAAAGCTGAGCTGGCTGGGTTGGCATGTGGCAGCTGGAAGGGAGGCCGCGGAAGTCCCAGGAAGCACCCTGAGAGGAGCCGGGAGTGCTGGCTGGGAGCCCTGGGCGTCTTTCCCTGCCCTTGGGGGAAGGGAGAAGTGGGGACGGGGGAGGAAGAGGAATTCCAAGGCCCACCTCCTCTGGGGAAGGCCGTGTACCCAAGAGGAGAGGGCAAGGGCACCTTCCGTAGGAGCAGTGGTGGCACCAGGACAGGTGGACAACAATCTGAGACGCTCATTTACACACGGACTCATTCATTCATTCACCCGTCATCCATCCCTTTGCCCATTCAGTACATTCACATTGGGTGCTTAGGTGCTTTGTTCCAAATTTTGTTGAGTTACAGTTTGCATACAATAAAGTGTTAAATATACATTTCAGTGAGTTTTTGGAAATTTATATAGCATTTGACCACCACCACAATACAGATATATAATGTTTCTGTCACCCCAGAACGTTCGTTTTTGCCCCAATCCAAGTCAATCTCCCTTCTCCACTCACTGGGTGTATCATAACTCTTAGCACACTATTTTGATACGTGTCTTTCTCATCAATTTTTTTTTCTTTTTTTTTAGAGACAGGGTCTTGCTCTGTTGCCCAGGCTGGAGAGCAGTGGTGCCATCACGACTCACTGCAGCCTCGACCTCCTAGGCTCAAATGATCCTCCTGCCTCAGCCTTCTGTGTTGCTGGAACTACAAATGTGCACCACCACACCCGGCTAATTTTTTTATATTATTTTTTGTAGAGACAGGGTCTCACTTTGTTGCCCAGGCTGGTCTGGAACTCCTGGGCTCAAGGGATCCTTCTGCCTTGGCCTCCCAAAGGGCTGGGATTACAGGCATGAGCCACTGTCGCTGGCCGTCATCTCTGTTTACATCATCACCGACCTGCCACAGTACCCAGAATACAGCAGGCACTCCATGACGCCGAGAGGATGGTTTGAGAAGTGAATGAATAGATGAATACATGAGTCAGAAATTGACAACGGTGACATATAGGGAGCCTCTGTGCTGGGCACCGGGCTAGGCCCTTCCTACGCACTCTCATTTAATCCTTGCTGGTATCCTTCCAATTCACAGATGAGGCTATTAGATTCAGAGAGGTTCAGCAGCTTTCGCCCAGAGCCTGGGTTCAAACGCAGACAGTCTAACTCCAGAGCCCTCCCGCTTTAACTGCTGCTTTTAACACGTTCAGGATGGACGCGTGGAAGATCGCGTGCACGCACTGCAGCGGGCTCCTCTCTTTCTCTGCCCTGGACCAGGTTTCTCTCTCGCTCAGTCCCGCCAGTTTGGACTGTTCTCGGGAGCAGCAGAAATCAATGTGCGGAGGCTGCCCTCTGGTGGCACAAACGAGTACAGCCGTATATGTGCCCTCTGGCGCCCCCAGGTGGGAGCTGGGAGGTTGTTGAGAAGAGAGCAAGCTGCAGCCCACAGCGGGGGCAGCCTCAGCCCCCGGCACCTGGAGACCCCCTGCTCTGGCCACTGCCTGGTGCCCCCCGAGGTGCCAGCTGAGGCTGCCCCCGAAGAATGCCAGCTGCCGGAGCCCGCCGCCTCCCACTCCCTCCACCAGCCTCACACACACTCCAATCCCGGTCCAGTCGACTGCTTCCATTCCCTGAAGAAGAGGCCCTAAAGTTAAAACAGCTGTTAATTTATAAACCAATTTTTCCGTGACTGCTTAATAAATCGCCAGCAGCTGCTCTGCCCCGTCCTCCTGCCCAGGCACCCGGCCCCGGGGGCTGCATGGAGAAGCTCAGAGCCGCCAGCCTGCCCCTCCTGCCTTCTTCCTCCAACCTCTCCAGCTTGCCCCCATTCACCCAGAAACTGGGCAACTTGCGGGGCGGTGGGCGGGGGCGGGGGTGTGGACCTTGATGAACCCAGCTTCTCTGGTCTTCAGTGCAGTGCTGAGACAGGGATGAGTTTTCTTTCCTAATGGGCTGCAGCCCAAGGGCCGTCCCTCTGTAAGTCCCACAACCCCCACATCCCACCGGACTTCCAGGTCCGGAAGGTGGGTGTCAAAGGTTTCTCTAGTTCTGGGGAAATGAGGGTGTCCAGATTCCCTGGGGAAGCCCCCCTGAGCCACCAGGAGGTAAGGGGATCCTGAGAGCACTGGAATCCCAGTGTTCTGTCTCAGGGTGGACCCCCTGACAGATGCTAACAGACTCCCTGACCCTGCTGTGCTGTCAAGGGCGGGCTGGGAAGAGGCAAGAGAGGCTGGGATAGCATCCTGTTCTGGAGCTCCTGGTGCCTGCCCACGCGTCCTGAAGCTCTAGTGAGGAGGGATCGGGGCCACCTGAACACTCACTTTGCCCGCTTCTACTAACATATAAACAGCACCATGAAAATTCATGTGGGGCGGGGCCCTGTGAACTGCAGGCTTGAGGCCTGTTCTTTCTCTTTGTATCTGCAAGTTCCAAAGGCACCCAGGGTGAAAGGCCAGCTGCCACCATGATCCCTGATTGCTGGGCAAGGGGGTCAGTATGGCTCAGCGTGTGCAGGGTGGTGAAGCACCCCAGCTCAGAAGTTCAACTCCCAGTTCTACCACTTACTAGCTGTGTGACCTTGGCCAAGTCATTTAATCTCTCTTTCCTTCCTCGGTGTCTCCATTTATAAAATGGGGATAACAATAGAATTATAAAAACTAAGCAAGTTGATGCTCATAAGCACACAGTTTAAAAATGTGATTTATTACAAAGTGATGCTTAGTATTATCTTCTCATCCCCCTGCTGGAGACCGAAGCTCCTGGAAAACCCAAATAGGAGAGACAAATAGCAATTATTGGGGTAGGGGTGCCCAAGAGATTGCCAGGGGAAATGGGTGGGGGGCAGGTAGGAATGCAGGGACAATTTTTTTTTTTTTTTTTGAGATGAAGTCTTGCTCTTGTCGCCCAAACTAGAGTTCAGTGGCAGCGATCTTGGCTCACTGCAACCTTCGCCTCCCAGGTTCAAGCAATTCTCCTGACTCAGCTTTCCAAGTAGCTAAGATTACAGACGCCCGCCACCACGCCCAGCTAATTTTGTAGTTTTAGTAGAGACAGGGTTTCACCATGTTGGCCAGGCTGGTCTCGAACTCCTGACCTCAAGTGATCTGCCTGCCTTGGCCTCCCAAAGTGCTAGGATTACAGGTGTGAGCCACTGCGCCTGGCCTATCAGGGACAAAATTTTTAAAACCCAGCCAGGATTCCTGAGTTATGTGGTCCTCATGAGGCTTTATCACTCTGGGCCCTTCTGTTCTCCCCAATCCCTCCACCCCCATCCCCATCCATCTCCCACTACACAGCCAAGGCCCTTCCTTGGCCTGCTTCTGGGAAAGGAAGAAAAGGCTCCATCCCACCACAGCTGCCGGAGCCCCCACCTTTCAAGAAGCAAGTTCTCCCTACCATCTAACCGAAAGCCCTTCCGTTTCTCTAGTCAGCAGGGGCTGCCACGACGCCCTCTTGCTCTGCCAGGAGGAAGAGATCCCAGCAGGGACAGAGATGGGGAGGGATCAGAGGGCCTGGGGCACTCTGTTGGACTCTGCCCCTCGCACAGGCCCGGTGTGAGCCTGGCCTTGCTACATCTTCCCTGTGTGTTTCAGAACAGCTTAGTCAACCTCTCTGAGCCTTGTGTTCCACATGGAGATAATTCCAGAACCTACCTTCTGGGTTGTTGCAAGGGTTGGATGGGATACTGCCCATGCAGTTCTTAGCACAGGACGTGGATCACAGCAGGAGCTACAGAAATGGTGGTGGGGAGAGGCGGAGGGCTGGGAAGAACCTGGATGTCAGAGCTGAACTGTCTGGTTCAAACTCCACTCCACTACTCACAACTGGGTGACCTTGAGCAGGTTGCTTAAACTTCGTGTGCCCCTGTTTCTCCATCCTTAAAACGGAGACTGTAACAGAACTTGTGTCACTGGGGGGTCGTGAGGCACCTAGAGCTTGCTGAACAGTTCTCCAGCTAAATAAATGTTTGCCGAGTTAATAGTCTTGTTAGTTGCTGTCATTATCATCGGCCCCCACTAGAGCACTGACCCTCCTTAGACTATGCCTCATCCAGGGGCTTGTTGATGGCAGAAGGTTGGAGGCTGAGCAGAACCAGACTAGAGACCCTGGCATGGGGAATACCAGCTCAGGACAAGCCCACAGTCCCCACCTCCTTAAGGTGCCCACCTCTGGTATCCTCCTACACCCTGGCACGAGCACAACTGATTCCCTCTGACTCCCCCCGTCAATGGCCCTGCAGAGCAGCCAGCCCCCTCCCTGTGCCCGGGTCCTGACTACCTCCTGGAAATAAAGCAGGGTCCCAAGGGCCCACTCAAGCCCAGGACTACTCTGCCAGGGTGCCAGCTGGTGCCCATGGGGGCGGGGCAGCCGTTTGATCATGTGGAAGGGGAAAGCTGGAGGCACCCCCAACCTTGTGGCCCCCATGAGATACAAGAAAAGGCTGGGGCCACCCAGAACATCCTTCTAGCTTCCCTCCCCTTGGGAGAAGAGGGGTGGGAGCTAAGATTGGCCTGTCCTGTGCCTCAGTTTACTCAGCCATCCAGGTGATGGAGTCTTCATTCCTGTCTCCCAGGCTACCTGGGGTCCCAAAGCCTTGGCATTGGCCTCTCACATCTCCTAGACCTCTTTCCTTTCTTAAAGAATCCTAGCTCAGCCTCCTGGTCCCCTCCCACGTTCTCTTCTTAGAAGCCACTTGGGAGGACACTGAGCCCCAGAGCGGGAGGCAGAAGCCACCGCACGCTGGAGATGGCCCCTACAGAACGTGAGGCTGCATCTCCAAGCCCGTCCAGGGCGCCAGTCTCCGCTGGGGTCACCGGCGATCCCCGCCGCTGCCCCTTCCCGCCGCCACTGGCCCTTTAAGAGACTCTCCGCGCGCTGCCGTCCCGGATCAGCCAGAGAGACCATTAAAATTTTATGCAGAATGAAAATGGGCCAGGTCTCCAGCTTCCTCGCTCCCATCCAATGATTTATTACTCGCAAATACCACAGAACTAATTAGTATAGTAATTAATTAATACGCATTTGCATATTTGCATGTGCAATTAGTGCAGTGGAGTGATTACTGGGAGAATGAGGGGCCCCGATTGTCAGATGTGAGGGGGAAGTGGCCTGGAAAAGAGTTAGTGGGAATGAACTTTGTAGGGAGCGCGATGGCGGGGAGGGAGGGGAGGCGAGCACGGGCGAG
>NW_012106252.1:4057897-4059179 GCF_000951045.1 Mandrillus leucophaeus
CGCCGGGCGCCGTGCCAGGCGCGGGGCGGGGGTGGCGAGGAGAGAACCGGGAGCAAGCCAGGAGAAGGACAAGGAGGAGAAGGAGCGAGTGGCGGGGGCCCACCGGGCGCCAGGTGCTTGCTCCTAGGACGCCGCTACTCTTCCTTGCAAAGATTTTGTGAGGCAAGGCTCCTTATTCCCATTTTACAGACGGGAGGGTAGACGGGGGCGGGGGCTGCAGGCAACTAGTGAGCAAGCTGTGAAGCTGGCGCTCCTAAAGCTGGATCGTCCATCCCCAAACGTTCAACGCGGTGCCAAGGGCCAGCGGCGGCAGCGCCATCAAGGGACATCAGGGAGGACTTCCTGGTGGAGGCAGCACCTCGCTGAGTCTGCAAGGGCTAGGAGGGCGTCTTCTGAAGAAGCTGAGGGAAATGGCGTACAGGGTGGAAAAACTCCATGTTTAATGTGACTGCTCCCTCTCTGTGTTTAGAAGCAGCCTCCACCCACCTACCTACCGATGAGCAGAACTTGATAGATCCAGGCCAGGGCATGGCTCTTGTGACTTGGGGACCTGGCTAGAGGGCAAACCCTGGGCACAAGTCCTTCCCAGGGTACCCTCCTTTCCCTCTCCATTGCGGAGTCTGCTGGTAATAGGGTGTGGAGACCACAGCGGTTTCGGAGAAAGGGACACACTGCATAATGAGTAAGAGCATGAGCCCTGGAGTCAAGCAAAACTTGGTTCGAATCCCAGCTCTGCCACTTTCTAGCTATGTGACCCTCACACATCAGCCTTGACGGCAACCTCTCTGCGCTTCAGCATCCTGGTCTTTAAGTGGTAGTTCTAGGAATCCCTCCCACAGATGTCTTGTCAATAATAAAATAATATTCCTGTGAAGGCCAGTGCCTGGCACAGATAGCACTCACCATTGTCATTATTACATTATTAAGTATGTTATCACACAGTGCTGAGGCTCTGGGAACGGGAGGACCCCAAAGTGGCAACAGGGTCCTGGTTTCCTGTCCACGCTCTGCCACTCACTTATTGTGTGACACGAGGCAGGCTGCTTCCCCTCTCTGTGGCTTCTACATCTGTAAAATGGGGAGTGGGCCCATGAGACCCTACCTCTCTAGACTATTCCCTTCCCTCCCTGTGGACCCCAATTAAAAAGTCAGGCAGGGCACGGAGGTGTGGGCCTGTAGTCCCAGCTACTTGGGAGGCTCAGGTGGGAGGATTGCTTGAAGCCAAGTATTTGAGTCCAGCCTGGGCAACATAGCAAGACTCCTGTCTCTAAAAAAAAAAAAA
>NW_012106252.1:4059889-4070062 GCF_000951045.1 Mandrillus leucophaeus
GGAAGGAAGGAAGGAAGGAATCTCCACCCTTTATGCCAGGCAGTCCTTCCCAGGTCCACTCCTGGGGCTGACTCAAGAGATCTCTGGTTAAATTGTGACCTCCTAGCCTGACCATGTCCTGCGCATACACCATACATTCTGCCCCAGTGACCCTTTGGGGCTGTCCTCCTGAGTACCAGCACTACCACTAAGGTGTGGGTCATCCATGCCTACTGTCAGGCCCATATGTCCCCTGCACCCATGAGCTCAAGGGACGTTTCAGAGAATAGTCCAGCACCAAGCCCCTAAAATTCCCCAGCCCAGATCCCTGGCTCTGATTTCCAGGGGCAGAAACTGGGAAATACCCAGGTCACAGAGAAGATCACAACAGTGCCCGCCCTAAGGAAAGAGAGCCCAGGATGCAGCCTGGTCCTGTGCTCTCCCCACTGCCCTGTGCTGCAGCATCAGGAAGGAGTTCCCCATCCCCCATCCGCCAGCACTTGGCCACCCAAGAACGCACTTCCTAACCTGCCATCCTTTTGTTCCTCCCATCAGTGCTGAACTGCAGGGGACCAGGTGAACCGTGGCACTAGTCCTATTTTACAGATGAGGAAGCAGGGGGTTACATGATCTGACCAAGGTCACGGCTGCTAACTCTGGTCCAGTTGCCACCTTGAGCTCCCTGTTCATCTGCCTTCCTGTGTGGACTCTGGGAGTGAGTTTGGGAGGGGCTGGAGCGAGACATATCAGCTTCTCCATGGAAAACTCACAAGAGAAGCAGAACAAAGATATGGTGATGAAGAGAGCTGCAGGAACGAAATAAAAAAAAATAACATTGGGCCAGGTGCAGGGCTCATGCCTGTAATCCCAACACTTTGGGAGGCCAAGGTGGGCAGATCTCTTGAGGTCAGGAGTTCGAGACCAGCCTGGCCAACATGATGAAACCCCATTTCTACCAAAAATACAAAAAATAGCCAGGCGTGGTGGTGGGCGCCTGTAGTCCCAGTTACTCAGGAGGCCGAGGTGGGAAGATTGCTTGAGCTCAGAAGGTGGAGGCTGCAGTGAGCGGAGATTGTGCCACTGCACTCCAGCCTAGGTGACAGAACGAGACCCTGTCTCAAAACTAACTAACTAACTAACTAACTAACTAACTAAATAAATAAATAAATAAAAAAGAAAAAATAAAGGGAAAAAAATAGTGCTGATCAGAGGCTTGAGGCAAAATCAGCCACCTCTGGACAGAGCTGTTAGCTCATCTGAAGCTTATTAGCATACCCATTTTACAAAGGGGAAAGCTGACATTCCATGTCAGTTCTGGTATTGGTGGGGAAGCTGAAGAGAAAAGAGGGCAGATTTCGAGGAGCGACTTCCTGTGGGTAGAGGTCCTGTGCTGGCTGCAGCCTTACATTTTGGGGGCAGAAGAACCAACACCACCACCCTCCCAACAGGGGCAGGACAGGTCTTGGTGCCACAGCTATATATTGAGGATATTCTGTATGCCAGGTCCTGGGTCCACTTCCTGCCTTCGTGAAATGTGCTGCCCAGAGTGGCTTCCTGGAGGAGGTGATGCTTAGGCTTAAGGAGTGAGGAAGCTGGACTGGACACCTCAAGAAGAGAGAACAGCCTGAACAAAGGTTCCTAGGCATGAGGCTTGTAAAACCAGAACTAGTCGGAGCTGCTGAGGGCACAGATAAAAGCAGCAGCTAAATCGGGGTGTCCCTAAAGAGCATGGCCTCATCTTAGGGGCACTGGGGAGCCATGGAAGGTGCCAGAGTGGGCAAATACCATGTTTGGATTTGCATTTTGGATAGGATGTGCAGGGTGGGTAGCCTTGGTCCAGTAAGGGAAGCCAGAGGAGCAAGGGCCCTTAAGAAGTCACGGCCAACTTCCTGGAAGAGGAGGGATTGGGTCAGGCCCATAAGACAGAAGGGTTCTGAGATGCTGGGGAGCAGCATCAGCAGAGATGCAGCAGCGGGAGCGGGACGCAGCTGTGTCCCTGGACCTCATCTCGCCTCAGAGTGCCCCATGCAGAGCAAGAGTGGGGTGGGGTAAGAGGGAGGGGGCTCATAGCCTGCTGAAAGGTGAAGGTGTGGAGACCAAGCAGGAGGTCCACAGCAGGGCAGGCCTTGTGGCCTCAGCATCAGGGCCTGGTACCAGGAAGCAAGTCTGGCAGTCCCAGGCTCAGCCTCCTTGCCCTTCTTTGGGGGGAATCTGTGACCTCCCCCATCCCAAGTCCACCTCTCCAGACTGCAATTTGTGCAAAAGGCAAGGTAAGGGGCTGAGGACTCTGGGCTTGACCGGGACCCTCAGCTTTTTTCTTTAGGAGTGTCTCAGGGGAAAGGTCCCAGGACCCAAACTCTCTGACCCAGATGGGCATTAATGCAACAAGCATTTATTAAGCACGAACTCAGTGAGAGCTGTGTGTATGGCACCAGGCAGGTTGAATCAGCCCCAGGTGTGAACCTGGGAAGGACTGCCTGGCATAAAGGGTGGAGACTCTTTCCTGGGCATTTATTTATTTATTTATTTTAGAGACGGGAGTCTCACTATGTTGCTCAGTATGAAGCCTGAGACTAAAGAGATACAGAACAAGTCATCACCAGGGTCCAGGCAAGGAGACAGATGGGTAAATAGATCCTTCTAACAAAGGGTGGTAAGCTACCCTGACCGGGGAGGTCAGGGAAGGCTTCCAGGAGGAGGTGTCCAGGAAGCATCTTAGTGAGAAATGAGAATGCATTTGACCAAAGGGAAACTCAGGGACCAGTGCCCATGAGGGAAAGAGCTCTTCTCAGAAAAACAGGGCTTAGAGGCCAGAAGTCAAAGGTTACTGGAGCAAAGGTCATGCCACCTTTAGAGCAAGGAAACAATCCAGAGGGGAGTGGCTTTGGTGCAGGAATGGCGGGTCTCCTCAATCCATCCTTTGTCCCTGATTGAGGGTGGGAAAGGGGGACAAGGATGCAACAGAGGTCTGACCTCTGTCATCGTCAGGCCGGTCCCACCCATCTTTGGGTGGGGTCTAGGCCCACAGTGGGAGCCCAGGGAGCAGGCAGAGGATGTTGAAGAGAATCCTGGTGGTGAGTGGAGGTCAGGACAGGAGGTCAGCACGGAGGAGGGGGCTACACCTCACTGGCCCTGCCCTCCCCTCCCCCATGGCACCACAAGGCACGCAGCCGCATATCACCCGTGCCAGCCCTCACCTCCCGGCAACGTCGCCGCATTCTCAGCCACGCCATCTGGCGTGCCCGCCGCTCCCCAGCATACTGCGGCGGGCGGGGAGGAGGGGGCAGTGGGGCAGGTGCCCACCCCAGAGCCAGGAAGAAGCTGCAGGTCCCCCTCCCCCAGCATCCTTTGGACTTGATGTGGGGCAGGGGCTGGGGAGGGAGGTGGCAGGTGCCCTGATGCTTCAGAAGGAATCTTCGAGCATCTTGAACTGCTGGAACACTGCTGGGCAATGCCAGCCTGTCCCCTCCCTTTCCCCCTCCCCCCACAGCACGGCTAATGGCAGGAACACAGGCCCCTCAATGATCTCCAAATTCCTGCCCTTCCCCTCAAATCTGAGGAGGGGAGTGAGAAGACAGGCAGCCCCCTTCCTTCCCGCGCTCCCAAGCTCACTGGGTTCTCACCTGCCGGCCCCACTCAGCCCAGAGAGGCCCCAGGAGGCAGATAAATGTGTGGCTGAGGCCAGGGGCTGGACACCTGGGTTTGATCCACCTGCTGCCGCCCTCCCTGCCTGGAGCTTTGGTGGGAAATCAAGTGTCCTTCAGTGCCCCCACCAATCTCATTCAGGGGTGGTGACCACCAATCTCATTCGGGGGGTGGTGACTGGCTAGCTGTCCTTCTGGGTGTCAGAATGGAGTGGAGCAGTTAAAGATTTATGTATGTATTTTGGTGGAGCAGGGGGTATAACGAGAGCAGTTTCTAGAACACTCTTCCTGTGCCCTGAGCAAGAGTCCCCCAGACTCCTCAGGGATGACCTCCCACCTCCCTGACACACACACTCTGCCCCCCTCACCCCTGCCCCCAGGACCTGAGCCTGTACAAAATGGCCGCTACCCCTCTGAGGCAGCCATTTTAGGTGCCCAGACTGTGGCCTCCCTTGGGATGGGGCTATGTCTCCATGGGAACCTCAGGCCCCCCAGCTCCCAGTTCCTTCCAAGAGGAGTGGGCAGCAGCAATGGGGGCCTTCCAGGCCTGGCTGAGGTGCCCATCACTCCCTTTTTTCTCTCAGAGACCTGGAGGGGACCAGGCCCCTCACCAACTCCCTTCCCCCAATGCCAGGGGGAGGAACAGATGGCATCTCTGGGTGTCCTTCTCCTTCCGTCTCCTTCCTTCCATTTCTGGCTCTTTCTGTCTCTCCGTCACTGCATCTCTGCATCTCTGGTGCACAGAGAGACGCGCGTATGTCCCTGCGTGTTCATGCTTGCTCGTGTGTATGTGAACACACGTGTTGTGCCTCTTTCAAGCCCATGTCTGAAGCAGGCCCATCCCACACCTCCCTCTGTTCCAATTTTCCCCTGGTTTTTATTGTATCTTCTAAAAAAAAGTTGAAATGTGTCGAGTGAGAAAAACTTGTTCCATTTTTCTGAAGGAAGAAAAGACAGAGGCAGGAGACAGAACGAAAGGGATGAAGTCCTCAGGTGCACACCCCGAACCTCAGGCCTCCTTCTCCGGGTGACTGAGGGGAGCTTCTCAGACCCAGAGAGTTGAGGTCATTCCTGACAGGTGGCTGGAAGGGTGGCAGGAACCCTCCACCCAAGGGCTCCCCTATCCTGAACAAGTTTTTACCTCCTGCCTGGAGGGGCCTGTGATACCCCTGGTGGGTTTAACCCAGCCCTCAGTGTCCAAGGGAGAAGGCAAGAAGGCACAACTTTCTCCCCCAAGGAAGCATTTATTCACCTATTCATCCATTCACTTGCCCATCAATTCAACAAAAATTCAGTTTCTATATAGACCAAGCATTCTGAATGTGTGTGGGGAGGGGTATGAGCAAAAAAATTAACGTTGTAAACATAATATTGTAAAGGTGTTTTAATTAAGAGTTGGCATTTATTGGAGGCTCATTTGTGGCATGGATTATCTCATTTAGTATTAACAACAGCCCTATGAGGGTGTAGCATAATTTATCCCATTTTATAGATGAGGAAATCAAGACCAAGACATGTTATATAACTTGCTCAAAGCATTCAGCATTTTTTAAATTTTTTTTTTTTTTTTTTTTTTTTTTTTTTTTTTTTTTTCAGAGAAGGTCTAGTTCTATCACCCAGGCTGGAGTGCAGTGGCGTGCTCACAGCTCTCTTCAGCCTCTGCCTCCTGGTCTCAAGCGATCCTCTCACCTCAGCCTCCGGAGTAGCTGGGACTACAGACATGCGCCGCCATGCCTGGCTAATTTTTGTATTTTAGGCAGAGGCAGAGTTTCACCATGTTGCCCAGGCTGGTCTCGAACTGAAGGGATCTGAGCTGAAGGGATCTGCTGGCCTTAGCCTCCCAAACTGTTGGTATTACAGGTGTGAGCCACCGTGCTGGGCCCAGCATTTTTTTGAAGTTGGTAATGGGGTTGGCCAGGAATCAGAAGCCCAGAGCATGAGCATGTAATCGAAATACCACAGAGCCAGGAGACTCCAGGAGAAAGGCTGCCAGTCAGAATTGAGGACCCTGCCTCAGTAAACGGATTGCAAAGCCTTCGAGGCTGTGCCCAGACTTGGTGGGGACTGGCCAGCACTCCCGAGTCTCTGGCCTACCCAAGGCCCATCCTTTGGCCTCTTTCTCTGCCATGCCCAGAATCCCCCCACCCCAACTATCTGCCATAGATGAGATTCCCCTTGCAGACCCAGGTTCCGGGAATGAAGGGAAGCATGGTAGGCTTATTTTTAGAGACCACTAAGGCAGATTGTGGGCTTATAAGTGAAGCACTGGCCTGTGGGTCAAGTGCCTGAGTTCTAGGACCAGTTGTGTTTCCCCTCTGTGTTCCTAGGCAGGTCAGTTTCCTTCCATGGGCCTCTGTAAGAGGAGGAGTTGGAGAGGTACATTCTCAGGCTACTTTCAACTCCCGGCCAAGTGACTCAGGCAGCACCAAGAGTCTCCGGCAGCACTAGCACCCCTATCTCCAAGGCCTCCTGATGTGTGTCTCTATTTAGAACTTAATCCAGCCTACCCAACATCAGATCAGTGTCTTACCAAGGTCCCTGGGGAGCCTCCTAGAGGGAGAGAGCCTGCCCACCCAGACTGAGGGTAAAGGCCTCCCCATACTCATTTTTGTACCACCACAGTGCTTGGCACATGGTGGACATCAACATGTGTGTGCTGAAAGTATAATTGAAGTTGTGTGCATATGTCAACCAGAGTGTCTGGAGAGGCATGAAATGTGGGTCTAAAACACACAAATGCCCGAAATGGGGTGTGGACAAGGGTCTGTCTACACCAGGCTGTGATCCTGCTCACATACATGTGTCTATCTGAGTAGCGGTGTGTTCTCTATTTTTCCACACCACAGGGTGAGGAACAGGTATGTGTGTGCATGTGTATGCATGCCTATGTGTGTGTATGTGTGTGTGCATGAGAGTGTGTGTGTGTGTGTGTGTGTATCCAAAGCCACCTCTTCAACCTGTGCCATTTGTGTCTGCGTCTGGCCCAGTGAGAGGGTTGAAAGGTGAGCCGCAAGATAAAACAGCAATTTCTACCTTCCTTACCAAGACACCTGTCTGACCTACCTCCCCTTGGCCACTCTTGGGATTACTGGGGTTGGCTTCAGTATTTTCAGATTTTTCACAAGGGGAGGAGAATACTTGAGTCTCATCCAGGAACTTAGGCAGTTCTCAGCACTGCCTGTTCCTCCTCCCTCAAATAACCAAGTCTGAAGGCCAAGAGAGAAAGCCGCTGGTGGACTGGTCACCTGTCTGACAGTGGGAGGAGGAGAGTGAGAGGTTTCTAGGTTAGGAATCCAGACTTAGACCCTCCCCTCCACCCCCAGATGGGTGGTGCACAGGCCCATCTCACAGCCCCTCCCCACCTCCACCCTAACATGGATACGCCCCCAACAACCAAAGAAAGATCTCCCATCGGCTGACTCCACAGATACACACATGTCCCCACAGACACACACACGCCCATGCAGAGGCACAGACATCCAGGCACATCTTTCCCTTTCTCTGTCTTTCCCTTGGTTTGAATTTCGTTTAGCCACATATGTTGTGTGTGCGTGAGGGCGGGTGGGGGAGGGGCAGACAGGGATGAGGGATGGCATGGTGCCAATATCTACCTATGGGGCTCGGGCCAGGGACGCCCCTTACAGCCTTCCTGGGAGGGGGCCTCAGCTGTCCCTTTGTGGCCAAGGGGACCCTCCTGGGGAGTGGGGGCAAGCACAGAGGTCCCCTCTCCCCAGCCCAGGGTCTGGTCCCTGACCCACCTTGGGGGCCTGCAGGGGAGGAAATGGACAGAGCGGGACCCTGAGGGAGGATAGAATTGGCTACCATGAGTCCCCAGTGTCCAGCCTTGCCACCCCATTGTTCCCATGTGGGGGACTCTATATCCAGGGGGGCAACTCCTCCCACCTTCCTCTCAATCCCTGCTTTCCCTGCGTTGGGCGGGGAGGGGAGGGCAGTAGAAATATTTATTTATTTCCTTTATTTATTTAATTTTTTTTTTTTGGAGTAGAGAGTGACAGATGGCGGCGGGTCCCGGGGGAGCCGGCTCTCCCCCAGTGCAGACGCATGCCAATCACCGTCTCTCATGTGATAGCTGCTGCCCGTGACGTGCCAAGCCCATATGGCCTGGCATAGAGGCTGGTACCCCGCCTGGTAGAGATGCCACACTCGCTCCGCGGTTCGCATGGCGCTCTGAAGACGCCGGCGCCCGCCGCCTTGAGGAGCCGCTGCCCCCGCTCCCTGAAGATGGGGGAACAATGAAATAAGCGAGAAGATCCCGCTTCTCCCCCCTCTCTCTCTTGCCCCCTCCCCCCCTCCCCTCCCCTCTCCCCTTGACTCCTCTCCGAGGTAAGTTGTCCGAAAAGGAGCTAGATCTGACCCGCTGGTTGGGAGGGGGGGCGGCAGCTTCGGCCGAAAGGAGGGTCCTCAAATACCTCCTTCCTGGGATGATGCCCTCCTCATTGAGTGGGCATCGGAGGCGCCCCAGATTCTCTCTCCCTTTGGGGCTGCAGCCCAGGGGGCTGCAGAGGAGGTGTCTCTGCCTGCGATGGGCTTGGTGGGGGTGGGGGGAAGGCAGGATCACGGAGGGGGAGGTGCGAAGAGGCCGAGACGGAGGACCCCTCCATGGTTGTCCCAAAAAGCCTGCGACCTTTCCCCACTACCAAAAAAAAGGGAAGCAAACAAACAAATTTGGATTTTTCCCCTTCAATCCCCAAATACAACGAGATCTGAAGAGCCGTGTGGGAGGGAGGCAGCTTGAAGGGGGAAGGGGGTCCCTGACCGTAGGGGGGACGGACTGGGCTCGTTTCTCTCAGTCTCCTCCCCATGCCCTGCTGCTTCAGTCCTCACCGCCCAGAGCCGGCTCCGGGAGCTGGGGACGCATCGGCTAGAGGAGACGATCCTCCCGCCTCTGGAATTGGGGGTGCGGGGGTGGGGGCCAAGCAAGGGGCGGCGCGCAGCCAAGTTGCAAATTGGATTAGGGAGCGTGGGGGTGAGAGCCACGGGAGGGGTAAGGGAGCTGGGCCGAGGGGCCCGGGCCGCGAGAGCGCTGAGCGGGGCAGCTGTCCCCACCGGCGGCCGACCAGCCTGTCTCCACTGCCAGGAGAGAACAGGCTTTCAGGGCGAGTGCGCCGCCTTCCCTGGCAAAGATATCTGGTCCCTAAAACTCCCACCCGGTCTCTGCCCTGACCCTGAGAAGAAGCAGGCGCGGGGAGCAGCCCCCAATTCAAGCGAGGGGCGGAGCCGGGGCCCAGAGCCTGGGAGAGGGCCTGGGCCGAGATCCCAGGCCGGCAGCCGGGTAGGGCTGGGCCGGCTCTGGGCGGGGCAGGCGGCGGAGGTGGGCATCCAGGGTAGCCTAGGCAGGAGCCTGCACGAGACTCGGGGGTGGAGACGGGTTGTGGGGGACGTCGTGACCCCAGCGTGCCCCTCACTTTGTGCTGTCTGTCTCCCCTTCCCGCCCACGGGGCGCCCTCAGGCACCATGCTGACCCGCCTGTTCAGCGAGCCCGGCCTTCTCTCGGACGTGCCCAAGTTCGCCAGCTGGGGCGACGGCGAAGACGACGAGCCGAGGAGCGACAAGGGCGACGCGCCGCCACCGCCACCGCCTGCGCCCGGGCCGGGGGCTCCGGGGCCAGCCCGGGCGGCCAAGCCAGTTCCTCTCCGTGGAGAAGAGGGGCCGGAGGCCACGTTGGCCGAGGTCAAGGAGGAAGGCGAGCTGGGGGGCGAGGAGGAGGAGGAAGAGGAGGAGGAAGAAGGACTGGACGAGGCGGAGGGCGAGCGGCCCAAGAAGCGCGGACCCAAGAAGCGCAAGATGACCAAGGCGCGCTTGGAGCGCTCCAAGCTTCGGCGACAGAAGGCGAACGCGCGGGAGCGCAACCGCATGCACGACCTGAACGCAGCCCTGGACAACCTGCGCAAGGTGGTGCCCTGCTACTCCAAGACGCAGAAGTTGTCCAAGATCGAGACGCTACGCCTAGCCAAGAACTACATCTGGGCGCTCTCGGAGATCCTGCGCTCCGGCAAGCGGCCAGACCTAGTGTCCTACGTGCAGACTCTGTGCAAGGGTCTGTCGCAGCCCACCACCAATCTGGTGGCCGGCTGTCTGCAGCTCAACTCTCGCAACTTCCTCACGGAGCAAGGCGCCGACGGTGCCGGCCGCTTCCACGGCTCGGGCGGCCCGTTCGCCATGCACCCCTACCCGTATCCGTGCTCGCGCCTGGCGGGCGCACAGTGCCAGGCGGCCGGCGGCCTGGGCGGCGGCGCGGCGCACGCCCTGCGGACCCACGGCTACTGCGCCGCCTACGAGACGCTGTATGCTGCGGCAGGCGGTGGCGGCGCGAGCCCGGACTACAACAGCTCCGAGTACGAGGGCCCGCTCAGCCCCCCGCTCTGTCTCAATGGCAACTTCTCGCTCAAGCAGGACTCCTCGCCCGACCACGAGAAAAGCTACCACTACTCTATGCACTACTCGGCGCTGCCCGGCTCGCGGCCCACGGGCCACGGGCTAGTCTTCGGCTCGTCGGCTGTGCGCGGGGGCGTCCACTCGGAGAATCTCT
>NW_012106252.1:4071141-4078705 GCF_000951045.1 Mandrillus leucophaeus
CTTTGGTGAAGTGGGGGCCCGCGCCGCCCCCTCCCCCTCCCCAGGTTCTTACAATCAGTGACTCGGAGATTTGGGGCCCCAGTGCCACTGCCCTCCCCCGCCCCGTCCCCGTTGTGCGTCATGCTGTTTTTTAAAAACCTGTTTCCAAATTTGTATGGAATGGCAAACTGTTGGGGGGTCGGTTTGGGGAGGGAGGGTTTGCATGAAAGACACACGCACACCACACCGCACGCACAAACAGGCCCGGCGACGACGTCCGGGGGGGGCAGAAGGAGGTGAGCTCGCCGGCTCCTCCTCCCCGCGGGCACTTCTGTCCCCTCCTGGGGTGAGGGGTGGGGATGGAGACCTGGGGGCAGCCCCACCCCTGCCCGGACTGTGCCTCGGTGGGTGCCAGGCGCAGGGCGATTTCCGGTGTCTGGAGAGAGTATTTTTTGGTCCAAGGAGTCCTCCTGGCTTTAGCTGGTGGGTGGGCGGGGAGAGGTCTGAGGGCTCCTGCTGGAGGTTCCCCCAAAAAGGGGCAATAGGAGACCTTCTCCCCACCGGAGGCAGGGGATCAGGCATCCAAATACACGATGCAAAAATGCAAACCCACAGGCGACACACCCACACACTCACCCACACACACGCAATTTTACCTTCCTCTTGTAGCGAAGATGAAACTCCCGTCGGACACCCGAAGTGCATTGCGTGTTTCTGTTCAGTTTAATGACGATTAATAAATATTTATGTAAATGAGATGCAAAGCCGGACCGGTTTCTCACGGTGGCCTCATTTCATTGAGCGGGGAGAGAAGATTTGAGCTGGGGCTGGGGTCATGAAGGCAGAGTGTCAAGTGACTGTGCAGAGGCCAAAGAGAGGGACCCTGGACATTCTTGGGTAGGATTCCCGCCCTAACCACCCCCCCATACACCCACTGGGCTATACTAGTTACCCCTCCCGGACCCAACCCAGGCTCGCACCTTCCCAGCACTAAAGCACTGACATCCTTACACTTCTTCACTCCCGGACATGCACAGGCACCTCCCTTGAAAACAAAATACCTTTTCATCACCGAAAAATGATCAAGTTGGAAACAGCCGGTCATTTTACAACTCTCTGCCCACTGTTGCAAAAAGCAAGTGGGCAGAGACAAAGAGACAACCATTGAACCAGACAGGGGTATTTTTAAACAAACAAAAAAAATTATAAGGTCATGAAGATGAAATATTAATGCGGGAGGCCCCTTTTTCATCTTAAAGTTGTGTTTGGGTGGACTCAGGGGAATCAGCCATTTTGGTCTCAGGAATGTTGACATTTTTAGGGGTGTCGACAAGGTTGGAGGAACACCCCCAGAGGTCTATGAGGTGGCTGAGTCTGAGTGCCCACCCAGTAGAGAGGAACCTAACCATGTTCTCCCCTGGGACAGGGCAGCAGGTGCCCACCCCATCCAAATCTGGGCTGATTTCTTCCTGCCTGGTACAGTTCTGAACAGAGGGAACCCTAAGGGCTTAGAAGGGAGGAAAGGCACTGGATGAGTATCTCCTGCTCAGATAACGCGGCCTCACAATTCTTTTTTCTCTGAACCTCAGAGGCAGGGGCAGCTCTTAACTGACTTCCCTGAAAGAGCCCCTCCTACTCCCCCTGCTCAGCGCTCAGTGCACGCTGTAGTCCTAGAATATTTGAAGAAGGTTCTGAGCCCCAAAGACTCCAATCCTAAAGCCTGAACACATTTAGGAGTCCCCCAAGGAGGCTGTTTCTGATGCTGCTCATTTAAATTATTTCTCCAAACACTGTGGCTCGTTTTAGGGCTGAAATGGAGCTTGTAGTGTTGGGGTTGAGGATTAAGGTCAAGCGTGCAAAGGCTTTTAAAGATTGGGTCCAAGAACCCAAAATAATATCTCCCTGACAAGCAGGAAAGGGAAAGGTTGTTGAAGAAGGAAGTCCTACATGTCAAAGGGTGGATCCAATTATACTCTGAGCTTGAGCTCATTGCATCCCCTAAATGTCTGTCCTCAAACCCTTTCTGTCCCCCAGTAGAAAGGATACCCTCCCCGTGGTCAGGAAGGCAGTCAGCAGAGGCGCCAAGGCCAGGAGCTGTTCACTCTGGGGTGCTGACCCTCGCCCAGTGTCTTTCCTTCCGGCTGCAGAGGGAGGTCTATGTGCCTGACCCAGGGGAACATGGAGCAGGGGGCCCTTTCCAATGCCGCGCCGGAATTCTCCAGCAGTTTTCAGAACATTTTTACCAGCATTCTTTCAAAATTTCACTGCCTTCTCTGAAATTCTCCCGACATCGCCTCTCTAGAGTGAGATCACAGACTGGGGCCTTCATCCCCCGTATGTGTCCCTGTCTTCAGCATCTTATAAACCTCTGAATCACTCTTATTCATGGAGAAAGGAGTTGGCCCATCTTCCTTCCCCCTCACTTATTGCAGGGAGTGTGGAGCAAGGCACATATCCCAGATCCTAACCTGCAAAAGTCTGATCTGCACTCATGGCATAGGGCAAGGCCTGGCGGGGCAATTGCAGAGAAAAGGAACTTGGCACTTATCCCAAGGCCTGATTCTTATCCTGCCCTGGGAACAAGGTTAATTGGGCTTCTCCCCTACTCAGCCAGTTTCCTAGAACCTGCTCAGAAGTCCAGAGCTGGGCAGGATTGGGGCCTGAAGCAAAGGATCCCTCCATGTGGCTCCCCTGGCCAGACCACAGACTTCTTTCTATGCATTGTTCTTCAGCTACCCTACATGGCTCAATTCTGTTTTGAAGCAGGATTCTAGCCCTTCTAGAAAGATGCTGACCACTCTTGGGCCTGTGTGACTGTGATCACATTGGGTAGGGGTGCACGGGTCCCTTTTGGGACAGAAATCTCCCTGAGTGACTCCGCTTCTAGTGAATCCCGGCATCCACACCAGTCTCCACTTTCCCGTTTCCTGACCCTTCCCCCCACATTCCCTGCACTCTGGCTGGCTCTCGCCTCTCATCACCGTCCTCCCCAGTGCTCAACTTCCCTGGTGAGATGGTGTGATGAGCAGGAGAAGATGATGTGCGCGGACATGCGGCCCCAAACGTCCCCTTGCAGGTCTCTTTCTCTTGCTTGCTCTCCCGCCTGTGCACACACACCCAGATTTGCTCCAAGAACAGAAGCAGGGGAGGGTCCAACGTAGTGCCTGGCCTGGGGAGAAGGCACAGATAGGATGCCCTTCTTGCCCTAGCCTCAGCGTCAGGATCTCCAAGCGCCCACCAGCCAGCTCAGTTCAACCCCTGGGCCGCGGAATTCGACGACTGGATCCAAGTTCAATCAGGAGGACTTCTTCCTCTTGATTTTCCAGCCCCCATTCTAAGTCCAGCATTTGGAAGGGACACAGAAAAAGAGGTATCTCCGAGTCCAGGCCATTTGCCCATCTGGCAAGAAAGGGAAGGAAAGTAGTTACTCCCTGTCCCTTCACTGTTAAGCTCCATTCCTGTCCCTTCACCGCTGAGCTCCGTTCCAGCCATGACTCAGACAGTGAGCCATGGACTCCCAGTAAACCCCCAGCCCTGATTTTGTGACTCGGGGAAACAGCCCGATAAATCACTGGGGGACACCGACCCCCATGAGGGTCAGTGGCAGGAAAACCCTGACACTCTGGAGGCTCCATGGGGCTGTGACTGCTTCTCTTTTTCCCTTTCATGGGAAAGTCCACAAGCTGATGGACACAAGAATTTCTGGGCAGAGGTCAGAGATTTCGTTCTCTCTTGGGCATCCTTGCTTCCTCCTCTTCCCCAGAATCATTCACAGGAATTCACCTGCTCTGAGGGGAGCCATTGATTTGAGGGGGATTGGGACTAAGGTATGGTTCTAGATTCTACAGTTTAGTCCTTAAGGAAGCTGGGGAGAAAGAGAAGGCAGAAACCAGGACTGAGCAGCTTTAGCCTGACCTATGCTCCCAACCCCTCCATGGCAACAGAGGGGCAGCGCGGGACTCCGCATCTGACCTGCTCCAGTGTGCTCAAAGGAGGATGCTGCTTTTTGCGAAAAGTGGGAGGGGCAGATGGGCCTCTGCTGTCAGAACAGGCTTCCCAACTCACAGCCCAAGACACTGTCATTTTTCCATCCTTCGGGGCTGGGATACCCAGGCGCTGGCCACGGGGCCAGAGCAGAAATGACACCTGAACTGTGAGAAACCTTAAAACCCTGCCCCGGTTCTGAATTCTGAAGCAGCTTCTGCCTTTCTGTCCTGCAGCTTTAAAAATTCTCGACAAAGTTTCCCTAGGTGAGAAGTGGTAAGAAAGGGCGCAGCTGCTTTGGGAGGGCTGTTCTGCTCTGGAAACTTTCTCCATCCTAAAGCACTGGGACAGGGGCGCCAGCCCTGGGAGTGTGGACGCGAGAAGAAGGCCAAGACCAGGGCTGAGTTCACAGGAAGGAGGGCAACGGATTTCAGGAAGGAGATGCGAGGAGCGGAGTCACCTTAGTTCCCTAGTGCAGGGAAGGGAAGCTGGCTCCGAGGGGAGGAGAAGAGGGAACCTCTAGGCGCTGGCCGTGCCCAGGGAGCTGGGGTACAGCGTTGGGTGGAGACGCTGCCCAGGTGTGAGCCAGGGTATGGCTCTAGCGCAGCCAACTCTCCTGCCCGCTCCAGCGCGGGAGCGCAGCGCGGTCTCCCCGGGCTGATGGGGGGCTGCGGAGTTCCATACCAGAGTGTGTGTCTGGTGTTTGGGTATTTAAACCTCTCTCTCAGGCTCTCTCCGTATCTGTCTGCGTCTCATTCCTCTTTTTGGAATTAATTGAATTAGGAACGGGTCTTTCCGGGTCTCTTCCGCCTCCCGCCTGAGGCTGCGCTGGCCAGGAGGCCAAGGCTGCGAGGTCAGGTCCCGCAGGAGTCGCGGGAACTCCCGAACCCCTTTGGGAACCTGCATGCCAGTTTCTACCCTTAGCCAAGTCTTCACCAAGGGCACAGCTGGGCGGGGTCTGGGCAGTTCGCCCGGTTTGGGACATCTGTTCTCGCCAGAGTCGCATTAAAAGCGAGGGGTGGGGGTGGGGGGCTCAGAACCAACCCCTCAAGCCTGAGCGGGTGCCCCTTTTCTTGACCGCAGGCGGAGGCAGGAGGGGACAACGGACTCACATAGTTTTTTTCTTCTCCCTTGGGAACAGCGTGAGAATTGGAGTGGGGTCACTGGGGCTTTCTCTCTTCCCTTCATCTCTCCCACTTCCCAATCAGACGCCACATTCAGCCTCAGTCTTGGAGGGCAGCAGGGTACCCCTGCCCCCAGGAGCCGCAGGGGAGCCCCTGGAGGCGCCCGCGCCGGGAATACCGCGAAGGCTGCCGGCCAGCCTGGCGCAGAACGGATCCCGCTTGCAGCGAACTCGCGCTCGGCTAGGCTCCCAGGCCGAGGCTGGGGCGCGGCGCAGGGGGAGGGTTAAAAACAACTCAATTAAAATATCAAAAACATTTGGGTTTATATGGAGTGGAGGGCGGTGCTTTAAAAAATATATCAGAAGAACCACAAAGAGCCAAAGCAAAACCAAACCAAAATCCTAAACTACTGATAATCTTGTAGAAAAAGACAGAAAAATCCCGCAGACACTTCTCCCCTGGTACCAACACGGAAAATCTCCCGCCTGGCCTACCCCAGCCCCCGGATGCCCCTTCACCACCCCAGAGCCCTGGCGCTGAGCCCAGGTCGCCCCCTGCCCACACTTCGCTCGCGCGTTGGTGCCAGTCTGTGCCACTCAGCCGGTGCCCGGTGCCCGGTGCCAGGCGCGGGGGGAAGGCGGGGAGGAGCCGAGGCTCCAGCTTAAATTCCATGGCATCTGTTCATTATTATACAGTGAGGATTTTTATATGGACAGCTAAATTAAAGACAGATTTTTGCCAGAATTGCAGATCCCATAAAAATGATGACACAGGATGGGGGCTTTTTCTTTTAAAAAAAGAAAGTAAGAAAGATTAAAAAACACAACCCCACAAACCACAGCCCAAACTCCTCTGTGCCCCTCTCCTCTGTCGTGACCAGTTTCTTTGCCCCCTTTTGCCCCCCTTTTCTTCCTTCACTAGCTCGGGACGCCCAGGGAGAACCAAACCCTGGGGCTCTTCATGCCCAGCCGGCTCACAGATGCCCAGTGACCAACCAGCTCGCTCCCGCAGCCGCTGGCAGGGGCAAAGGCAGGACAGCCAGGTCAGGCATGGAGGGCCAGTATAGGACAGGAGCGGGAATGGGGTCCGCTCTGGAAGGCAACGTCAGAAAGGGACAGTGGCCAGGGGGCCTTGACCTTTCTGTGTTCCTAAATCAAAGTGCAGGCTGCACTGTTGGCTAGTGGCCAAGGTTCTGGAGGCAGCCAGTGAGGACCAGGCACGTAGGGCAAACCGTTCAGGGGCACCGGACAGCACCCACTTCCCGCTCACCCACGAAGAGGGCAATATAAGAACTGGGCACTCAGCACGATTTGCAATTCGTGGGAATTCTGGAATTTTGAATTTCAGAGGTTCTGGAATGCTGGAACTTGCACCTTGGTGGTGTTCTAGAACTCTCAGGGATGCTGGATTTCTAGAACTACAAAAGGGTCCCGCATGAAGGGACAGACCTCGCTGACTTCAGAGGTTCTGTCTGCCACCATTTAACTTAGAAGCTACGTAATGATGTTGTGGGGCTCTCGAGGCCACTGAAAAAGTCTGAACAGGCAACACAAGGAGGAGAGGAAGGGTGGGGCATTCACCGGGGCACTGGGAGTGTCCCCCAAATTAATGGGAGCGTTTCTTATTTTTCTTTCTTTTTTAAAAAATGTTTTCAGGGAAGAAAAATATCTGTAGAGTTCTGCATCTTCCAGAAAATCGCTCTAGCTGTGTCTGTGTCTGTCTGTGACTCTGTCTGTGTAGCTGTCTGCTTGTCTCTCTCGGATTCGGAGCTGACAGAATTCATATCAGAAGAGTGAACGCAGGGACATCTGTGTGCGGAATGACTGTGCTACTCGAACCTGCCAATCGCTCCTGGCACGAGCTGGGTAACAAATGCCTGTTACCTCGGAATGCTGGCGGGTGGGGGGAGGGTGGGGGAGGGCTCCTGGCACCACCCCGACTGTGAAGCCTTGCCAAGGCCCCCTCCTGCCCGCTGTGGGTCCCGCCCGCTTCCCTGAGTTGGGGGTCCACGGAATTGGATTATTCATTAATTAGCAGTGATTAGAAAATTTGGGTGTCTCACAGCCAGGGCCAACCCTGTCTCCTCCACCTCCCTAATCTCAATCCCTACTCTCTCCCGTCCTCCCCCCTACGTTTTCCGGATTAACTCGGGGTTTCTACTGAGGGCAGGCAGCCAGTTGATGGTGATGGGGGGCGGCTCAGGAATGCATGAAAAGGGGTCTCTAGAGGAAATAATTCCACCAAAGTTGCCAGGAGGAGTTTCTGTCGTGAAGTGTGAGGGTCTGTGTAGAGGATCTTCGTAGACTTGGTGGCTGGGATGGACTGTAGGGTGGGACAGAGGCCGTGAAGGACATAGACAGTGGAGAGATGGGAGTGAGGGGATGCGGGAGAAGGGAAGGAAGGAGAGAAGGAAAGAGGCCCGCACAGCGCCGAACGGTTCCCTCCGCGCTGGGAGCCGCCACTGCCACGCCGCGGGC
>NW_012106252.1:4078845-4086510 GCF_000951045.1 Mandrillus leucophaeus
GTGGGGGGAGTTATTGCGAGGAGGGGCGGAGAGCACATCTAAAATTCCGAGACATCTGTTCACCCAGGGAGGAGACACCGCGCGCAAGAAGGCTGGGCGCCCCCGCCCCATCCGCTCTGCAACTGATTGCGCCAGGCCGGGACCTCCGCACCCCAGGCCACCTAAGCGGCCAGTGCGGGGAGGAGGAGAGGAGGGCGTCAGCCTCGGGATCTGGCAGGGGCAGGGGGTGGGGGTGCGGGAGCTGCCGCCCCACTGATGAATTCTTAGAAGGGGAGAATCGTGGCTCTGGGGAGGGCTGTGTAGGGAAGACGTCCTGAAAAGGAGGATGTGGACGGACGTTGGCTGAAATAGATCCCCCTCGCCAGCTCCCTCATCTCCTGCTTCCCCACCCCCTCCCACCAGAGCACCCACAGACACCCCCACATACACACATATACACAGAATCCAGTCAGGACACACTCGGATAGAAATCTCCCATTCCTGTGAACGCACGCAAGTCTGCATAACTGGCCCCTTTCCCACTCAATCACTTATTCATTCAAGCAACTTTATTGGGTGCCCTGTTTGTGCCAGGCCGGGGCTGGGTATCAGGAAACACCTCCCTGCCCCTCAAGGCCTGGTGAACACATTCAGATACCCAAGTGCATAGGCACACACATTGCCCTCACACTCACCCTGACTCTTTGTTCTTAGGGAGGTGTGGGAGCTGGAGGGAAGGAGTTCCAGTAGCAATACCCTCTCCCTCCTCTGTGAGCAGCTTCCCCAGGGAAATCCAGCACAGGGTCTGGGGGTCCCAGCAGGGAGTCCTGGACCCACTGCCAGCCACTTGCCACTTTCTTACCTAGTCTCTATTGGCAGGAGCCCCTGCCCCAGGTTTTGCTTGAAAAAGCTCCAGCCTCACTTCCCACCAAACCTCAATGACCACCCCTCTCTCTTCGGTGCCCTGGCCTGGCACCTGCCCCTCCACCAGTGTTGCCCTAGCTGGGCCGACAGAGGCCGGGCCTCTCAGCTGGGAAATGTCCATGTGGTTGCTACTTAAAAACTGATTTATGAGGCCGTGGCGGCTGTGGAGGTTTGGCCTGCGGTCCTGGTAGTAATCAAGGGCATATGCCCATCTCGCCTGGCACTGCCCAGCTTGTGAGCCCAGCCCTGGCCTCTGCTCTTCTGCTGGGAAGAGAGAGGCATTAAAGGCACCAAGTCTCCTTTCTCTGCAAGCCACCTCTCTCCTCCTCCACTATATTTCCTTTCCTCCTCCTCCTCTTCTTCCCTTTCCTCTCTCCCTCCTCCCTTCATCCCTCCTCCTTCTCTCCCTCCCTCTCTCTTCCTTCTCTCCCAAGTGGCACGGACCAGCCTGTGTGCCGGGCTGGCGCTCACAGCTGCAGCCCATCTGCTATGATTGAATGGTGACAGTGATGAGACAGGAGCTGGGGAGAATAGGGGGACATGGGGACTGCCCTGCCACCCCTCGCCCCTCCTGTGCCAGCCCCCACATGCTTCTTTGACCACCAGCAGGAGACCATCCATTCTGCTGGTTCAGGGTGGGGGAATCCCACTCTAAGTAGTGAGGGAATTCCTTTCCTTCCAACTAGATTCCTGAGAATAAAAAAAAGGGACAAGAAAGGAGCAGAGGGTGAGTTGAAGAAAGTGAACGAAGAGAAGGAATTGGGGTTGAAAGAGGAGTCTGGAGGAAATGACCCAAACCACACAGGCTTGGGCGGGGCCCGGACAGGATCACTTCGTGGGGCAGATGGCTGAGGCTCCAGGCTGGATGGGAGGCACTGATGTAGGTCCAGGGTCCAATTTCTTCAGGAATCCAGGAAAACCATCCGTGACAGGCTCTGGTGGGAAAACTCAGTGACCTGCACCCTAGACTTTTCTTATCATGGGGTTTTCGCTTTGTACTCCAGAAAACCTCTTGGCTGCCTCTCTTCAGGAGTAAATTTGAATATCTGGGAAATCACAGTCCTCCATGTGAGTAAAGGGAGACCTAAAAGTGTTGAACCTAAGGGCATAACAAGAAGGTCTAGGTAAGCACGAAGAATTCCCCAACTGGGCTGGGTGCGGTGGCTCACGCCTGTAATCCCAGCACTTTGGGAGGCTGAGGCGGGCAGATCACCTGAGCTCAGGAGCTCAAGGCCAGCCTGACCAACATGGAGCAACCCATCTCTATAAAAATACAAAATTAGCTGGGCGTGGTGGTGCAAACCCTGTCTCTACTAAAAATACAAAAAATTGGGCGTGGTGACGGGCGCCTGTAGTCCCAGCTACTCAGGAGACTGAGGCAGGAGATCGAGCGACTGCACTCCAGCCTGGGCAACAGAGCGAGACTCCGTCTCAAATAATAATAATGATAATAACTCCCCGAGTGATCCAGTGCAAAACCAAGATGTAACAACAACAATATGGAAGCTAACATACACTTGGAGCTTGTGATATGTTAGTAATTGACTCAGCATTATGCAAGAGTTGATAATACTCTCAATAACCCTATGAGTTTGGGACTCTCACTATAACTATACCACAGACAAAGACACTGAGGTAGATGTGCCCAGCTGGTAGCCCGGGCCTTCTTCCTCTTTTTGTTTCTTTTTCTTTGAGACAGGATCTTGTTGTGTCACCCAGGCTAGAGTGCAGTGGTGAGATCTTGGCTCACTGCAACCTCCACCTCCCAGGCTCAAGCCATCATCCCACCTCAGCCTCTCAAGTAGCTGGGACTATAGGTATGCACCACCACACCCAGATAATTTTTTGTATTTTTGTAGAGATGGAGTCGCATCATGTTACCCAGGCTGGTCTCACACTCCTAGAGTCAAGTGATCCACCCGCCTCAGCCTCCCAAAGTGCTAGGATTACAGACATGAGCCACCATACCCAACTGAGTCTAGGCCTTTTTCTCAAATTGTAGGGAAAAAAAGAGAATAACAGAACATCCAGAACTTTCTAGAAGAAGATCCAATATCCTTTTCTTCCCACTTGCTCCTCTCCCTCTGCTCTCTTCTTCCTTTTCCTCTTTCTGTTCCTCATCCTCAATCAACCCAGTACCCACTCTCCAGGGCCCACCCAAGCATGTGACATCTGTCTCCTGCCACTGCTTACACATGAATAGGTGGAAACACCCCAGGAGACACCCACTGTCCTCACCCCACCCATGAGGAAACCACACATGCACTTGACTGCATCTGACCTCACCTTCCTCGCCAGAGCAGCTGCTCCTCACATCGGTAGTCCTGGCCCACAGGGTCTTTTTGCCTGAAGCTCTGGGTGAAGAATGACATTGTGAACAGCTGCAGGACTAAGCTGGAATTCCAGTCTTATCTGGGCCCCTGGGACACTTGAGGGGAGCAATTTACTCCAACTGGCACATTTTCCCTGCCCCTTCCCTGGACACAGGATTCTGTCTGGTTCACTCAAGCCCTGTCTTACTCTTGCCATCTGCATCTCCACCCTCTTCCTTCCTCTTTCCTTCCTTCTTTCATCCTCTCATCCACCACACACTTTCTTTCTCCTTCTCTTTTCTCTTTTTTCTCTCTCCCATCTTCCCTTATCCCTTCCCACCTAGTTATATGATAATCCCTTCAGTCCTTGAAGATATCTCCCCACCAGAAGAGTGAGCATTCCTCATGTTACATAAATTCCACACCTAAGGGGCTGCTGGTGGGACAGCCATCTCTATTAGGCAATCTCTCTGGAGGGAAGTTTCTTTCTTTTTTTTTTTTTTTTTATCTCAGAAGAGAGCAAAAGGAACCCATAATCCAATCTGATGGATAAGCATTAAGCAGTCACTAAATCCCTGCAATCCCCAGAACAAATCCAGATCGACAGTGTTGTCCACTTGCCCAACACAAATTGAGATAAGTAATCAGGTAGGGAGCTATCTGCAGGTCCACTATAGGGCTTTCCCAGGTCTGTCTCCTTTCCCTACCATTTTCAGGTCATCTAGGGCAAGGTGGCATATGGAAGGAATGACTGGAGGTCACAGGAGACACACATCCAGCAGGGAGGAATGGGGGCTGAGATCATCTTCCATCTTCTTCTTCCTCTCCTAGTCCCAGGGTTCAGATAGTCCTTGGTTATCCTAGAATCCTTTACATTCTCTCTCTTATTACCAGATTTCTCTCTCCCCTCTCTTCTTTCTCCTCCATTGCTTCTTTTTTGTCCATCACCCATTCCCAGGTCTTTTTCTCCTCTTTCCTGTTAGTGCTTCCATAGGGAGAATGTTCAAACATTCTTGTTTCAGCACCACGGACAGAGACACCAGGTGGGTTTGCCTAAATGTCCTAGGCGGGTCAGGTTCTGTCTGGATCCGTGCAAGTGGAGACTGCCTATGAATTTATCTGGGCGGGTGTGAGCGTGTGTGTGTGTACCCGAGCCTGTGTGAACGCCTGCGTCTGTGCCCCGGAGGGGCACACGCCTGTGGGCGTCTCTGGGTGCATCTGTGTGTTTGTATCTGTCTGTGCTGTGTCCCTGCCTGCTCCCCAAGTCCCTGGCTGGGAAAGGGGATGGGATGGGGACGCTCCGTTCTGGAGGTGGGAGAGGCAGCGGGTGGCTTGGTATCCCAGCCGGTCCTGGGGGCGTCATCCTTGCCCAGACGCGCGCCAGGCACCATGTGGCATGTGTGCCAGCCGGCACAGGCTGAGGGCATTCTGCCCAGCTTGGGGAAAAGCAGGGGGAGGCAGCGAGCTGGAGACGGGCAGGAAGAGGTGGAGAGCTGAGCTCAGAACTCAACTCTGGGGCCAGCCCCTTTTTCCATCCTGTGGGAACTCCACCCACCAGCACATGCTTGAGGAAATTTACAAGTTACCTGCCTTTCTGAGGCCCCAGACAACCGGATAATCATCCCTTCACACACACATATCCTGAGGGAAATGCACAGAATCCAGGCTGTTCTGACTTGCATGTATGTGTGCAAATCACCTGGTCCTTTGCACACCAATTATTACACAAATGCACACACACATATACAGAAGTGTAAATGCACCTGCACAAACACCAAAGCCATCCTCAGAGGATGAATACAAGAATCAGCCTTTTGTATCACAGAGCAGGATCCTGCACTACATAGATGGGAACCTCCCTCCTCTGACACGAGGCAATTGCTCTAAGGGACTGGTAGGTCTTGTGAGATCTGTGCTCTCCCCAACAAATGGACACATTTCCCCAGCAAAATGCAGGCCCTGGAGTTGTCATCGGGGTGCCTGCCCTCTGCAACCAAGGAAGTCTGGAAAGATAATGCTGCCTCTGTGCTCCATTTGCAAGAATAAATGAGAAGGAAGGGAAAGGCATCACAATGCCTCTGCTCTTCCTCCACCCATGCAGCCAAAGTCCTCATCCCCCAAGAGAGTCTGGTGTACTGGAGACAAGCCCAGGTTTCTCATCCCATTCCTAACTGGCTATTTGACCCTGGGTAGGTTATTTCCCAATAAGATTTTAAAATGACAATTAATGTAAAGCATTTAGTTCAAGTGAGTTGTCATTAAGTGGTCACTATTATTTATTACTACTACTATTATTATTGTATTATTAATACTGTGGAAAGAGTGGTTGGCAAGATTGAATGAAATAATGTAGCCAATGCTTCTAGCATAGTATCTGACCCACAGTGGGTACTCAATGAATATGAGTATAGTATGAATTTCGTGGTAGAATTTCAGGAACTTAGGGAGTTAAAGGGAACTGAGAATGACAGAATTATCTCTCCAAAATTCCCTCTCCAAACTAGAGAGATGCATTTCCAAGAATAGCAGGAAGAATGGAAGTTAGACATGTAAAAAAAGCTAAAGGACAGGCTGGGCACGGTGGCTTGAGCCTATAATCCCAGCACTTTGGGAGGCTGAGGTGGGCTGATCATCTGAGGTCAGGAGTTTGAGATCAACCTGGCCAACGTGGTGAAACCCTGCCTCTACTGAAAATACAAAAACTAGCTGGGTGTGCAGCCTGTAATCCCATCTACTTGGGAAGCTGAGACATGAGAATCGCTTGAACCCAGGAGGTGGAGGTTGCAGTGTGCCGAGATCACATCACTGCACTCCAGCCTGGGTGATACAGTGAGATCCTGTGACATTGTAATCCCAGCACTTTGGGAGGCTGAGGTGGGCTGATCATCTGAGGTCAGGAGTTTGAGATCAACCTGGCCAACGTGGTGAAACCCTGCCTCTACTGAAAATACAAAAACTAGCTGGGTGTGCAGCCTGTAATCCCATCTACTTGGGAAGCTGAGACATGAGAATCGCTTGAACCCAGGAGGTGGAGGTTGCAGTGTGCCGAGATCACATCACTGCACTCCAGCCTGGGTGATACAGTGAGATCCTGTGACAAAAAAAAAAAAAAAAAAAAAGAAAAAAGAAAAGAAAAAGAAAAAGGTGAGCCGAGATCATGCCACTGCACTCCAGCCTGGGGGACAGAGCAAGACTCCATCTCAAAATAAATAAATAAATAAATAAATAAATAAATAAATAAAAGCCGGGAAGCATCAAAGTGGGGTGGTAAGAGGAGACTCCCTTGGTGTGGGCATCCAGGCCTCCATCCCTCAGGGCCAGGGAAACCTCACATGAACTCTTTATTGTTTTTAGTTCTGGGGTACATGTGCAGGATGTGCAGGTTTGTTACATAGGTAAACGTGTGCCATAGTGGTTTACTGCACCTATCAACCCATCACCTAGATATTAAGCCCAGAATGCACTGATCATGCTTCCTAATACTCTCCCTCCCCCACCCCACCCTCTGACAGGCCCCAGTGTGTGTTGTTCACCTCCATGTGATCCCAGCATTCAGCTACCACTTATAAATGAGAGCATGCAGTGTTTGGTTTTCTGTTACTGCTTTAGTTTGTGGCAGATAATGACTTCTAGCTTCACACATGTTTCTGCAAAGCACATGATCTCATTCTTTTTATGGCTGCATAGTATTCCGTGGTGTATATGTACCACACTTTCTTTATCCAGTCTATCATTGATGGGCATTTGGATTTTCTTTGTTGTTGTTGTTGCTGTTGTTTTTGAGACAGAGTCTCACTCTGTCTCACTCTGTCACCCAGGCCGGGGTGCAGTGGTGCAATAATGGCTCACTGCAACCTCGACCTCCCGGGCTCAAGTGACCCTCCCACCTCAGACTCCCAAGTAGCTGGGACCACAGGCGTGGGCCACCATGCCTCGTTAATTTTTTTTTCTTTTTTTGAGATGAGGTCTTACTGTGTTGCCTAGGTTGGCCAAGTCTGAATTCTTTATCCACATGTCTTTCCATCTGCTTCTCCTCTTGGCTCCACCACTGCAATGAATGGCAGCACCCAGTTCAAGAGAGAAACCTGAGAGTCACCTTTAAGCTCACCTTGTCCCTCACTCTCCACATAGACTCTCACTAAGAATCACTGCTTCTTGCTTCAAAGTGCATCCCAAATCCAGGCTCTTCTCTCCTTCCTCAGTGTTTTTCCCCCTGAGCCAGGTCACATCAACTCTTCCCTGAGTCTCTACGTCTCTGCTTCAGTCTCTTACCTTGCCCCTCTCTGATCCATTCTCTCATAGCAGCTGGGGTAATATTTTTTTTTTTTTTTTTTGAGACGGAGTCTCGCTGTGTCGCCCAGGCTGGAGTGCAGTGGCCGGATCTCAGCTCACTGCAAGCTCCGCCTCCCGGGTTCACGCCATTCTCCTGCCTCAGCCTCCCGTGTAGCTG
>NW_012106252.1:4086900-4091240 GCF_000951045.1 Mandrillus leucophaeus
TTTTTTTTTGAGATGGAGTCTCGCTCTGTCGCCCAGGCTGGAGTGCAGTGGCCAGATCTCAGCTCACAGCAACCTCCGCCTCCCGGGTTCACGCCATTCTCCTACCTCAGCCTCCTGAGTAATTGGGACTACAGGCGCCCGCCACCTCGCCTGGTTAGTTTTTTGTATTTTTTAGTAGAGACGGGGTTTCACCATGTTAGCCAGGATGGTCTCGATCTCCTGACCTCATGATCCACCCGTCTCGGCCTCCCAAAGTGCTGGGATTACAGGCTTGAGCCACCGCGCCCGGCCTGGCAATCTTTTAAAAATATAGGCTGGGTCATTAGCATATAGAATAAAATAACTCCCAGTCTTTAGCATATAGAATAAAATAACTCTGGTTGCCTAAAGCTTGGGGGCTTGGAGGAAAATGGGGAGTCATTTTGAATGGGTATACTTTCTTTTTGGGGTAATGAAAGAATTCAAGCCTGATTGTAATCATGGTCCCCACCTCCCTTCCTGGTGTCCTTTTCTGTCTCTCCTGCTCCCTCTCTATGCACCAGCCTCACTGGCTTTTCATTCCATTTTGCAAACACTAAGAGCCCCATCCTAGGACCTGGGTTTTTTTGTTTGTTTGTTTGTTTGTTTGTTTTTACAGAGTCTAGTTCTGTTTTGCCCAGGCTGGAATGCAGTGGTGCGATCTCGGCTCACTGCAATCTCCACCTCCTTTATTCAAGTCATTCTCCTGCCTCAACCTCCCGAGTAGCTGGGATTACAGGCACCCGCCACCATGCCTGGCTAATTTTTGTATTTTTAGTAGAGTCGGAGTTTCACCAGGTTGGCCAGGCTGGTCTTGAACTCCTGATCTCAGATGATCCGCCTGGGCTGCTTTCTGAGAATCAATTTCCTCAACTCCCTCCCACTCTTGGGTTGGCTGACTCGTTTTTATCTTTCGAATCTCAGCTTGCCCATTCACCTAGAAACGCTTTCTGATCTCTTTGCCCAAGGCAGATCCCCCAGGTATTCTCTAGTTCAGCATCCTGTTATTTCCTTCGAGGCACTTGCAGTGCTTTGTTAAACTGTTGGCTGTTTTTGGTTTTGGGTTTTTTTCTTTCTGTTGTTGTTGTTGTTGTTGTTTTTGGTCAGCCTCGTCTCCTGGTGTGTAAGCTCTCTGAAAGCAGGGATCATAGTATTTGTTCTGCTTCCATTGTACACTCTGGGCCCGGCAAGGAATAGGTACTTACAAATGTGGGTTGAATATTAGAATTGATTAATGCTTCGGCATCTTTGAAGAGGGGTTGGGAAGGATAAGTAGGTCCTCTGACCTGGGTTCCAACCTGCCTCATTAGGACTTGGTCCCACCTTTCTTCCTCTCAGGAGGCCAGTCTGCTGGCAGCCTCCTAATTATGTTTTACTTGACTATAAATCTTTTCGTTAAACGTAATTGAAAAATACAGCTTTTGAATCATCGCATTAACCAAGCATCAGCAGGAAGATGGTAATTAATGCCTTCCTAGAATCTACCACTAGGTTGAAGAGAACAGGCTCTGAGATAATCTTCTGCCAACCCCAAATGTGTAGGCACTAGTCCTTCTGCCCCCAGGGAAGGTGGAGGTGCAGGAGCTAGAATGACCACGAATGGGTCAGGCTCAAGGGCGATGAGCAATGTCTTCCACTTCTTTCCCCACTGCAGGAGTCAGATAACTAAGAACGATGCCCAAGCCCCCTGTCCAGTACTCCTTTGGGACCTAAGGTCTGCCATATTCCTCCCCCTCATTCTTTCGTGGGCCCCTGGCTCAGAGCAGTCTCAGTTAGAAGGCCAGAAAAGAAGGGGATAGGAATGGAGTGAATGCTCCACAAGCACCTGAAATGAGTCAGGTCCGTCCCCATCAGTCTCTGCAGCTGATTGAGTACAAGTTGAGGAAACTGATGCTCAGAGATATTCTGAAATATAATAGGGTTAATATTCAAATTAAAAAGCCAGGGTCAGCTGGGAACCATGGCTCATGCCTGTAATCCCAAAACTTTGGGAGGCTGAGGCAGGTGGAATTACTTCAGGTCAGGAGTTCAAGACCAGCCTGGCCAACATGGTGAAACCCCGTCTCTACTAAAAATACAAACAATTAGCCGGGGGTGGTGGCACACACCTGTAATCCCAGCTACTCGGAGGCTGAGGCAGGAGAGTCGCTTGAACCCGGGACTCAGAGGTTGAATGAGCCAAGACTGCACCACTGCACTGAAGCCTGGGCAACAGAGCAAGTCTCCATCTCTAAATCAATCAATCAATCAATCCAATCAATCAATAAAAAACTAAAAAGCCAGTGTCTTACAACCTAAATTCTAAGGGCAATCTCAGCACTGCCCTTGAAGGCCCATGCCCTCAGGCCATCCCTTCCTCCTTTCCAGAACTCCAGTTCTTCAACTATTCTAGTTTACGTTCTTGTATATCCCACATTTGATTCATCAGGGAATTTGTCTGCTCTGCCTTCAAAATAAATCCAGAATCAGCGCATTTCTCCCTCCACTGCTCCCCACTGCCTTCCCTCTCTCCTGGATGACCACAGTTTCTGCCCTTGGTCCGCTCCTGTAGTCTATTCTCAGTGCAACAGTCAGAGTGACTTTTTAAAAAACAGAACAGCTTCGTTGAGATATAAGTCACCCATTTAACATGTACAACAGGCTGGGCATGGTAGCTCACGCCTGTAATCCCAGCACTTCGGGAGACCGAGGCGGGTGGATCATTTGAGATCAGGAGTTGGAGACCAGCCTGGCCAACATGGTGAAATCCCATCTCTACTAAAAATACTAAAAAAAATTAGCCAGGTGTGGCGGTGCACACCTTTAATCCTAGCTACTCGGGAGGTTGAGGTGAGAGGATATTTTGAACTTGGCAGGCAGAGGTTGCAGTGAGCCAAGACTGCACCACTGCATTCCAGCATGGGTAACAGAGCGAGACTCCATCTCAAAAAATAAAAAAAAATTAAAAAAAATAAAGTGTCCAACAGGGCCAGGCGCAGCAGCTAGTGCCTGTAATCCCAGCACTTTTGGAGGCCGAGGGGGGCAGATCACCTGAGGTGACTCAGGCATTCAAGACCAGCCTTGCCAACATGGTGAAACTCCATCTCTATTAAAAATACAAAAACTAGCTGGTTGTGGTGGCAGGCACCTGTAGTCTCAGCTACTTGGGTGGCTGCGGCACAAAAATCACTTGAGCCTGGGAGGTGGAGAGTGCAGTGAGCTGAGATTGCACCACTGCACTCCAGCCTCAGCGACATTTTAAGATATTTTATTATCTTAAAAATAACAAATAATAACAAATAAATAAAGTATACAACAGGCCAGGAGTGATGGCTCATGCCTGTAATCCTAGTGCTTTGGGAGGTTGAGGTAGGAGTATCACTTGAGGCCAGGAGTTCAAGACCAAATTGGGCAACACAGTAAGACCTTGTCTATACAAAACATTTAAAAATTAGGCAGGTACGACAGGGCATGCCTCTAGTCCCAGCTACCCAGGAGGCTAAGGGGAAAGGATGGCTTGAACCCAGGAGTTGAAGGCTGCAGTGAGCCATGATCATGTCACTGCACTCCCTCCTGGGTGACATAGACTCTGTCTCAAAAAAATAAATATGTAGGTTGGGCGCAGTGGCTCACACCTGTTATCCCAGCACTTTGGGAGGCCGAGAGGTGGGCGGATCACCTGAGGTCGGGAGTTTGAGACCAGCCTGACCAACATGGAGAAACCCCATCTCTACTAAAAATACAAAATTAGCCGGGTGTGATGGCGCATGCCTGTAATCCCAGCCAGTCGGGAGGCTGAGTCAGGAGAATCACTTGAACCTGGGAGGCAGAGGTCGCGGTGAGCCGAGATCGCGCCAATGCACTCCAGCCTGGGCAACAAGAGTGAAACTCCATCTCAAAAATAATAATAATAATAAACAAATAAATAAGTAAATAAATATGTAAATAAAACATAAAGTGTACAATACAATGATTTTTAGTATATTTATAAATTTGCATGGCCATCACCACATAATTTTGAACATTTTTCCTTTTTATTTTGAGACAGAATCTCGCTCTGTCACCAAGGCTGGAGTGCAGTGGTGCAATCTTGGCTTACTGCAACCTCCGCCTCCTGGGTTCAAGCAATTCTCCTGCCTCAGCCTCCCGAGTAGCTGGAACTACATGTGCCCACCACCACGCCCAGCTAATTTTTGTATTTTTAGTAGAGACAGGGTTTTGCCATATTGGCCAGGCTGGTCTCGAACTCCGGACCTTGTGATCTGCCCGCCTCAGCATCCCAAAGTGCTGGGATTACAGGTGTGAGCCACCGAGCCCTGCCCTTTTTTTTTTTTTTTTTTTTT
>NW_012106252.1:4092064-4101017 GCF_000951045.1 Mandrillus leucophaeus
TTTTTTTTTTTGTATTTTAGTAGAGATGGGTTTCACCATCTTAGCCCAGGCTGGTCTAGAACTCCTGACCTCAAGTGATTTGCCTGCCTCAGCCTCCTCCCAAAGTGCTGGGATTACAGGCGTTAGCCACCACACCTGGCCCACCTTCCCTGTTTTTTTTCTTCTTTCATATACATTTCACCATCTAACACACTATGTATTCTACACATGTAGTATGTTCATTGTCTATCTCCCCCAACTTAATACACAAGCTCCTTGGTTGGGGTTGGGGGTTGTTTTTAGTAGCACTCCCAGCACCTAGGACAGGACCAGGTACATATTAGGTGCCCCCCCAAAAAATGTGGAGTAAATAGATGAATGGACTCAATAATAAAGGTATGGAGATCAAAGATCTCAGAAGTGGCAAGCATTCTTGAGAGGCAGGCGATAAGACCAACCTGGTGCCCAGCTTTCTCTCTGTCTCCTCTCTACCAGGGCAGGAGTTGGTCATTTCCTCCTTTTTGGTGGAATACTCTGAGAACCTAGCTTGCTCTGGGTATTAATTGATATAAAAGTAAGTACATGAGCTGGCACGATGCCTGTGTCCCAGCTACTTGGTAGGCTGATGTGGGAGGATCACTTGTGCCCAGGAGTTTCAGACCAGTCTGGGCAACACAGCAAAACCTCATCTCAAAAAATAAAAGTAGGTGGAATACTCCCCCATCTCCTTACTTCCTACCCCAAAAGAAAGGATGAAGTATGCCCTCATGGTAGGGAGCATGGATAGGAGCTCTTCCTTAAAACTGGCAACTGGGGTGGTTTGTGACTCTATTAGATGGGATAGGAGTTAGACAGCCGGAAGGATTTACCAAAAGTTACGAAACGAAGTAAAGGAATGAGGTGTCTTCTTCTTTATTTTTATTTTTATTTTTATTTGAGACGGAGTCTCACTCTGTCATCAGGCTAGAGTGCAGTGGTGCCATTCAGCTCACTGCAACCTCCGACTCCCAGGTTCAAGCAATCCTCCTGCTTCAGCCTCCCAGGTAGCTGGGACTACAGGCATGTGCCACCACCGCCAGCTAATTTTTGTATTTTTAGTAAAGATGGGGTTTTAGAGATCATGTTGGCCAGGATGGTCTCGATCTATTGACCTTGTAATCTGCCCACCTTGGCCTCTCAAAGTGCTGGGATTACAGGCGTGAGCCACCATGCCTGGCCAAGGTGTCTTCTCCTCTTAAGGGCTAAGAGAATTAAATCCACTAATCTTCCTGTGTGCCTTCCTTTACATCTTCCTGAATGGTCAGCAACAGATCCTCAGAACTCCAGACCTCATTCCTCTCCAGTTTCCCTTCTCCACTCTTCCTCATCCCTTTTCCACCTCCCTCAGCTCAATGCCATTTCCTGGGGCCAAAATAGAGGACCAGCTCCATATGTACCCAGCGAATATTAAGCCAGGTCGAGAGGGAAGAGCTGACTTCTAATGTATGGCCCAATCACCTTATGCAGTGTGGTAGAAGGGAAAGGCTGGAGCTTCAGGTCAGTCCTGGCTCTGAAGTTGGTCAACTTCTCTGAGCCTCGGCTTTCTCATCTGTTAAATGGGGCTAATAATATCTGCTTTGCAACATGTGCAAGTTGGAAATGGCTCAGTGGCACAGATTAAGCACTTATTTTAATCTTATTTTATTTTAAAAAATCCTTACAGAGGACAGGGTAGGCACTTAATAGTATGATGATGATGATGATGATGATTATTATTATTAGTGAGACTCCGTCTCACTCTGTCGTCCAGGTTGGCGTGCAATGGCGTGATCTCGGATTACTGCAACTTACACCTCCCAAGTTCAAGAGATTCCCCTGCCTCAGCCTCCCAAGTAGCTGGGATTACAGGTATGCGCCACCATGCCTGGCTAATTTTGTATTTTTAGTAGAGATGGGTTTTCACCATGTTGGCCAGGATGGTCTCGAACTCCTGGCCTCAGGTGATCCCCCCCCGCCTTGGCCTCCCAAAGTGCTGGGACTGCAGGCGTGAGCCACTGTGCCCTGCCTATAGTATGATTATTATTCCTTGGGCTCCAAAAGGCCCTCTTTTTCATCCCCATGGATAAGGAAGGCCCTTTCCTCCCATCGTTCTCCATCTGGAACTTTCATCTGGACAAGAGAAACAGTTTCACTGCTGGCTTCCCTGCCTCCGGTCTCACCCTGTTCCAATCCAGCCTCTACACTCTGCCAGAATTCTTTTTCTAAAACTCAGTTCACTGCTGAAAATTCCTCCAAAGTTCCCCCATTGCCTACCAGAACACAGCAAGCAAGCGATTAAGAGTTTGGGCTTGGTGTCAGACTCAGGTTTGAAACTTAGCTCTGTCACTTTCTAGCTGTCTCTCTCGGGCCAAGTTACTTCGCATCTCCGAGCCTCTGTTTGCTCATCCGAAAAATGGGATAATAGTACTTGGTTCATGTGGTTATTGTAAAGAAGAAACAAGATAATCAATATAAAGCATTTGGCACACGAGAGATGCTAGCTATGCCTATTATTATGACAACGTGATTTAAATCATAGTTCTTGAGCACAGCATGCAAAGCTGTCTGTAGGAGTCAGACAATAGGAAGAACTTCCCAACTTGCTGAGAAGGATTGTCAGAATGAAGCATCAGGCCTGCCTATCCAACCTTGTTTCCTGCCATCCTCCGCACAAACCCCACGTTTTGGTGAAGAAGCACGTTACTCACTGCCTCCCATGCTGAGTCTCCTTTCGGTGCTTTTGCACATGCTGTTCTTGCCGCCTAGAATGCTCTTTCTCTCCTTGCCCACCTGGCAAACTCCAACTCATCAGTCAAGACCTAGTTCAGGGCCGGGCGCCGTGGCTCACACCTGTAATCCCAGCATTTTGGGAGGCCGAAGCAGGTGGATCACCTGAGATCAGGAGTTTGAGACCAGCCCGGGCAACACAGCAAAACCTGGTCTCTACTAAAAATACAAAAATGAACTGTGAGTGGCAGCTTGCACCTGTAATCCCAGCTACTCAGGAGGCTGAGGCAGGAGAATCGCTTGAACCCAGGAGGCGGAAGTTGCAGTGAGCCGAAATCACACCACTGCACTCCAGCCTGAGCAACAGAGCAAGACTCTGTCTTAAACAAACAAACAAACAAACTAGTTCAAGCCTTCTATCCTCTGAGAAGCATTCCTAGACCCCAAGCAGGGTCTATCACGTCCTCATGCTTCACCATCCATTGGAGTTAAGAGCCACTGGCCTTAGAATCAGGCTGCCTGAATTGGAATCCTAGCTCTGTCACTTGGTAGCTGGGTGACCTTGGGCAAGTTACTTCACTTCTCTGGGCCTCAGTTCCCTGATCTGGAAAATGGGGGTGATGATAATAATATCTATCTGATAAGGTGGTTGTGAGGAGTAAACAGGTTACTATATACAAAGGATTTGCTCCCACATTTGGCATAGTGTAAATGCCTGGTAAGGGTAAGCCACCATAATTCTTTTTCCAGCCTCTTTTGTCTTCCAGGGCAGGGGTCAGTCTGCGTGTCTGTCTCCCTCACCAGGCTGTGAATTTGAAGGGCTGAGGCTAGAGCTGATTCAGCCCGTGTTCCAGGTCTCAATTCCAGCACAAGGCTGGCGTAGGGTGGACACGAGGCACCTCTGCCTGGGTGGGCAGTCATGGAAGCTCTCCTAATGTGCTAGGCTCTGTGCTAAAGCAGTGATGTGTACCATCTCATTTGTTCCTTAGGATAATCCTATGGGTACTACTGTTCTTCCCATTTCACAGATGAGGAAATTAAGGCCCAGACGTAAGTGCCTTCGGGCCCTAGTAAGAAAGCAAACAGCAGAGCCAAGGTTCAACCCTCTGAGCCTCAGTTTCCTCATGTATGCAATGGGATGACAGCTGTTCTTCCTATCCCTCAGGTTAACTGTGTGAATTAATATATGTAAATATAAGAGACAATAAGAATCGGGCTCGTGTTCTCCCTATGAACTGGGTAATGCTTTGTCTAGGACAAAAACAACTTTTCTGGAGGTGAAACTGAGGAGTAGCCGAGACTCTAACTGCCCAAGGCCCCAATTTACCCCTCTCCATAGGGTTTGTCTGCAGCCTAGGGCCAATTCAGCAACCTCTCCCCTATCCTGGGCCCACTGCCAGCCCCTCCACCCATTTCCCCCACCCACTGCCACTGAAAGACAATGGTGGGCAGGCCCAGCCTTTGTGAGAGGGGTCAGGCCAGTTAATCTTGGGCTGGCTTGGGGAGGGTCATGTAGGGGGACCAGAGGAAGGGAGTGGGGGCTGCATGTTGGTAGGGGGGAAGAGACAACAGTGGGTTGGTAAGAGGACGTTGGAGGCAGGGGGCCTGAGAAGTAAAAGCTTGAAACAGGCTTTGGGGAGCATTTCCTCCGAATGTAGATTTGAGCTCCTATTAAACTTGCCAAAAATTTGTGTTAGCTAATGGATTCTTAATTCTGTCTAAAATGAGAGAGGGAAAATTATGCCATTCATCTTGTATTGGTTTGAAATTACATCTGACACCTAATCGATCATACTGTGGAACATTAACTCTTTGGAAGAGACCCAACTTTTTCTCTCTCCCTCGATTTCCAGGGCTCTGGAGCCACCCCCCTACCCCTGATTCCTTCTTTTGTATTTCATTAACTAAGCAAAGCTCTGGCTGTCTCTTGGGGTGAGGGGGTGGGAGTTGGGGAAAGGGTTCATTTGAACCAAGGAAGATAACCAGGCCCCCGAATCCTCTACCTACAGTCAGAGTCCACATTTCCAACCTTCAATTGACCTCCTCTCTCCTTCTGTTTTTCCCAAGCACTCGGAGATGTGGAAATGCAGAGTGGAGGCATTGGGGTGTGGGGTGACCTCAGAGCCACCTTGGGGGCACCAGGGAGAGGCGGGAGCCAGGCAAAGCGGAGCTGGCACCTGGGGCTGGGGCAGGGGCCATGGTGGGGGGCTCACCTGCGACTTGCCTGGCAGATGGGTGAGGAGGAGGAAGGCAGATGACAATAGCTTTGCCTCTGGGGATCCTGATGAGCTCTGACTGAAAACCCGAACCCCAGACCTGCTTTTCCAGGAGGAGGACTTTTTGGCAGCAGGGAGAACCCACTGGAGGCCGACAGACCTGGGCTGGGATTCTGGCTTCACTCCTGACAAGCTGTGTGACCTTGGGCAAGTTATATAAGGCCTGAGTCTCAGTTTCCTTCTCTGTCAGAGCAGAATAATAATGCCACAGCACAGCACTGGGCTGAGGGCTAAATGACATAATCTATCTAAAACCAGGACACAGCCTGGCACACAGTAGATGCCCAGTAAAGGTGACAAGTCAGAATCCATATCTCCACGACATCTCCCTGCTTCTGAGCCTTCCCCATTCCCCCTCATTCCCCTTCCTCTCTCTGGCTTTTCACTGCCTGACCCTTCCTTGAACGTAGATCAAGGGCTGAGAAGCCACAAGGTCAGGCCAGGCCATGGGGGCCAGCCAGTGCTTCCTGCTAAGATGGGAAGGAAGGAGGCCTGGGCCCCTGGGTCTCTGCAGGGACCATGGCCTCTTCCTCTCTAGAGCTATTCTATCTCCTCCAAGTTGTGGGGGTTGTCTCCTGCATGAAGGGCCCTCTCAGCCATCCCCAACCTGCCTAGAAGGTGGAGTCTCTTGAGGGAGGGAAGCCCTAGGAGGTGAGACCAGGAGGGGGGCCCCAGCTGGGAGAGAGACACTTGCTTTTACTAGGGCACCTCTGGCCTCTGCCTGTGGTTCCAAAGGGCTCCTGTCTCTAATTTGGACACCCCATAACCTTAAAGGAGGGAGATGGATTGGTCTGGGAGTGGGGCTTGACTATCAACAGCAAGGGAGAGCAAAGGGAAATAGGTGGGAGAGGGGAGGGGGCAGGGACATCACCCCCACCTCTATTTCCCAGGAGACACTATGGCTTCTCCCTTAGGTTGGCTTTGGACACTAGGGGAAGAGAAGGTTCCTAGTCCCTCCAGCTCCTCATGATGGGGGTCATGATGGAAGGAATGTGGCATGCAGCTGACCTCTGGTACCGGACAGCAAGAGGAAGCTGAGATGCCTCTTTCATAAAAATTTGGGCAGCTGCTCAGCGCAGGGGCTCATGCCTATAATCCCAACACTTCCTGGGAGGCCAAGGTGGGTGAACTGCTGAGCTCAGGAGTTCGAGACCAAGCTTGGCAACATGGTGAAACCCCCTCTCTACTAAAATACAAAAAATTAGCCGGGTGCGGTGGCTCATGCCTGTAATCCCAACTCTTCGGGAGGCCAAGGCGGGGGGATCACCTGAGGTCAGGAGTTCGAGACCAGCCTGGCCAGCATGATGAAACCCCGTCTCTACTAAAAATACAAAAATTAGCTGGGCATGGTGGCGTGAACCTGTAATCCCAGCTACCCAGGAGGCTGAGGCAGCAGAATCACTGGAACCTGGGAGGCAGAGGCTGCAGTGAGCTGAGATTGTGCCACTGCACTCCATCCTGGGCAATAGAGCAAGACTCCGTCTCTAAATAAATAAGTAAATAAATAAATAAATAAATAAATAAAACCAGGCGCAGTGGCTCATGCCTGTAATCCCAGCACTTTGGGAGGCCAAGGCAGGCAGATCACAAGGTCAAGGTAGAGACCATCCTGCCCAACATGGTGAAACCCGGTCTCTACTAAAAATACAAAAATTAGCTGGGCGTGGTGGTGGGTGCCTGCAGTTTCTTTGAGACTCCATCTCAAAGAAACAAATAAAAATAAAATAAAATACAAAAAGTTAACTGGGTCTGGCAGCTTGTGCCTGTAGTCTCAGCTATTTGGGAGGCTAAGGCAGAAGAATTGCTAGAACCCGGGAGGCAGAGGTTGCAGTGAGCCAAGATCACGCCACTACACTCCAGCCTGAGCAACAGAGCGAGACTCCATCTCTACAAAAAAAAAAAAAAAAAAAAAAAAGGGGCAGCCTTAGATCCTCTCAGCACAGACTTCACTCTCAAAAGGCACCTACAAATGCCTGAATGAATGCATGGACAGGTGAAGGGCCCCAGCTCCTTCAAGGTCAATGTAGAATTCCTAGAGTCAAGGTCACTCTAGGAATCATGAGCTTCTGTTGGATATCTGTCCTGGTATAGGAAAGAATGGCCTAGAATGCCCCAACTGTATTCCTGGACTTTGTGGAGGAGGCCCAATGTAGAGACTAGGAATGATGAGAAAATTTCATTTTACAGAGGAGGAACTTAGGACTCAGAAAGGGAGGTATAACATGCCAGAGCCACGGGGTAAGGCAGGAAGCTGAGAACTGGGGCCTCTGACTCTCAGCCCAGTGCTCTTCTTCACCTGCATCATGAATCTGAAGGGACATTTTCAGTCACTTGTCCAGTCCCAGAAGAGCCTATAAGAGGCTGGAGTTTTGGGAGGCAGTGGGAGAGTTGCTCCAAGAGGCTTTTCCTGAGGAGAAAGGAACAGAGGGGCTGGGGAGGCTTCTTACCTCCCTCTCCTGCCCCAACATACACATTGACACACAACGGCAGAAATTTTACTTCCAAATATCCCTTCTCTGGGGAGCTCGCTGTTTCCCAGGAGACGCCGGGTAGAGATGCCCCTTCCTGCCAGCCTCCCTGGCAGCCACTAGGCGGCTGTGGCTTCATCTTTTGCCTGGAGACGCCACAGTGAGGGTCCCACGTGGTTTGTATTAATAGGAAGTGGAGCTGAGGGCTATAGGCACTGAGGATAGGGCAGGCCAGCCAGGGGTGGGTGGGCAGCCAGGCCAGTGGGTAGGCTGAGGCAGCCATACACAGGGCCACACTGAACAAAGGTCCTGGGCAGCTTTGCAAGCCTAGATACACGAGCTAACCTGATTCTAGCTACCAAAGGGGAAAAAAATGCTCCTTGGCATCTTTTTTTCCCAAACTGGAAGTATTTTTATTGTGTTTTCCCTTTTAATATAAAGGTAATGAATGACTGGTGTAAAAATAGGGAATTCCAACAAAAGAGAATGAACAAAAGCCCCAGACTCAAATTTTAGGATGTCTTTCCCCAGAGGAAATTAGCCTATGGACACTGTGGAATGCTCTAGAATCTGGGAGATGTCCCTGCACCGGCCCCTAGTATTGGAGAGCCTGTTGTGTGCATTGGTCTGTTGTCCCCAGATCAGTAGTTTCACAGTGGGTTTTTTTTGTTTTTTTTTTTGAAATGGAGTCTCGCTCTGTAACCCAGGTTGCAGTGTGCAGTGGCACGATCTCAGCTCACTGCAACCTCTGCCTCCCGGGTTCAAGTGATTCTTGTGCCTTAGCCTCCTGAGTAGCTGGGATTTACAGGTGAGCACCACCATACCTGGCTACTTTTTGTATTTTTAGTAGAGACGAGGTTTCACCATGTTGGCCAGGCTGGTCTTCAACTCCTGACCTCAGGTGATCCGCCCACCTCAGCCTCCCAAAGTCCTGGGATTACAGGCGTGAGCCACCGCGCCTAGCTTCAGTGTTCTTTCCATCCTGTGTTTTTTCCATACTCCCAACCTGCTGGGTGCACCATGCTGCCCCGCTGTGGTCACCCAGTAAATGTGGGTTGCAACAATAATGAATTTACAGAAGAGGAAACAGGCCCTGAGATAGACACTGAAGTTGCCAGAGAGGCCCAGATCACATTCACAAGCATGACAGGTATACATTAAACAGCCTCAAATTCTCCACCAGTTCCCTCTTTCCCAGGGCTGAGAGGGACCAAAGGTTTGAGTCTATGGAAGAAATTTCCCAGGTCTGGCCCTTGGACAGGACGGGGCGAGGCACTAGAGGGAGACTCTCAGGGATTGTGCGAAGAGAGGCCCCAAGGCAAGAAGGACAGTAGTGGAGAGCCTGGTGTAAACCTAGATATTGAATCCATGCAATGCCAATGAGGTAGAGAGCAGTTTTGCCCCTCTACTGTGACAAGGGGGCAGCTTTGACTGGAAGGTTTGAGGTAAGTTAAGCAGGTTAAGCAGGGATTTTTTTTTTTTTTT